>NC_091202.1:16244746-16304746 GCF_040958095.1 Procambarus clarkii | reverse complement strand
CCAAGAGTCAATGCTCGATCCTGCAAGCACATATAGGTGAGTACATATAGGTGAGTACACACTCACACACACATACATACACACACATACACACATACACATACACACACACACACACACACACACACACACACACACACACACACACACACACACACACACACACACACACACACACACACACACTCACACACACACATACACACTCACACACACACACTCTCACACACACACATACACACACATACACACACACATCATACACACATACACACACACTCTCACACACACACTCTCACACAAACACACACACACACACACACACACACACACTCACACTCACACACACATTCACACACACACACATTCACACACACACACACACACACACACACACACACACACACACACACACACACACACACACACATACATAGCCGAGCACTGTTACTTTATCTGATTACATCTTGGGGCTCTACCACCATGCCACAAGTGAGAATAAAATGAGTCTCCACAAGCTGTTTATACCTAGCTGGGCTGTCTTCGGAAATTGTGCATTCTCACTTAAATTCATCTATACCAATAAGAGAGTGTCTGTGCGTGCCCAAGGGTCCAGGCCAGATGCTTTGGGCTAGTCTAACATAAATTTGCAGAGGGAGGGGGGGGTTGTAGTTTGGATAGGTTTAAGGTAAACATTAAGAAATATTAGTAATTATAGACACCCCTCCGTCCCCCAGGCGATTTTCTTGGACAAGTGTGAAATATATGGTGTGCTTTACGTAGAGTTGTAGTGATTTTAATGTATTTTCTGAGAGAAGGGGAAGTCTGGGAAATAGGTAGGGGGAAGTGGGAGTAGGACGAGGGGGAAGGAAGAATGGGGGGGTAAGAAAAAATAAGAAAAAAATAATTGGAAAACGGATAAAAAATAATAGAAATCATAGTCCCATACATTTGTTTCATGTAATAATAATCCATTTTTAATAATCTTAATAATCCATTTTCTGAGAGTAGAGAGAGAGAGAGAGAGAGAGAGAGAGGGGGGGGGGGAATGGGAACGAGGAGGGGAAATGGAGTGAACAGTGGGAAAGAGGGTGAAAGAGGGAGGAAGAGACCCGGGAACCCCTTCTATATAAATAAATAATATTGTCAGTTGGAGGGGGGAGGGGTACGGAAATGGGAGTGAGTGAGTGAGTGAGGGGGGGATAAGGATAATGGTTAAAATGAGTGGGGAGAGGGAAGGAGGAAACTAGGGAAGGGAGAAAGGGGAAAAGATGGGTGAGATTGGAGAATAAGAGACGAAAGCGACTATCCCGGGCACGGGCGGGTACTCATCCAAGTAGACTCATCATAATACTTGAAGGTTAAAGAAACACATTATTCAAGTACCCAAAATAAAGTCTCAATCACGAGAAAGTGAAACTCCCGACCTTATCAAGAGTCGCAAAGATTCCCGTTTTCCCACCTACAAATGTCGTCTCTCTGGCTAGGAGCCCTGGTCGAGGACCGGGCCGCAGTGACGCTAAGCCCCGAAATCATCAAGGTAAGGTACCTTGCCAGAGAGGGGATCCTCAGAGCTTAGTGACTGCTGGAAATTGCCGCGCCTCGTAATTTAGTTATGCCGATTTCCCTCACAAGGAAGATGAACCAGTAGACAACCATTCAGGGAAACGCCACCATAATGATATATTTCCTAGTGCCACCTGTCCTCAGGTTACTAACCCCTCTAGGATTATATCAGAGTATTATATTTGACGTATTCCTTGCATCTTTGCATTGATTGTTTGGCCTAACATCGCTTCTAATGACGATTTTATAGATCTTTCACGCAATCAGACTTTTCTATGTCAACATTGTCCAGCTCGATTTGAGAACTCTATGCTCAAAACCCTTTATTTTTCTCCATTAAACTGCACCTGTCAATGTTTTCAACCCTTGTCAGTTAAGGCTCCACCAACTGACCCAAACGTCCCCGTCCTCCCTCCAGCACTCGCGAGGGAGGAGAATGTTGGCGACAGAGAAGCGGCGACAGATTTTTTTTTTATCAAAACACTATTTGGCACTAACAGACACAAAACGTTGTCTAATTCAATTTTGGCTTCGCTATACATATTCGGCACTCTGTGTGGCGTAATTACAGACATCAAGAAGGGTCTGCACTCGTCTTTAGGATCAAACAACAGGTTCGCCACAAACAACGGGATCGCCACAAACAACGGGATTGCCACAAACAACGGGATTGCCTTAAACAACGGGATTGCCACAAAGAACAAAGGCTCACTTTTGACCCTTCGACATTAACAAGGCAATGTATATAAATATACTGGTGGAACTCTCGTAACAGGCTTTGTGGGGTTGTCTCATCCCTTTTAAATTTAAAAATTGTATTTTCACAGGCGAGACAGAGAAAGAGGGGAGGGGGGGGGGTTGCAACTGAGGGAGGGGACGGAAGGAGGTCCATATATCTCTGACGTATAGTACAAATTGTATACAATATAAATATTGTGTAGTCAACGCCTCATACATACGCCAACTGTGGTATATGTGATATTATGTTGGTAATATATACATTTGTATAAAAAATTTGGTATTTAGACCTTGTAATTTGTTTATTTTCCTCTTTCACACACACACATATATATATATAATATATATATATATATATATATATATATATATATATATATATATATATATATATATATATATATATATATATATATATAATGTATAATAAATATATTGTGACGGGAAAGTGTTGGAGTATTGATGTTCGGCAGTCCTCCAATGGCAGGTGTCAATGCCTGGTCACACTTACAAATAAAAGATAGACTGCTTGCCTGTTGTCTGTGGTAAGTGAGAGGGAGGAACACGTAAAACACAAAGTATGTACAATGAAACTTTATTTTCATTTATGTTTAAAGTAAATATATTAAAGACAAATCTCGGGTAAATGAATAGTGCAATTAATTAACAAAGATAAATGCAAAAACACAATAGATTAAATATTATAATGGTGAAATTGGTGCTGAGAATATCGGCTTTAGCTGAGACCTCCCTTAGTATACGAAAACCAGACAGCTTAGTATGCAAGAGAGAGAGATGTCAACTCTAAGAGCACAAAGAATATTCTGAAGTTGATTGCTGCTTCAGGCTCAGACGTCGACTTATGTAGATGGCGCTGAGGTGCAGGGTGCAGGTGCGCGGTCGGCGAGTCAGCAATCAGGAGCAGGCAGGCTGGGATGGTAGTTTGCTGTTTGACGACGAGCCGGCATGGAGGGTGTGTGGAGTAGGGGGGTTCTTGGGTACGTTTTGCCTCCTGGTCAAAACGTTTTGTGCTACCGGTGACGTATCTTGAATGTAGCATCTTGTACTTGTATATTTGACGTAACTTTAAGTAGAGAAGAGCAGGCTCAATCTCTCTTGAAAGAGATTATCGTCACACATTATACACACATTTCTAACCACCATGAATGTGGATAATAACACTTCATCCACTCAGACAATAGGCGCCTCGAACCACCGACCACTGGGCCGTAGCCAGCGGCTGTAACCACGAAGCTTCTGAACGAACCACAACAAGAGTTGCCCTCGAAGATACGCAACTGGTATTCAGTTGAGACTCGGAAGCCACTTGAGCACAGAGGCATTTGGTGATTTACGTCCCTGTCATATGTGCTCAGTGGCACCCCAGGGGGCCAACTGCGGCCGGATGCAGCGATAACGAAGTCTGTAAACCCGTGTATTGCCGGCTTCCCTCCTCAGTCTTATTGCAATAAGGAAGCTTATTACATTGCAACCAAACTTAATGCAATTCCCGTCTCTTCTTGAAGGCAGGTTTTGTCACTCAGAATATTTCTGTTATGGGGTTATTGTCCTCTGAATTTTGTATTTGTTTATTTTTGTTTACTAATGTAATTACTTCTACAAATGTGATTGGATTTACACAAAATGTTTCACACAAAGCGGTGCTTCCATAAAACCTCGGATGAGTTTGAATATCAGCAATTCCGGCCATTTATTACGAAATTATAGCGCTTTGAACAATGAAATGCAGCCTTTGAACTTTATATGGGCGTACGCTGGGGATTATTCGTGCATGTTTATATACTGCTTTGGTTTATAATATATATATATATATATATATATATAATATATATATATATATATATATATATATATTATTAAATATGACCGAAAAAGTAAGATTAATAATTCTAACACGAATTTTCTCAATCTTTCGTACATTATGCTTCACTGCTGGAGGTAAATCAAAAATCACTTCTCCAAAATTCATTTTTATTTCTAGTCTGACGCGACACGGGCGCGTTTCGTAAAACTTATTACATTTTCAAAGACTTCACAAATACACAACTGATTAGAACTTGCGTTTCCCTGATTTTATATCTACATTTGAGTGAGGTGGGAAGGGTGATGTGGCATTACATTTGAGTGAGGTGGGAAGGATGATGTGGCATTAACACAAGACAGAACACTAGAGGATATTAATAGGGTATTAAAAGTATCAACACAAGACAGAACAGAAACAATGGGTATTGAATAGAAGTGTTTGTAGAAAGCCTATTGGTCCATATTTCTTGATGCTTCTATATTGGAGCGGAGTCTTGAGGTGGGTAGAATATAGTTGTGCAATAATTGGCTGTTGATTGCTGGTGTTGACTTCTTGATGTGTAGTGCCTCGCAAACGTCAAGCCGCCTGCTATCGCTGTATCTATCGATGATTTCTGTGTTGTTTACTAGGATTTCTCTGGCGATGGTTTGGTTATGGGAAGAGATTATATGTTCCTTAATGGAGCCCTGTTGTTTATGCATCGTTAAACGCCTAGAAAGAGATGTTGTTGTCTTGCCTATATACTGGGTTTTTTTGGAGCTTACAGTCCCCAAGTGGGCATTTGAAGGCATAGACGACGTTAGTCTCTTTTAAAGCGTTCTGTTTCGTGTCTGGAGAGTTTCTCATGAGTAGGCTGGCCGTTTTTCTGGTTTTATAGTAAATCGTCAGTTGTATCCTCTGATTTTTGTCTGTAGGGATAACGTTTCTATTAACAATATCTTTCAGGACCCTTTCCTCTGTTTTATGAGCTGTGGAAAAGAAGTTCCTGTAAAATAGTCTAATAGGGGGTATAGGTGTTGTGTTAGTTGTCTCTTCGGAGGTTGCATGGCTTTTCACTTTCCTTCTTATGATGTCTTCGATGAAACCATTGGAGAAGCCGTTATTGACTAGAACCTGCCTTACCCTACAGAGTTCTTCGTCGACTTGCTTCCATTCTGAGCTGTGGCTGAGAGCACGGTCGACGTATGCGTTAACAACACTCCTCTTGTACCTGTCAGGGCAGTCGCTGTTGGCATTTAGGCACATTCCTATGTTTGTTTCCTTTGTGTAGACTGCAGTGTGGAAACCTCCGCCCTTTTCCATGACTGTTACATCTAGAAAAGGCAGCTTCCCATCCTTTTCCGTCTCGTAAGTGAAACGCAGCACGGAACTCTGCTCAAATGCCTCCTTCAGCTCCTGCAGATGTCTGACATCAGGTACCTGTGTAAAAATGTCGTCAACATACCTGCAGTATATGGCCGGTTTCAAGTTCATGTCGACTAAGACTTTTTGCTCGATGGTACCCATGTAGAAGTTTGCAAACAGGACACCTAGGGGAGAACCCATGGCGACCCCATCTACTTGCTTATACATGTGCCCATCCGGGCTCAAGAAGGGTGCCTCTTTAGTACAAGCTTGGAGTAGTTTCCTCAGAATACTTTCTGGCTGAGGAAACTACTCCAAGCTTGTACTAAAGAGGCACCCTTCTTGAGCCCGGATGGGCACATGTATAAGCAAGTAGATGGGGTCGCCATGGGTTCTCCCCTAGGTGTCCTGTTTGCAAACTTCTACATGGGTACCATCGAGCAAAAAGTCTTAGTCGACATGAACTAGAAACCGGCCATATACTGCAGGTATGTTGACGACATTTTTACACAGGTACCTGATGTCAGACATCTGCAGGAGCTGAAGGAGGCATTTGAGCAGAGTTCCGTGCTGCGTTTCACTTACGAGACGGAAAAGGATGGGAAGCTGCCTTTTCTAGATGTAACAGTCATGGAAAAGGGCGGAGGTTTCCACACTGCAGTCTACACAAAGGAAACAAACATAGGAATGTGCCTAAATGCCAACAGCGACTGCCCTGACAGGTACAAGAGGAGTGTTGTTAACGCATACGTCGACCGTGCTCTCAGCCACAGCTCAGAATGGAAGCAAGTCGACGAAGAACTCTGTAGGGTAAGGCAGGTTCTAGTCAATAACGGCTTCTCCAATGGTTTCATCGAAGACATCATAAGAAGGAAAGTGAAAAGCCATGCAACCTCCGAAGAGACAACTAACACAACACCTATACCCCCTATTAGACTATTTTACAGGAACTTCTTTTCCACAGCTCATAAAACAGAGGAAAGGGTCCTGAAAGATATTGTTAATAGAAACGTTATCCCTACAGACAAAAATCAGAGGATACAACTGACGATTTACTATAAAACCAGAAAAACGGCCAGCCTACTCATGAGAAACTCTCCAGACACGAAACAGAACGCTTTAAAAGAGACTAACGTCGTCTATGCCTTCAAATGCCCACTTGGGGACTGTAAGCTCCAAAAAACCCAGTATATAGGCAAGACAACAACATCTCTTTCTAGGCGTTTAACGATGCATAAACAACAGGGCTCCATTAAGGAACATATAATCTCTTCCCATAACCAAACCATCGCCAGAGAAATCCTAGTAAACAACACAGAAATCATCGATAGATACAGCGATAGCAGGCGGCTTGACGTTTGCGAGGCACTACACATCAAGAAGTCAACACCAGCAATCAACAGCCAATTATTGCACAACTATATTCTACCCACCTCAAGACTCCGCTCCAATATAGAAGCATCAAGAAATATGGACCAATAGGCTTTCTACAAACACTTCTATTCAATACCCATTGTTTCTGTTCTGTCTTGTGTTGATACTTTTAATACCCTATTAATATCCTCTAGTGTTCTGTCTTGTGTTAATGCCACATCATCCTTCCCACCTCACTCAAATGTAATGCCACATCACCCTTCCCACCTCACTCAAATGTAGATATAAAATCAGGGAAACGCAAGTTCTAATCAGTTGTGTATTTGTGAAGTCTTTGAAAATGTAATAAGTTTTACGAAACGCGCCCGTGTCGCGTCAGACTAGAAATAAAAATGAATTTTGGAGAAGTGATTTTTGATTTACCTCCAGCAGTGAAGCATAATGTACGAAAGATTGAGAAAATTCGTGTTAGAATTATTAATCTTACTTTTTCGGTCATATTTAATAATATATGTCTACAGGAAAGACTGCTACCAAAATATATATATATATATATATATATATATATATATATATGCGAACAAGCCTGAATGGTCCCCAGGACTATATGCAACTGAAAACTCACACCCTTCAACGTCAGAAGTGGTGGATTTGATGGTATGGCAAAATGGTAATCTTGGGCATTTCCTTATGTCCGGTCGTGATGGTCAAGCGGATTAAGGCGTCCTGTACATACCAGTTGCGTTGCTCCTGGCAGTATGGGTTCGAGTCACTTCTGGATTGTGAGTTTTCAGTTTATATATATATATATATATATATATATATATATATATATATATATATATATATATATATATATATATATATATATACCTGAAAGTGCCAAATGCCCTAAGCCGAGTGCTGTACCACTGTACTACCAACGAACAAAAAGCATGGGAGAGTCTTTTGAACTCAATTAACCCCATGCCCGAGTGCATTCAGGTTAGGTGGTCAACTATTTCATCTAGTCCAGGTTTAAGCCACAGACCATAAGGTAAGGGTACTGAAGGGTTCCTTAGCCAGAACTGCACTACTTGGCCTAGTATGCAAGGGGCCGATTTGGCTAACAGGCAGAGTGATTTTCGTTATTTTAACTATTTCTTTTCATATTAGTTTGTTCTAATTATTATATTATACTAAAAATATGAATTACTGACGTAGTTGGTGCAGGTGTGTAGCATATGTGTAAATAATGTGTATTGTGGTGGGTGGAACTGTGTACCATACAACGGTGTAACTGTGTACCATGCAACGGTGTAACTGTGTACCATACAACGGTGGAACTGTGTACCATACAACGGTGTACCATACAACGGTGGAACTGTGTACCATACAACGGTGGAACTGTGTACCATACAACGGTGGAACTGTGTACCATACAACGGTGGAACTGTGTACCATACAACGGTGGAACTGTGTACCATACAACGGTGGAACTGTGTACCATACAACGGTGGAACTGTGTACCATACAACGGTGGAACTGTGTACCATACAACGGTGGAACTGTGTACCATACAACGGTGGAACTGTGTACCATACAACGGTGGAACTGTGTACCATACAACGGTGGAACTGTGTACCATACAACGGTGGAACTGTGTACCATGCAACGGTGTAACTGTGTACCATGCAACGGTGTAACTGTGTACCATGCAACGGTGTAGCTGTGTACCATGCAACGGTGTAGCTGTGTACCATGCAACGGTGTAACTGTGTACCATGCAACGGTGTAACTGTGTACCATACAACGGTGTAACTGTGTACCATACAACGGTGTAACTGGGTACCAGAAAACGGTGTAACTGTGTACCATACAACTGTGTAACTGTGTACCATACAACGGTGTAACTGTGTACCATACAACGGTGTAACTGTGTACCATACAACGGTGTAACTGTGTACCAGGAAACGACGGTGTAACTGGGTACCATACAACAGTGTAACTGTGTACCATACAACGGTGTAACTGTGTACCATGCAACGGTGTAACTGTGTACCATATAACGGTGTACCATACAACGTTGTAACTGTGTACCATGCAACGGTGTAACTATGTACCATACAACGGTGTAACTGTGTACCATATAACGGTGTACCATACAACGTTGTAACTGTGTAACATACAACGGTGTAACTGTGTACCATACAATGGTGTAACTGTGTAACATACAACGGTGTAACTGGGTACACCACCTGTGAGGTGTTCAAATTGTGCTGGTGTGGGGCGTGGAGGGTGTAGGCAGTCAGAAGTGATCACGTATCTGCTGGAAGAGGTTAGCCAGAAAGCAGAGGACACAAAAGATGGTGTAACTTAAATATCACTTACTGTCTGAGGTTGGCCAAGTTGTAGTAGGCGTGGGCGTGGTGAGGGTGGGCCTTGAGGGCCATCCGGAAGTGGTTCTCGGCCTCCGAGGTGTCGTTAAGAAGTGTGCCCAGGTTGTTGTGGGCGCTCGAGTGCCCCGGCCACAGTCTGAGGGAGAGAGCCAGGGGTCAGCACCTGGAGGCCAGGGGTCAGCACCTGGAGGCCAGGGGTCAGCACCTGGAGGCCAGGGGTCAGCACCAGGAGGCCAGGGGTCAGCACCTGGAGGCCAGGGGTCAGCACCTGGAGGCCAGGGGTCAGCACCTGGAGGCCATGGGTCAGCAACTGGAGGCCAGGGGTCAGCACCTGGAGGCCAGGGGGGAGGGGCTAGCAGAAGGGTGGGGGGGGGGGTCAGAACCCATAGAGAGGTTCACAAAAGGCAAACATTGGAAAGCGAAGATCGTGAAACTGGTCAGAGTTTGTTGAGATATCTAAAAAAACATATATGGTCCAGGAAAAGTTGGGTGGAGCTTGCACACACCCACAGGCCAGACCTGTGGGTGTGTGTGGGCACCACCAGGCCACACCCATCACCACGAGGTGAAGTGGTGAAGGCAGAAACACTACCAGGGGCTCCTTGGTGGTCGGTTTTGATATAGAATATTGTCACTGGGATAATAGAGTTGGAGCTACATAGGAATGAACATTGCTACATATATATTGAGTGTGCAGACAACGTTAGTGCTACACTGCAAGAGTGTCACCCCCACATGTTCCCCCAAACATTTCACAACAAGATATTCAAATTGAGTGTTCGTGAGATTCCAGATAATTGTATACATTCCTTCATATACAATAACACACTTAAGAACATATGAACATAACAAGTAAGGATACCACAAAAGGCCTATTGGCCCCATACCAGACATCTCTTCACATATCCACCCATATATATATATATATATATATATATATATATATATATATATATATATATATATATATATATATATATATATATATATATATATGCAGACTATATATATATATATATATATATACAGACTATATATATATATATATATATATATATATATATATGAATGAAAACTCACACCCCAGAAGTGACTCGAACCCATACTCCCAGAAGCAACGCAACTGGTAACTACAGGGCGCCTTAATCCGCTTGACCATCACGGCCGTCAAAAGGAAGTGATAGCCGAGGCTATTTGAGCCACTTCCCCGACGGCAACTCGGATGGTAATCTTGGGCATAGCATTTCACCAAATCACCTCATTCTTTGGGGCACACGTGAGGAACACAAATGCGAACAAGCCTGAATGGTCCCCAGGACTATATGCGAATGAAAACTCACACCCCAGAAGTGACTCGAACCCATACTCCCAGAAGCAACGCAACTGGTAACTACAGGGCGCCTTAATCCGCTTGACCATCACGGCCGTCAAAAGGAAGTGATAGCCGAGGCTATTTGAGCCACTTCCCCGACGGCAACTCGGATGGTAATCTTGGGCATAGCATTTCACCAAATCACCTCATTCACCGACACCCTAGTCCTGGGGACCATTCAGGCTTGTTCGCATTTGTGTTCCTCACGTGTGCCCCAAAGAATGAGGTGATTTGGTGAAATGCTATGCCCAAGATTACCATCCGAGTTGCCGTCGGGGAAGTGGCTCAAATAGCCTCGGCTATCACTTCCTTTTGACGGCCGTGATGGTCAAGCGGATTAAGGCGCCCTGTAGTTACCAGTTGCGTTGCTTCTGGGAGTATGGGTTCGAGTCACTTCTGGGGTGTGAGTTTTCATTCGCATATAGTCCTGGGGACCATTCAGGTTTGTTCGCATATATATATATATATATATACAGACTATATATATATATATATATATATATATATATATATATATATATATATATGTCGTACCTAGTAGCCAGAACTCACTTCTCAGCTTACTATGCAAGGCCCGATTTGCCTAATAAGCCTAGTTTTCATGAATTAATGTTTTTTCGACACCCTAACCTACCTAACCTAACGTTTTCGGCTACCTAACCTAACCTAACCTATAAAGATAGGTTAGGTTAGGTTAGGTAGGGTTGGTTAGGTTCGGTCATATATCTACGTTAATTTTAACTCCAATAAAAAAAAATTGACCTCATACATAATGAAATGGGTAGCTTTATCATTTCATAAGAAAAAAATTAGAGAAAATATATTAATTCAGTAAAACTTGGCTTATTAGGCAAATCGAGCCTCGCATAGTAGGCTGAGAAGTGAGTTCTGGCTACTAGGTACGACATATATATATATACTATTAAATATGACCGAAAAAGTAAGATTAATAATTCTAACACGAATTTTCTCAATCTTTCGTACATTACGCTTCACTGTTGGAAGTAAATCAAAAATCAATTCTCCAAAATTCATTTTTATTTCTAGTCTGACGCGACACGGGCGCGTTTCGTAAAACTTATTACATTTTCAAAGACTTTAGTTCACAAATACACAACTGAATAGAACTTACGTATCTCCGATTTTATATCTACATTTGAGTGAGGTGGAAGGGGTGATGTGGCATTAACACAAGACAGAAC
Source organism: Procambarus clarkii (assembly GCF_040958095.1). Lineage (NCBI taxonomy): Eukaryota > Metazoa > Arthropoda > Malacostraca > Decapoda > Cambaridae > Procambarus > Procambarus clarkii. The sequence goes on along the minus strand of NC_091202.1, from coordinate 16,292,947 downwards.
AAAATGTGGTATTAATAGGACCACCTCAAGACTCCGCTCCAATATAGAAGCATCAAGAAATATGGACCAATAGGCTTTCTACAAACACTTCTATTCAATATCCATTGTTTCGTGTTCTGTCTTGTTGATGAAATTAATACCCTATTAATTCTCTTGTTCTGTCTTGTGTTGATGAAATTAATACCCTATTAATACCACATTTTGTTCTGTCTTGTGTTAATGCCACATCACCCCTTCCACCTCACTCAAATGTAGATATAAAATCGGAGATACGTAAGTTCTATTCAGTTGTGTATTTGTGAACTAAAGTCTTTGAAAATGTAATAAGTTTTACGAAACGCGCCCGTGTCGCGTCAGACTAGAAATAAAAATGAATTTTGGAGAATTGATTTTTGATTTACATCCAACAGTGAAGCGTAATGTACGAAAGATTGAGAAAATTCGTGTTAGAATTATTAATCTTACTTTTTCGGTCATATTTAATAATATATGTCTACAGGAAAGACTGCTACCAAAATATATATATATATATATATATATATATATATATATATATATATATATATATATATATATATATACAGACTGGCGAAGCGACTCAACGGCCTGCTGACTCCTTATGTTCCTTGTGCCTTCAGCCTGAAGTCTCCAAAGGAATTTGTTGACTTACTGCGGGGAACACGGGCCACAGGGATACCCTATGCCCCTATTACCTAGCAGTAAAATAGGTACCTGGGTGTTAGTCAGCTGTCACGGGCTGCTTCCTGGGGGTGGAGGCCTGGTTGAGGACCGGGCAGCGGGGACACTAAAGCCCCGAAATCATCCTAAGATAACCTCAAGAAAGGGATAGAGCAGTGAATCTCATCTCGAGTGCATGATCAGATTGCAGCTCTCAAAGTTCTTCCTCTTCTCTTTAAAGTTTAAGTTCTCAGCAAGAGCACAAGGTTTCAGAGTATGGATCCCAATTAAAAACTTGTGCTGAAAGGGAGACAGAAAATGATGGTCGAGTTTGATCAACAAATCCTCCAGATGGGTTTATACAAGACTTGAAATTGGCTGGTATCCTCCTTCAGCCTTCAGACGCAGCTGTAGTGGAGACATTGCAGGAGTTCCTTGTGCATCATGATTTTGTCCAATGAGTCGGTCTTCTTTAAATCAAAGAATTCTGCCACTTGAAGTTCATACATTTTCTCCAGCAACACAAACATAAGAGAAACGCGCTTTTATAGTGACCTCTCGTGAGCCCTTAGTAACCTCTCGTGAGCCCTTAGTGACCTCTCGTGAGCCCTTAGTGACCTCTCGTGAGCCCTTAGTGACCTCTCGTGAGCCCTTAGTGACCTCTCGTGAGCCTTTAGTGACCTCTCGTGAGCCTTTAGTGACCTCTCGTGAGCCTTTAGTGACCTCTCGTGAGCCTTTAGTGACCTCTCGTGAGCCTTTAGTGACCTCTCGTGAGCCCTTAGTGACCTCTCGTGAGCCTTTAGTGACCTCTCGCGGAGGCCTTAGTGACGTATCGTGAGCCCTTAGTGACCTCTCGCGGAGCTCTTAGTGACCTCTCGTGAGCCCTTAGTGACCTCTCGCGGAGCCCTTAGTGACCTCTCGCGGAGCCCTTAGTGACCTCTCGTGAGCCCTTAGTGACCTCTCGTGAGCCCTTAGTGACCTCTCGCGGAGCTCTTGGTGACCTCTCGCGGAGCCCTTGGTGACCACTCGCGGAGCCCTTAGTGACCTCTCGCGGAGCCCTTAGTGACCTCTCCTGAGCCCTTAGTGACCGCTCACGGAGCCCTTAGTCACCTCTCGCGGAGCCCTTAGTCACCTCTCGCGGAGCCCTTAGCAACCTCTCGTGAGCCCTTAGTGACCTCTCGCGGAGCCCTTAGTGACCTCTCGTGAGCCCTTAGTGACCTCTCGCGGAGCCTTTAGTGACCTATTGTGAGCCCTTAGTGACCTATCGTGAGCCCTTAGTGACCTCTCGCGGAGCCCTTAGTGACCTCTCGCAGAGCCCTTAGTGACCTCTCGTGAGCCCTTCGTGAACTCTCGTGAGCCCTTAGTGACCTCTCGCAGAGCCCTTAGTGACCTCTCGTGAGCCCTTGGTGTCCTCTCGCGGAGCCCTTAGTGTCCTCTCTCGGAGTCCTTAGTGACCTCTCGCGGAGCCCTTAGTGTCTTCTCGCGGAGCCCTTAGTGACCTCTCGCGGAGCCCTTAGTGACCTCTCGCGGAGCATTTAGTGACCTCTCGCGGAGCCCTTAGTGACCTCTCGCAGAGCCCTTAGTGACCTCTCGCGGAGCCCTTAGTGACCTCTCGCGGAGCATTTAGTGACCTCTCGCGGAGCCCTTAGTGACCTCTCGCAGAGCCCTTAGTGACCTCTCGCGGAGCCCTTACTGTCTTCTCGCGGAGCCCTTAGTGACCTCTCGCGGAGCCCTTAGTGTCTTCTCGCGGAGCCCTTAGTGACCTCTCACGGAGCCCTTAGTGACCTCTCGCGGAAGTAGTAGGGAGGACGACTCACAGACGATATTTTTTTTCTGGGGAAATATCGTGTTTAAGGTGTAAGACTCACAGACGATATTTTGTTTCTGGGAAATATCGTCTGTGTGGCTTAGGGTTTTTCAGGTAAATTTGGGCAGTCACAGATTTGAAAGTAAGGAATTCTTATGAGAAAAATAATTTCCGAGACTTAGAAGTTTGTTAAAAGTTCTTATAATGAAAATAAGTAGGAAAATCTTAAAGAAAATTTTTAGAAAATATCGTGTTTGTGTCACAGCATTTCCAGGAGAACTCTACGGACATATTTTGCCTGTTTTCAACTTCGGAAAAAGTTACCTGTGTGAGCCAAGGTTTTGAGGTCCAAAATCACGCGTGTGAGTCAGGGTTTTCAGGTTCCAAAATCACGCGTGTGATTCAGGGTTTTGAGGTCCAATATCCCGCATGTGAGCCAGGGTTTTCAGGTAAATTTCGTCAGTCACAGATTTTAGAAGTTGTTAAAAGTTCTTATGATGAAAATAAGTTCATACAAGTTTGCTAAAGTTTATATGGGAGAAACTCAAATTTTTCAGAGTTCAGTTTTAAGAAAATATTTCAGAGTTTCAAATAATCATAGAAGTTTATTTATATGTTTATGACCAAATTTTGTAAAAAAGACCATTTTCAGAGAATATTGTCTTAGATGATTTGTTAAGGAAAACAGACAACTTAGCCATAACATTTAGTTTTATATCCATTTACGGCTATTCCCCCGGTAAAGACCAAAATTGAACAGAGTCCAGTTATAGACAGAATTTCGTCAGAGACCATTTTATACCTAAAAATGAACAGAGTCCACTTTGTGAGCATAATTAGTTAGAGACAGTTGTGAGCTCAAATTTCATCAGAGTCCAATTATCAACAGAATTTCGTCAGAGTCCAATTAACGACAGAAATTTGACAGTCTACTTTGAGAGCAAAATTAGTCAGAGACAGTTTTAAGCTCAAATTTCATCAGAGTCCTGTAATCTGTGAAAATTTGACAGAGTCCATTTTATACCCAATTTTCGTCAGAGTCCAGTTTATGCTCAAATTTGTCAGAGACCACTTTGTGCCAAAATATTCAGAGTCCAGTTCTTGATCGAAACAGACTCCAATTGAAGACCCAAATTTGACAGAGACCACATTTTCGCTACTAGCAGTCCAATCCCCCTGAAATTTTAAACAGTCATATTTCAGTCGTAGTAAATAAGATCAAGTCAGTTACTGAGCTCCAGCTCTCGTCCCCCACCCTACTCCCGCTTCAAGTCTTTGTTAATATCCTCTCAATTCCCCAGAAATTTTTACCCTCTGTATTTCAGACATAGTAAATATAATGTAAACAATTATAAAACTCTAGCTCTTGTCCTCTCTCCAAATTCACTCCTGTAAATTCATTACTATCAGTCCAAATCCCCCTGAGATTTAAACACCCAACTACATTTTCAGACATAGTAAATAAAAACCAGTTCAGTTATCAACTTTCAACTCTTGTCCCCCAGCTAAGTTCATTTTGTACAAGTTCTTTATTTTCCAACTAAATCACCCTGAGATTTAAGATCACCTTATTTCTAACGTAGTAAAATTAATCTGGACATTAACCAAGCTCCATTTCCTCTGTCTTAGATCATCGAACATAAATATATCCGATCAAGTCCCTCTCCAGCCTAACTCTTTATCATAGTCACAAAACCCCAACCTGTGTAATTATCTTTCAACCCCAGCGTATCCAAACCTTCAATAATCATCATCATACTGTACATATTTTCTCTATATTCAGCTGTGTTCCTCACATTTTTTTTTATGTTTTTTGTGTTCATTCCATGTTCTACAAATGTTCACAGCATGCTCAGTTCAAATTGTTTTCTACCATTTTCCCCGTATGTTCACTATGTTCTTTGTCATGTTTTCATGTACATCATATGTTCTCTGTATAACTTTTATACTCAATATTCATGTTCTCAATGTTCTTGTTCTTCACATGTTCAGTGTTCATTCTTGTATTCCCTATGTTCCTTATCATGTCTTCATATTCTCTATAAGTTCATATTCCCTGCATGTTCACTCTATTCATCAACTTTTTCTTACATGTTTTCTGTGTTCACCGTATGTTCACTGTGTTCATTCCCCTACTTAACCTCAATTTTTTTTTATGTTCTTTGTTTCTTTAAACCAATTTGTTTCTTCCATTCACTAACTAGTTCTTTGTCAAATAATATTATACTGCAATACAGTTCCCTCATCAATTTTAGTCACCAAGTTTTTATTTGCGAAACTATGTCAAAGTAATTCTCGTAGTCAACTTAATAGTTCTACCAACCCCGTTCTTAAACAAATCTACACTTTATTCAGTTCAAAATTTACAAAGACAAACCTTTCTTGTAACTTCTTAACTAAAAATCTTTCGCCAATCAACCAAAAAATAGTCAAAGGAATCTTTCCAACACTGTTCATAACTAAACTTATTCCCTAGTCATCAGAAAATAACCGTGTTCACCATGTTTCATTGTCATTTCATAACTAAAATTATCCATCAATCAACAGAAAAAGTCATATTCATCATCATTGTTCCTAACGAAAATTATGTTTTGTTAAGTAAGAAAAAATAACCAAAGATATCTTTTATCGCTGTTCTTAACTGACATTATACTTTGGGGAGCACAAAAATAGTCTCCCTCATCATGTTTTGTCTTTTTCCTTAACTAAAGTATTCATCAGTCAACTAAAAAATAGTTACTTCATCATGTTTCCTTGTCATTTCTTAACTGAAATATCACTTCTCTCATCTGAAATAGTCATGTGTAGCCTCTTTCCAACACTGTTCTTAACTAAAATAACCTTTCACTTCGCTGAAATAGTCATATTCATCATTGTTCCTAACTAAAATTATATGTCGTTAAGTAAGAAATATAGTCAAAGACACTCTTTGAGACATCAAGGACTTACTCAAAGACATCAAAGTTGCACTCAAAGACATCCTTTGAGACATCAAAGACATCCTTTAAGACTTCAATGGGAACTCTTCGAGATATCAAAAGACACTCTCAAACACTCAAAAATTTACTCGCATCCTCAAAGTTATTCTCAGAGTCATCAAAAAGTTAATCTCAGTCATCAAAATGTTATTCTCTAAGTAACCTTTCGTTCGTCAGAGAAACTTTCTAAGACATCTTCGTTCATTAAAGTTAATCTCAGAGGCATAAAAGTTATTCTCAGAGCTATCAAACTTGTTCTCAAAGTCATCAAAGTTATTCCAAGAGCCGTCAAAGTTAATCTAAGACATCATCTTTCATCAAAGATATTCTCTCTAAGCCATCAATGTTCTTCTCTAACTCACTTTTGTTCATCAAAGTTGATCTCAGAGTGAGTTAGAGATTACCTTTGTTAACTCTGAGATCAACTTTGATGAACAAAAGTGAGTTAGAGAAAAACATTGATGGCTTAGAGAGAATATCTTTGATGAAAGATGATGTCTTAGATTAACTTTGACGGCTCTTGGAATAACTTTGATGACTTTGAGAACAAGTTTGATAGCTCTGAGAATAACTTTTATGCCTCTGAGATTAACTTTAATGAACGAAGATGTCTTAGAAAGTTTCTCTGACGAACTAAAGGTTACTTAGAGAATAACATTTTGATGACTGAGATTAACTTTTTGATGACTCTGAGAATAACTTTGAGGATGCGAGTAAATTTTTGAGTGTTTGAGAGTCTCTTTTGATATCTCGAAGAGTTCCCATTGAAGTCTTAAAGGATGTCTTTGATGTCTCAAAGGATGTCTTTGAGTGCAACTTTGATGTCTTTGAGTAAGTCCTTGATGTCTCGAAGAGTGTCTTTGACTATATTTCTTACTTAACGACATATAATTTTAGTTAGGAACAATGATGAATATGACTATTTCAGCGAAGTGAAAGGTTATTTTAGTTAAGAACAGTGTTGGAAAGAGGCTACACATGACTATTTCAGATGAGAGAAGTGATATTTCAGTTAAGAAATGACAAGGAAACATGATGAAGTAACTATTATTTAGTTGACTGATGAATACTTTAGATATAGATAAAGATAAAACATGACGAGGGAGACTATTTTTGTGCTCCCCAAAGTATAATGTCAGTTAAGAACAGCGATGAAAGATATCTTTGGTTATTTTTTCTTACTTAACAAAACATAATTTTCGTTAGGAACAATGATGATGAATATGACTTTTTCTGTTGATTGATGGATAATTTTAGTTATGAAATGACAATGAAACATGGTGAACACGGTTATTTTCTGATGACTAGGGAATAAGTTTAGTTATGAACAGTGTTGGAAAGATTCCTTTGACTATTTTTTTGGTTGATTGGCAAAATATTTTTAGTTAAGAAGTTACAAGAAACGTTTGTCTTTGTAAATTTTGAACTGAATAAAGTGTAGATTTGTTTAAGAACGGGGTTGGTAGAACTATTAAGTTGACTACGAGAATTACTTTGACATAGTTTCGCAAATAAAAACTTGGTGACTAAAATTGATGAGGGAACTGTATTGCAGTATAATATTATTTGACAAAGAACTAGTTAGTGAATGGAAGAAACAAATTGGTTTAAAGAAACAAAGAACATAAAAAAAAATTGAGGTTAAGTAGGGGAATGAACACAGTGAACATACGGTGAACACAGAAAACATGTAAGAAAAAGTTGATGAATAGAGTGAACATGCAGGGAATATGAACTTATAGAGAATATGAAGACATGATAAGGAGCATAGGGAATACAAGAATGAACACTGAACATGTGAAGAACAAGCTAAGAACATTGAGAACATGAATATTGAGTATAAAAGTTATACAGAGAACATATGATGTACATGAAAACATGACAAAGAACATAGTGAACATACGGGGAAAATGGTAGAAAAAAATTGAACTGAGCATGCTGTGAACATTTGTAGAACATGGAATGAACACAGAAAACATGGAAAAAAATGTGAGGAACACAGCTGAATATAGAGAAAATATGTACAGTATGATGATGATTATTGAAGGTTTGGATACGCTGGGGTTGAAAGATAATTACACAGGTTGGGGTTTTGTGACTACTCTAATAAAGAGTTAGGCTGGAGAGGGACTTGATCGGATATATTTATGTTTGATGATCTAAGACAGAGGAAATGGAGCTTGGTTAATGTCCAGATTAATTTTACTACGTTAGAAATAAGGTGATCTTAAATCTCAGGGTGATTTAGTTGGAAAATAAAGAACTTGAACAAAATGAACTAAGCTGGGGGACAAGAGTTGAAACTTGATAACTGAACTGGTTTTTATTTACTATGTCTGAAAATGTAGTTGGGTGTTTAAATCTCAGGGGGATTTGGACTGATAGTAATGAATTTGCAGGAGTGAACTTGGACAGAGGACAAGAGCTAGAGTTTTATAATTGTTTACATTATATTTACTATGTCTGAAATACAGAGGGTAAAAATTTCTGGGGAATTGATAGGATATTAACTAAGACTTGAAGGGGGAGTAGGGTGGGGGACGAGAGCTGGAGCTCAGTAACTGACTTGATCTTATTTACTACGACTGAAATACGACTGTTTAAAATTTCAGGGGGATTGGACTGCTAGTAGCGAAAATGTGGTCTCTGTCAAATTTGGGTCTTCAATTGGAGTCTGTTTCGATCAAGAACTGGACTCTGAATATTTTGGCACAAAGTGGTCTCTGGCAAATTTGAGCATAAACTGGACTCTGACGAAAATTGGGTATAAAATGGACTCTGTCAAATTTTCACAGATTACAGGACTCTGATGAAATTTGAGCTTAAAACTGTCTCTGACTAATTTTGCTCTCAAAGTAGACTCTGTCAAATTTCTGTCGTTAATTGGACTCTGACGACGAAATTCTGTTCATAATTGGACTCTGATGAAATATGAGCTTAAAACTGTCTCTGACTAATTTTGCTCACAAAGTGGACTCATTTTATTTTCTTTCTATTTTTTATTTGGACTGAACTTATTTTCATCATAAGAACTTTTAACAACTTCTAAAATCTGTGACTGACGAAATTTACCTGAAAACCCTGGCTCACATGCGGGATATTGGGACCTCTCGTGAGCCCTTAGTGACCTCTTGCGGAGCCCTTAGTGACCTCTCGTGAGCTCTTAGTGACCTCTTGTGAGCCCTTAGTGACCTCTCGCGGAGCCCTTAGTGACTTCTCGCAAAGCCCTTAGTGACCTCTCGTGGAGCCCTTAGTGACCCCTCGCGGAGCCCTTGGTGACCTCTCGCGGAGCCCTTAGTGACCTCTAGCGGAGCCCTTAATGACCTCTCGCGGAGCCCTTAGTGACCTCTGGGAAACCCAGTTGACAAACTGTGGTGTAGAGGCTGAAGGCGGACACTGCAGTGAGCGAGAACTAACAGTGTGATCCGCCAGGGGTGACCAACAACTTACACAGGCCAGGGAGGAGAGAAGCTAGAGGTCCCCTCTGCTCTGGGAAGATGTGGTGTGGAAGAGAGAAAGGCCTAGAGGGCTAGAGGCTCTCTTAGGCCTCCAAACTAACCAAGAAGCAGATAGCGAGGGGGAAGGGGAGAAAATATTCTGTAGATGTACATAAGAATAATTGACAGAAAGGAGAGAGAGACAGGCAGACAGACAGACAGGCAGACAGACAGACAGGCAGACAGGCATACAGAGAGAATGTCTATGTCTCAAGTCACTATTGAAGGAAACGTGAGAAATAGGTAACCACATCAGCTTACTCAAGCCTACCATTTTACCCATATAAAAAAGAATTACAAAGCAATAAAGGTAATATAGTTTTTATTGTTTACCTTGCACGAGCGGCAGGATAGGGGAAGGAGATAAATAGGTTCTTGGGACGGGTTTATGGACAGGATAGGGGAGAGGGGAGACACGCTGCGCCTAAGGAGAACAATGGGAAGATGAAGGGAGATGATGTGTCTTCGTTATGGTCAAATGACTTTAATAAATGCGATCGAATTACGGACCAATATATTGGACTACAGTATTTGTACAAAAGCCTTTATAAGCTCCAATAGGCAAATTCCCAACACAAAGGAGTTATGACCCTTGAACACAGGCAAACTAATCGTGCTGGCTTTAGTGCAATCATTTACACGAATGTAATCAGATTATAATTACATTTGGCGCAATGAACTGTATCCAACACATGTAAGACCAGTTTACGCTTTGGGGTTTTGACGTGCAAATGGAAAAGCTGAGATTATGTCCAGTACATGGTGGGGGGGGCGTCTGTCACACTGTCTGTTGTCTCTCACAAGACAAGGCTCGCTCCGTCACACTGTCTGTTGTCTGTCACAAGACAAGGCTCCCTCCGTCACACTGTCTGTTGTCTGTCACAAGACGAGGCTCGCTCCGTCACACTGTCTGTTGTCTGTCACAAGACAAGGCTCCCTCCGTCACACTGTCTGTTGTCTGTCACAAGACGAGGCTCCCTCCGTCACACTGTCTGTTGTCTGTCACAAGACAAGGCTCCCTCCGTCACACTGTCTGTTGTCTGTCACAAGACAAGGCTCGCTCCGTCACACTGTCTGTCCCAGAAGATGGCTCCTTTCGTTAACGAGATCATTATTTAAACATTTGTTTTATCCGAAGCTTGCATATGTCATATCAATTTCATGTACCTTCAGTAATTATTATCCTGACTTTACTGTTAAACAGTATCAGACTTGGATAACGGCAGGGGATGGTGACCTCTGTTGTCTCCCGTAGCTGGGTCGTGTGAGTGGAATATATTCATTATAGTAGACTGCGGCGATTGAGGCTGCTCTGTTGTTGTCTGCGGTAGATCTACAGCAGCTCTGCAGCTTCCACTGGTAGCTGGCTGTACCCCCTGCCCCTTCCACTGGTGGCTGGCTGTACCCCCTGCCCCTTCCACTAGTGGCTGGCTGTACCCCCTGCCCCTTCCACTGGTGGCTGGCTGTACCCCCTGCCCCTTCCACTAGTGGCTGGCTGTACCCCCTGCCCCTTCCACTGGTGGCTGGCTGTACCCCCTGCCCCTTCCACTAGTGGCTGGCTGTACCCCCTGCCCCTTCCACTGGTGGTGGCTGTGCCCCCCTGCCCCTTCCACTGGTGGTTTGCTGTACCCCCTGCCCCTTCCACTGGTGGCTGGCTGTACCCCCTGCCCCTTCCACTGGTGGCTGGCTGTACCCCCCTGCCCCTTTCACTGGTGGCTGGCTGTACCCCCTGCCCCTTCCACTGGTGGCTGGCTGTACCCCCTGCCCCTTCCACTGGTGGCTGGCTGTACCCCCTGCCCCTTCCACTGGTGGCTGGCTGTACCCCCTGCCCCTTCCACTGGTGGCTGGCTGTACCCCCTGCCCCTTCCACTAGTGGCTGGCTGTACCCCCTGCCCCTTCCACTAGTGGCTGGCTGTACCCCCTGCCCCTTCCACTAGTGGCTGGCTGTACCCCCTGCCCCTTCCACTAGTGGCTGGCTGTACCTCCTGCCCCTTCCACTAGTGGCTGGCAGTACCCCCTGCCCCTTCCACTGGTGGTGGCTGTGCCCCCCTGCCCCTTCCACTGGTGGTTTGCTGTACCCCCTGCCCCTTCCACTGGTGGCTGGCTGTACCCCCCTTCCCCTTCCACTAGTGGCTGACTATACCCCTGCCTCTTCCACTGTTGGCTGGCTGTACCCCGTTCCCCTTCCACTGGTGGCTGGCTCTACCCTCTTGCCCCTTCCACTGGTGGCTGGCTGTACCCCCTGCCCCTTCCACTGGTGGTTGGCTCTACCCTCTTGCCCCTTCCACTGGTGGCTGGCTGTACCCCCCACTTCCCATTCCACTGGTGGCTGGCTGTTCCCCCCTGCCCCTTCCACTGGTGGTTGGCGGTACTTCCTTCCCCTTCCACTGGTGATGGCTGTACCTCATATCCTCTTCCACTGGGGGTGACTGTACCTCCTGCCCCATCCAAAGTGGGAGCCTGTACTTCCTGCCCCTTCCACTGGTGGCTGGCTGTACCCCCCTGCCCCTTCCACTGGTGGCTGGCTGTACCCCCTGCCCCTTCCACTGGTGGCTGGCTGTACCCCCTGCCCCTTCCACTGGTGGCTGGCTGTACCCCCTGCCCCTTTCACTGGTGGCTGGCTGTACCCCCTGCCCCTTCCACTGGTGGCTGGCTGTACCCCCTGCCCCTTCCACTGGTGGTTGGCGGTACTTCCTTCCCCTTCCACTGGTGATGGCTGTACCTCATATCCTCTTCCACTGGGGGTGACTGTACCTCCTGCCCCATCCAAAGTGGGAGCCTGTACTTCCTGCCCCTTCCACTGGTGGCTGGCTGTACCCCCCTGCCCCTTCCACTGGTGGCTGGCTGTACCCCCTGCCCCTTCCACTGGTGGCTGGCTGTACCCCCTGCCCCTTCCACTGGTGGCTGGCTGTACCTCCTGCCCCTTCCACTGGTGGCTGGCTGTACCCCCTGCCCCTTCCACTGGTGGCTGGCTGTACCCCCCTGCCCCTTTCACTGGTGGCTGGCTGTACCCCCTGCCCCTTTCACTGGTGGCTGGCTGTACCCCCTGCCCCTTCCACTGGTGGCTGGCTGTACCCCCCTGCCCCTTTCACTGGTGGCTGGCTGTACCCCCTGCCCCTTTCACTGGTGGCTGGCTGTACCCCCTGCCCCTTCCACTGGTGGCTGGCTGTACCCCCTGCCCCTTCCACTAGTGGCTGGCTGTACCCCCCTGCCCCTTCCACTGGTGGCTGGCTATACCCCCCTGCCCCTTCCACTGGTGGCTGGCTGTACCTCCTGCCCCTTCCACTGGTGGCTGGCTGTACCCCCCTGCCCCTTCCACTGGTGGCTGGCTGTACCTCCTGCCCCTTCCACGGGTGACTGGCTGTACCCCCCTGCCCCTTCCACTGGTGGCTGGCTGTACCCCCTGCCCCTCCCACTGGTGATGGCTGTACCCCCTGCCCCTTCCACTGGTGACTGGCTGTACCCCCCCTGCCCCTTCCACTGGTGGCTGGCTGTACCCCCTGCCCCTTCCACTGGTGGCTGGCTGTACCCCCCTGCCCCTTTCACTGGTGGCTGGCTGTACCCCCTGCCCCTCCCACTGGTGATGGCTGTACCCCCTGCCCCTTCCACTGGTGACTGGCTGTACCCCCCCTGCTTCTTCCACTGGTGGTTGGCTGTACTCCCTGCCCCTTCCACTGGTGACTGGCTGTACCCCCTGCCCCTTCCACTGGTGGCTGGATGTACCTCCTGCCCCTTCCACTGGTGGCTGGCTGTACCCCCCTGCCCCTTCCACTGGTGGGTGGCTGTACACCCTGCCCCTTCCACTGGTGGCTGGCAGTAACCCCCTGACCCTTCCACTGGTGGCTGGCTGTACCCCCCTGCCCCTTCCACTGGTGGCTGGCTGTACACCCTGCCCCTTCCACTGGTGGCTGGCTGTACCCCCCTGCCCCTTCCACTGGTGGCTGGATGTACCTCCTGCCCCTTCCACTGGTGGCTGGCTGTACCCCCCTGCCCCTTCCACTGGTGGCTGGCTGTACCCCCTGCCCCTTCCACTGGTGGCTGGCTGTACCCCCCTGCCCCTTCCACTGGTGGCTGGCTGTACACCTCTGCCCCTTCCACTGGTGGCTGGCTGTACACCCCTGCCCCTTCCACTGGTGGCTGGCTGTACCCCCCTGCCCCTTCCACTGGTGGCTGGCTGTACCCCCTGCCCTTTCCACTGGTGGCTGGCTGTACCCCCCTGCCCCTTCCACTGGTGGCTGGATGTACCTCCTGCCCCTTCCACTGGTGGCTGGCTGTACCCCCCTGCCCCTTCCACTGGTGGCTGGCTGTACCCCCCTGCCCCTTCCACTGGTTGCTGGCTGTACCCCCTGCCCCTTCCACTGGTGGCTGGCTGTACCCCCCTGCCCCTTCCACTGGTGGCTGGCTGTACCCCCCTGCCCCTTCCACTGGTGGCTGGCTGTACCCCTCTGCCCCTTCCACTGGTGGCTGGCTGTACCCCCCCTGCCCCTTCCACTGGTTGTTGGTTGTACCCTCTGCCCCTTCCACTGGTGGCTGGCTGTACCCCCTGCCCCTTCCACTGGTTGTTGGTTGTACCCTCTGCCCCTTCCACTGGTGGTGGCTATACCCCCTGCCCCTTCCACTAGGTAGCTGGTAACACTGGTCTAGAGCCTGCTGGTGGCACTGGTCTAGAGCCTGCTGGTGGCACTGGTCTAGGGCGTGATGGTGGCACTGGTCTAGGGCGTGCTGGTGGCACTGGTCTAGGGCGTGCTGGTGGCACTGGTCTAGAGCCTGCTGGTGGCACTGGTCTAGGGCGTGATGGTGGCACTGGTCTAGAGCCTGCTGGTGGCACTGGTCTAAGGCGTGCTGGTGGCACTGGTCTAGAGCCTGCTGGTGGCACTGGTCTAGGGCGTGCTGGCGGCACTGGTCTAGGGCGTGCTGGTGGCACTGGTCTAGGGCGTGCTGGTGGCACTGGTCTAGGGCGTGCTGGTGGCACTGGTCTAGGGCGTGCTGGTGGCACTGGTCTCGGCCGTGCTGGTGGCACTGGTCTAGAGCCTGTTGGTGGCACTGGTTTAGAGGGAGTCTCTTGTTTACTAATGTCCAATAAAAGCAGCTACTCAAGACGCTGCCTGACACCTGGGCGACGCTGCGGGTGTTGGAAGGTGACTACTCTCTCTATTTGTGACCCCCAGCAGGTGGGGGTCTGACCTCGCACCTGATTGGTCGTCGGAAACTCATTTACAATTTGATTGGTTTGTTGGGGAAGCAATATGAAAAGATGATTGGGCCATTTGAATGTAATCAACTGTTTTTTATAGGATCACAAATAATGAGTGTACATGTAACTGCATGTGGCCAGGGTAGGAGTGATTACTTGAGCAAGGGAGTGAGTGATTAAGCTGAGATGTGATGGACATAGCCAAGATGTGCTTGACTGGTCTAGGGTGTGACTGACTTAGCCAAGATGTGCTTGACTGGTCTAGGGTGTGACTGACTTAGCCAAGATGTGCTTGACTGGTCTAGGGTGACTGACTTAGTCAAGATGTGCTTGACTGGTCTAGGGTGTGACTGACTTAGCCAAGATGTGCTTGACTGGTCTAGGGTGTGACTGACTTAGTCAAGATGTCCTTGACTGGTCTAGGGTGTGACTGACTTAGCCAAGATGTGCTTGACTGGTCTAGGGTGTGACTGACTTAGCCAAGATATGCTTGACTGGTCTAGGGTGTGACTGACTTAGTCAAGATGTGCTTGACTAGTCTAGGGTGTGACTGACTTAGTCAAGATGTGCTTGACTGGTCTAGGGTGTGACTGACTTAGCCAAGATGTGCTTGACTGCTCTAGGGTGTGACTGACTTAGCCAAGATGTGCTTGACTGGTCTAGGGCGTGACTGACTTAGCCAAGATGTGCTTGACTGGTCTAGGGTGTGACTGACTTAGTCAAGATGTGCTTGACTGGTAGAGGATGTGAATGAGTTAGCCAAGCCTGAGAGAATGCAAATAGTTGCAGAGATGTAGATCACTGCTAACAATGGCAGCATGATCAGCAGAGATGCAGTTTAGTACACTTGTGGGGTTCTGAGCATAACTAGTGCTAAAAAATACAAGATATCAACTAAGCAACATGGAAATGACTGAATTTTATTGCGAAAAATGTATCGCAAACAATCATGGCTCCCAATGCTTGCGATTCATGATTAATATTCATCTTAACTAAAGACATAAATTCATAAATGCTTGACATGCGGTGAGTGACACCAGGATGGATATCTGGATGAGCTTGTAATGGAACAACAGAGTCATCCGTAATCCTGATCTGGTCCTCGTTAACCCCATTAATATGATGTAGTTTAATGAGTGACTAAATGCTATGGAATGGACGTTAATGGCCTTGAGAGAGTGTAGAGAAGGATGATGACGGTAATCCCAGGCATTATCACCTTCCCTTACGAAGGGAGATTAAAGGGGCTTAGTTTACCCTCCTTGCAGGCAAAGAATAAGGGGAAGTAAGTGAAGTATACAGATGGTTGTATGGATAAATGAAGGGTATAGCGGCAGGGTGTGAAATATGTCAATACGAAACAATAGATACAAATTGGGTAAGTTTAGATTCAGAAAATAGATAAATATTAGGTTAGCTCCTTTGGCTTTACACTTTACACTGTTCAAGCTTCAGCTCTTGGGCGCCGACTCTAATCTTCGGTTGACTTACATTATTAAAATTTAATACACATACTTTTTATACTGGCTAGAGGGATAATCTGATGGATTATCCTATCCTTAAACTGCCTCATAACCCCAACCATGTGACAGTTATTTCTCACGATTGTCTGGCTCAGTCATTTCCCCCTCCTCCCCCCCTCCTGGTTCTGGGTCTTCTCAGTACACACACTCTGGTCCTCCCAGTACACACACCCTGGTCCTCCCAGTACACTCACTCTGGTCCTCCCAGTACACACACTCTGGTCCTCCCAGTACACACACTCTGGTCCTCCCAGTACACTCACTCTGGTCCTCCCAGTACACACACTCTGGTCCTCCCAGTACACACACTCTGGTCCTCCCAGTACACACACTCTGGTCCTCCCAGTACACACACTCTGGTCCTCCCAGTACACTCACTCTGGTCCTCCCAGTACACACACTCTGGTCCTCCCAGTACACACACTCTGGTCCTCCCAGTACACACACTCTGGTCCTCCCAGTACACACACTCTGGTTCTCTCAGTACACACACTCTGGTCCTCTCAGTACACACACTCTGGTCCTCCCAGTACACTCACTCTGGTCCTCCCAGTACACACACTCTGGTCCTCCCAGTACACACACTCTGGTCCTCCCAGTACACACACTCTGGTCCTCCCAGTACATACACTCTGGTCCTCCCAGTACACACACTCTGGTCCTCCCAGTACACACACTCTGGTCCTCCCAGTACACACACTCTGGTCCTCCCAGTACACTCACTCTGGTCCTCCCAGTACACACACTCTGGTCCTCCCAGTACACTCACTCTGGTCCTCCCAGTACACTCACTCTGGTAGCCTTGTCCACTCTGGTCCTCCCAGTACACTCACTCTGGTAGCCTTGTCCACTCTGGTCCTCCCAGTACACAAACTCTGGTAGCATTGTCCACTCTGGTCCTCCCAGTACACTCACTCTGGTATCCTTGTCCACTCTGGTCCTCCCAGTACACTCTCTCTGGTAGCCTTGTCCACTCTGGTCCTCCCAGTACACTCACTCTGGTAGCCTTGTCCACTCTGGTCCTCCCAGTACACACACTCTGGTCCTCCCAGTACACACACTCTGGTCCTCCCAGTACACACACTCTGGTCCTCCCAGTACACACACTCTGGTCCTCCCAGTACACACACTCTGGTCCTCCCAGTACACACACTCTGGTCCTCCCAGTACACACACTCTGGTCCTCCCAGTACACACACTCTGGTCCTCCGAGTACACTCACTCTGGTCCTCCCAGTACACACACTCTGGTCCTCCGAGTACACACACTCTGGTCCTCCCAGTACACACACTCTGGTCCTCCGAGTACACACACTCTGGTCCTCCCAGTACACACACTCTGGTAGCCTTGTCCACTCTGGTCCTCCCAGTACACTCTGGAGTACTTGGTAGGTCACGATTGCGGCGGAAAGGGAGGAGAAGAGGGGAAGGGAAGAGGGAAGACGTGGGGAGAGGGGGAAAAAAGAGGGGAGGAATGGGGGTTGGGGGAAGAAGGGAAGGAAAGTAACAGGAGAAAGCACCAAGTCATAACGACCATAGAGCACTTGGAAGGGTTCAGGATAAGGACTGGGGATGGGACAGGGGGAAGGGGGATAGGACAGGGGGAAGGGGGATGGGACAGGGGGAAGGGGGATGGGACACGGGGAAGTGGGATGGGACAGGGGGAAGGGGGATGGGACAGGGGGAAGGGGGATGGGACGGGGGGAGAGACGGACTATCCCGGACACAGCCGGTTGTATTAGTATTGTATTTGTGAACATTAGTATGAACAACGTAGGATCGTTTAGGGGGTAATGAGCCCGTCATTGAACTGACAAGTAACTGCTCTACCTGTCCCAGGCTGTGGGTGTAGAAGGAACAATTGAGGAGTCTCTCACCTTCTCACTCTTACTGGTGAGAAGGTGAGAGACTCCGGGTAAACGGTGTGTAAAGGGTTTCTAAGAGATACAGAGAGACTCCCGTATTCCACACGATATAAGTTATATTAGACTGCCCCAGCGACAAACAATGTAGTGAGGTGTGTGTGGGGGGGGGGGGGGAGTGTGTGCATCCCGGTGTAAATGTACACTTAAGTGTGTTGGGGAGCGAGTGTCCGGCCCACAGTAGACGAAGAGGACAAACTCCTCCATTAGAGGGAAGCGTGAACATCCCTGAAGGGAATCACAGCAGCCAAAGTAAGAGGTCCAGAGAGCTAGTTAGCTCGAGGGTTTCACATGGGGGGGGGGGGTACGGGGTAGGAGGATAGGGGGGGGGGAACTTACTGGATAGATAGGAAGGTCTTCAGAGTCCTGCAGAAGTAGACAGAAGGGGATATGTCCAGATCTTGGAGCCTGGGGTCTGCAGTCCAAGTGAATGTATTTTTTTTGGTCTATTGTCTTGAGATGGTTATCTTGAGATAATTTCGAGGCTTAGCATCCCCGCGGCCCGGTCCTCGACCAGGCCTCCTTTTTGTTACACACCCCCAGGAAGCAGCCCGTAGCAGCTGTTTAACTCCCAGGTACCTATTTACTGCTAAGTAACATGAGCATCAGGGTGAAAGAAACGTTTTGCCCATTTGTCTACGCCTCCACCGGGGATCGAACCCAGAACCTCAGGACTACGAATCCGAAGCGCTGTCCACTCAGCTGTCAGACATACCTGACAGCTTGGGCCATATAAAGCCACAGATTAGATCAGGATGTAATGTACATTGAGAGGTGTACCCTATTTCTCGGTGTGTATATAAACTGAGTTTACTTTAGTCGTGAACATTGTCCAGGACTAGAGTGTACGTGTTGGCTGGTGAGTAAGCCAGTGTGGTAACAACCCTCCCGAGGTTGACGTGTTGGCTGGTGAGTAAGCCAGTGTGGTAACAACCCTCCCGAGGCTGACATGTTGGCTGGTGAGTAAGCCAGTGTGGTAACAACCCTCCCGAGGCTGACATGTTGGCTGGTGAGTAAGCCAGTGTGGTAACAACCCTCCCGAGGCTGACGTGTTGGCTGGTTAGTAAGCCAGTGTGGTAACAACCCTCCCGAGGCTGACATGTTGGCTGGTGAGTAAGCCAGTGTGGTAACAACCCTCCCGAGGCTGACATGTTGGCTGGTGAGTAAGCCAGTGTGGTAACAACCCTCCCGAGGCTGACATGTTGGCTGGTGAGTAAGCCAGTGTGGTAACAACCCTCCCGAGGCTGACGTGTTGGCTGGTTAGTAAGCCAGTGTGGTAACAACCCTCCCGAGGCTGACATGTTGGCTGGTGAGTAAGCCAGTGTGGTAACAACCCTCCCGAGGCTGACATGTTGGCTGGTGAGTAAGCCAGTGTGGTAACAACCCTCCCGAGGCTGACATGTTGGCTGGTGAGTAAGCCAGTGTGGTAACAACCCTCCCGAGGCTGACGTGTTGGCTGGTTAGTAAGCCAGTGTGGTAACAACCCTCCCGAGGCTGACATGTTGGCTGGTGAGTAAGCCAGTGTGGTAACAACCCTCCCGGGATTGGTGGTTCACATCAGGCGTTGCTGTGTCTAAGACTGCAGCCAAGTACTAAGGATAACAAGTACCTTTATCTAAGTCAATATGCTAGGATTGCATCCAGTCTTGCTTGTGACTCGGTATCTGCAGTCTTGGTTGTGACACGCAGTAGCCGCAGCTTTAACATATCTTTTGAGTATTTCAGCGCATTTGTCAAAGTGTATGTTTAGCTAGTCGAGGCGAAGACTCACCTAATGGCGTATATGTAGTGGAGCTTGGCGAGGTCGGCGTTACCCAGGTCCTTCTGCAGGTTGGCGAAGTTGTAGTGCATCTTGGCGTTGTGGGGCAGCGTCCTCAGGCCCGCCCTGAGCCGTCAGGGAGAGAGACACGCGTTAGAACCTTAAGACAAGACGAGGACCAGGTGAGAATATTGTGATTATGAGGTGATAATCAAGTACTGTGCAGACAGGAGGGAAGAGAGAGAGAGAGAGAGAGAGAGAGAGAGAGAGAGAGAGAGAGAGAGAGAGAGAGAGAGAGGAGAGAATGAGAATGAGAATGGGGGCGAGATATAGTGGGACGGAAAGAGGGGAAGAAGAAAAGAGGTGAGAGAGAGAGAGATAGAGAACATAATTGGAAATTACAGTAATTATTTAAATAACAAATAAGAACGAAATCAAATTATATAAAATGTATATAAATAATATATTGAATTGTTTGTAGAAAGATAATAGTGAATGTGTGATCAGAGAAATCATGACTTTGGAATGCATTTCTTAGTCTCCAACTTAAATTCAAGAGAACATAGACTCTGTGCAGTGATGGGGAGCTCTGAAGGTGAGCTCTGATGGTGAGCTCTGATGGTGAGCTCTGAAGGTGAGCTCTGATGGTGAGCTCTGAAGGTGAGCTCTGATGGTGAGCTCTGATGGTGAGCTCTGATGGTGAGCTCTGATGGTGAGCTCTGATGGTGAGCTCTGATGGTGAGCTCTGATGGTGAGCTCTGAAGGTGAGTTTCTGATTGTATAGTTAGCCAAGAGCTTCTCTTATTATCAGGTAGCCACACCATAGACAGTCACTACTAACAAAACAATACTAGTTAACTATAGTCAGTCGTTAACAAGTCAACCATTCACAGTCAGAGTTGTAGCCAAGCAGGTCGTTAGTGTGATCATTACAGATCTCATGCATCCCACAATAGTTAGCGTGTCTTTCACCGCTCTTGCCATCTTTCAAGAGAGTATGTCTTGCCAGAGATCACCCGTTCATATATTCACCCGTTTAAGATGGCCGATGATCAAGGATATATGCGGACGTATGTATTTCAAGATGGACGTACACGCTTACAGCACCCAAATGTGCCATAGAGACATTAGAAAGATATTTTCAGCGTCAGAATAGATAACAAATAGAGGAGGCTGACTCCATACACACTTTCAAGTGTAAACATGATAGAGCCCAGTAGGGTCAAGAAACTGTACACCAGTTGATTGACAGTTGATAGGTGGGACCAAAGAGCCAGAGCTCAACCTCCGCAAGCAAAACTAGGTGAATACAAACACCAGCACTCCGTAAAAAATGCAAACGTTTAACCTACCCAGAAACGTGTAAGCCTCAATAAGTTATGTTGGGATGCCTGGGCTTCCCACCTAACCTGCCACAATCCCTTCAGGGGTAATCCTAAATCCTTCCCAATCACTAGCAAGACTTACAAGAAGAGCGTCTCCCTGGATTCCCAGTCCCGATTTCTCTGTAGCGTCCTGCAGGAGGCGGCGACGAGGAGCAGCAGGAGGCAGGGCGCCCTCAGCCGTCCCGCCCGCGCGAGGGCCACGCCCACCAGCACCGCGTAGCCCAGGCTGGAGAAACAAGGACGCAAATTAATTACTCAGGGAGCGAGGGTACGTGTCCTAGTTGTTATTGGCGAGAGTGGAAAGGTGGGAGAAGTTGTTCGTGTGGGGGTCGTGGGCGAGTGGAGGGGGGGTTAAGATCCTCCCTCGTTAGGCGAGTGGGGGGGGGGGTAAACTGGGGTCACGCGGGACGTGAGTCGCGGTTTTAACTTCCTTACTCACCAATTACTTTATGTGAATTACAGTCAAACTAATAATATTAAACCAGTATAGAAGGTTCTGTTATTTTGCAATTTATCAACCTTGTTCTCTCACTTTCCCCCTCACTTACCTCACAGAGGTTCTCTGGCCGTGTTTGCTGACCGCCTCCCCCACCACAAACTTATTTACAACCACCTCGTCAATTTACGCTCTGGGTAATTTACAATTCCCTTTCGAATTCACCTGTCATTTACCGCCCCGCGCCTCGGGGTTGGTTTACAACATCGCCCAACTAATGCTCTCGTAATGTTCAACTCCTTACGATTGGGTTATTCTCACCCAGATCATTGTAATCATTTACATTTCCACCAAGTTGGCTACTTCTTGCTCCTATCCTGACGCCTGACCTACCTCTATCCTACTTAAATATCCTACTACCCCCTATCCTACTTCTTGCCCCTATCCCCTAGGGCGCCTGACAGCTTAGTGGACAGCGCTTCAGATTCGTAGTCCTGTGGTTCTGGGTTCGATCCCCGGTGGAAGTGGAGACAAATAGGTAAAAAGTTACTTTCACCCTGATGCTCCTGCTACCTAGCAGTAAATAGGTACCTGGGAGTAACACAGCTGCTACGGGCTGCTTCCTAGGGGTATGTAACAAAAAGGAGGCCTGGTCGAGGACCGGGCCGCGGGGACGCTAAGCCCCGAAACTATCTCAAGATAACCTCAAGATAGATCCTGAGTCCTCATTGATTATCCCCGCCAACTTGGCCAAACTCTTTTCTTCCGCCAATTTAGCCAAGCCCTTTCCCACGCTAACTTAACCAACCTCCTTTCGTATACCAATTTAGCCAAGTTTTATTCCCCCCCAAACTTAGTAAAGTCCCCCTTGGCTAAGGGGACAAGAAGCGTATATTCCGCTTCTAGCAGCAAAGCGTATATTTGCTGCTAGGTGAACAGAGATATCAGGCGAAATTAAACGGTGCCCAAAGACTTCCGTTCTGCCGTGAGAACGGAACCCAGACCATTTCGCCTGCGACCCGTCAGCGCTACAAGGCCCACTTCTCACGGAATCTTCTAGAAAGCTAAAATCATTTTTTTTTCAAATTAAAAAGCACATTATACTATAATTGCCCAGCCAAAGTTATTGTTATCAGATTTATCATCAACGCCACTATCATCAACGCCACTATCATCAACGCCACTATCATCAACGCCACTGTTATCAACGCCACTGTTATCACCGCCACTATCATCAACGCCACTGTCATCAACGCCACTATCATCACCGCCACTATCATCAACGCCACTATCATCAACGCCACTGTTATCAACGCCACTGTTATCACCGCCACTATCATCACCGCCACTGTCATCACCGCCACTATCATCACCGCCACTGTCATCAACGCCACTATCATCACCGCCACTGTCATCAACGCCACTATCATCACCGCCACTGTCATCAATGTCACTATCATCAACGCCACTGTTATCACCGCCACTGTCATCAACGCCACTGTCATCAATGTCACTATCATCAACGCCACTGTCATCAACGCCACTGTTATCAACGCCACTGTCATCACCGCCACTGTCATCAATGCCACTGTCATCAACGCCACTGTCATCAACGCCACTGTCATCACCGCCACTGTCATCAACGCCACTGTCATCAACGCCACTATCATCAACGCCACTGTCATCAACGCCACTATCATCAACGCCACTATCATCAACGCCACTGTCATCAACTGTCGGAAAATCCGACACCATTTAATAATATACAGACAGATAATAAGTGCTGCTGTATTACCAACAAGTAACCTATAGAAAACGTAACTTGTAGTGGAATTACCATCTAAAGAAAACGGGATATCATCACCACATACTATTATAAATCACCACCTATTATGGTGGGAATTATTCTTAAATACATTAGTCTTTGGACTTTACCATCATAAAAACATCTCATATAAATTAACTTAATTATCAATATTAAAGTAGAGTAAATGTGACCCTTCTATCACTTTCTGACATGTGGACAATGTAAGCCAGGCGTGAGAGTGGGGAAGGAGGGAGCCATTGTTGTGTCACCTCCGAGACGTGTGGAGCAAATTTGGCTCCTATCATATCTGGACAATGTCGGCCAGGCGTCAATAGTATGGAGTGTTGATGCAGCCATTGTTGTTGAGACTAGACCAGAGGCTCACACGGGAGCAAATTCGGCTACTGTTAATTTTACTTGGACGTAGTGTTATGGAAACCAAAGGTGTACCATTTTTCACACGCTGTCAACAAATTCAAGTTAAGTGTTCTTTCCGAAACCCATGTATTTTTCATTTATGGCCATTAATGTCATTATATAGGGTGACCCGGTTAGAGCACGTGGAAGCCTCAAACTAAAGGTAATTAAGCCAGATCTTTAAGGTTCCATGTACAGTGTTCTCTGATATACTTGTCATATATAGGATTCTGGCTTTACAGCTAGCCCCCTTTTGACAGGTCAAGACAAGGAAGCAAGGCTTTGTGCATCAGTTACTGGGTGATGGAAGCTACCTCAAAGAGGATAATTTGGTGTCTACACCCTAGTTATACCTGGTGGACTAACCTGCTGTACTATAAGATAAGGAACCTCTTCAATGTATGTAGTCTATTACTGTAGTTTGATTGGCTGCATATATAAATTTAATAAACCCCCCTAATGTGTAGAGGATCGATTTGTGAGATTATGAGATTATTGCAGAAATACAGTCCACTTATCATTATACAAATTGCTATCGAAGTATATAAATTAACGTAAATATAAATTCATATAAATTAAATAAATATAAATCTCACAGGTCGGTTCCCACATTATTTGGTCATCTTCGAACCGGATGACGGATTATTTGATCCTTTGAACCCACATTTGGTCATCTTAGTACCGGATGAACCAGTTAACCAGTGGATTCATTAAATAAACTAGTGCAGTGTGATTTAAACAAAGGCCAGCCAGTCAAAGACAGCGGCGTTGCCTCGTGGGAGCTCAGGAGCCCCCCCTCAACTGAGTTCAGCTTCGTCAGCGGTTTCATGCACACCCACAGATATTTGGTGGCGTGTTATTTCGTGAAATGACAGCGCTAATATAGAAGCCAGCCAAATTAGTGACTGTGTCTTCGCGAGATTGTTCACGGATTTCGTGGTGTTACATTTCGCGAGAGATTATCTACGAATTTTGTGGAGTTTATTTCGCGAGGACACTAATAATATTTAATACTTCTAGATAATATTAGAAGTTTCATAGAGGCAATTAAGAGGCTATTATCAATAATTGTATATATTATTTCTCCAAAATAGAGAATTATTTAATATATATTGCACTAGTGATCACAGTATAATATTTACTAATTGCCAACCCACAACAGGGTAGGATAAAACCATTGACTAGTTGAACTATTATCGTTCATCCTAGTCCCATTATTACCATAGTCAGTTGTACTATATTCAACAACCTAACACCATTAATGAATGGTCCAGACCCTATTTTGGGTGTAATTTTTATCAACTCGAGTTGAGTTGTATATATAATAATTTACTTATGATCATTACACCTTTGAGTGATTAATTAGTGTCTCTACCATCCTAGGGTGATATAGAAGAGCTAACCTAAAGGTACTTCCAGTGACACTGGTTTATCACTCAAATCATTAGTGTGTATGATTGTATATATATATAATGTGTATTAATTTTAAGTGCTAACCTCTAGTAGAGGTAGGATTATTGCCTAGTGAGTTCAGAATTTACCCTAGGCTACCATCAGTGCTTGTTCAGTATTATGAGCAGCCCAAGTACAAGTCCCAAAAGGCTTCACCAACTAGCCACTATGGATAATACAGGAAGAATGAAAAGAACCCTTGCAGGACTTAAAGGCCACTTAACAAGACAGATCAAGAAATGTGAAGAATTGTCACAACAATCTCAAGTTGATTATGCTGACCTGGAAAGCTATTATCAAGCGGCTGCAGGTAAATTTGAGCAAATCAAATGCCAAATAGCAACATATGTGGCTGAACTTGCCAACACCAATTTATCAGAAACAGAAATAGACGACATTATGGTTGATCTTGCGAATTATGAAGATCAAACTCAGGCCACGTTACAGCCTTATGTCAAATTAATTGCCCAGAACAAGGCAACAGCAACAACAACAACAGTTGCATCTAATACGAGTCAAGCAGAAGCTCGACTCCCTCCAATTAATTTACCCACTTTCTCAGGAAAAGATGAGGAAGATTGGGACGAATTTTGGAACAAATTCGTTGACCTTATAGACTCAAAACAATCTTTACCAAAGAGTAGTAAATTCTCTTATTTGCAAGGCCAATTATCAGGTGAGGCTAAAACAGTAGTATCCCATCTGAGATTAACTAATGACGGCTATGATCTGGCAGTAAAACTCCTCAAGGATAATTATGCTGATCCAGAAGTAAGAACATCACATTTAGTTCATGAGCTGTTGCATTTACCCCCACCGGAGGCTTCAGCTGATTCACTCCAAGTCTTCAAGCTGGAGGTAGAATCATTGATCAATGCCCTCAGCCTGACAGCAGATACAAACGGGGCTGAGTGGGTCTTGAAAATAATTGTCCAGGAGAAAATACCTAGGGACATATTGAGACAAATGAGTGCTCATTACAATAAAAGCATCTTATCCATGAATGAAATATCTGAAGGTTTAAAGTCAATAGTTCATCAATTACGAACACATGACAAATTAAAACCACCAAGTAAACCCTCAGAAACCAATAATAGTAAACCACAGAGTACCAAAGGTACTCCAAATCAATCTAGACAATATAATTCAACACCAAAGTGGAACAGTGGCAGTGTGGGCGTATATGCAGTGGGACCCTCCAAGCCTATCGTTACTGTGTCACCCAAGAACGTGACACCAAAGGGTACTGGAAGCTATGGAACATGTTTGTTCTGCAATGAGAAACATTCAGTGTACCACTGCCCTAATTTTCCTGATAGTGACGCCCGTGTTGAGCGACTCAAAGATTTGCAACATTGCACGAGGTGCCTCAGGAAACATAACATCAAGGATTGTGATACCCAATTACACCCTTGTAATAGGTGTAACAAAGGTCAGCACCATGCAGCATTGTGCAGAGACACCAAAACAACGTCTCCAAACCCCAAGGTGGAAGATAGCATTCCCACCACAGTACAGTACTGCAAGGTGCAACAAACAAAGAGTGTCCAATCGGCAAAGTCTAAAGGTAATACGACTTTGCCTACTGCCCAAATTACCATCCTGAATAAGAGGGCCAAGGTCCATACCCGTGGGTTGTTTGACCAAGGATCCCAGAGAACATTTGTCACTAAAAAGTTGGCAGATGAACTACAATTAAGGCCTGTAGCCCAGACGTCATTCAACATCTCAGGGTTTGTAACAGATGCAGGACCTCAAGTCTACCAGGTGGTACAACCATCAGTACGCTTAGGCAGGTACGTCTGTCGAGTACAAGCCATTGTGGTGGACAAAATACCAGTAGACCTACAAGTTCAAGGTCTGAGAGCAACAGCCAAATTCCTGAGAAATAGAGGAATAAAATTGGCAGATAATATTAAGTCTGATCACCTCACCGACTTCGGTCTCCTTGTAGGGACAGACTATTGTCATCGATTCATCGGTAGCCCTACTAAATATCAGGGTATAACCATGTTAAACTCTGCAGGAGGTAAATTACTCTCTGGCCCAGTATCAAGCCTGAGGAGACCTATGCCTGCAGATAAACAATACCAATAGAAATCTAAATTTGTCAGCTGATTATATTTCTCCAGTAGCATTATACTAAGGAGATTACAGCTGACTATACCAACAGAGGTTGATGTTAGTATCATCATTTAAAGCTGAAGATGAGTTCATGAGGCCTCAGTGGCAAATCAGTGAACAGTAGCCTAAAACAGCTACAAGTCACTGCGACCAATGTCACTGAACCCACTGCAGTCTCAGAACCATACTTTACTTTAATGTTGAGCTATTCAATCTTCTGAATCAATTAACTAAATTAAACCCCAATAAATTTGATGACTGATTTGATACATTTATTATTTAATCAAGATGTATTCCATGGGCCTCAGTGTTTATATATCAGTGGCCAGTTACCTGAAGAAACTTCAAGTTATATCTAATGTCACTGATCTCACTGCAGTCCCTGAATCATACTTGACTGTAGTACTTGATCACATCCAGTCCTCTGGGTTAAATAATATGTAATAAGGCTTGAATATTAGCCTTTCAAGAGTTGACAGGGAAATGAAATCGCATTAGACTTCTAACCCCTGCAACTCTAGTACGGGACATCCGTCCTGTACGAACAGACGCACAAATGTGTGATTACTAACTACTAACATCAAATTAATCAAATAATTCGAAGGAGGAGTATCGGTGTTCGTCTGTTCTAAATAGGACTTCGACCCGTGAGCAGCCCCTGGGGAATTATGTCGGAAAATCCGACACCATTTAATAATATACATTATTAAAGAGGGAAGGAGGGAGCCATTGTTGTGTCACCTCCGAGACGTGTGGAGCAAATTTGGCTCCTATCATATCTGGACAATGTCGGCCAGGCGTCAATAGTATGGAGTGTTAGATGCAGCCATTGTTGTTGAGACTAGACCAGAGGCTCACACGGGAGCAAATTCGGCTCCTGTTAATTTTACTTGGACGTAGTGTTATGGAAACCAAAGGTGTACCATTTTTCACACGCTGTCAACAAATTCAAGTTAAGTGTTCTTTCCGAAACCCATGTATTTTTCATTTATGGCCATTAATGTCATTATATAGGGTGACCCGGTTAGAGCACGTGGAAGCCTCAAACTAAAGGTAATTAAGCCAGATCTTTAAGGTTCCATGTACAGTGTTCTCTGATATACTTGTCATATATAGGATTCTGGCTTTACAGCTAGCCCCCTTTTGACAGGTCAAGACAAGGAAGCAAGGCTTTGTGCATCAGTTACTGGGTGATGGAAGCTACCTCAAAGAGGATAATTTGGTGTCTACACCCTAGTTATACCTGGTGGACTAAACTGCTGTACTATAAGATAAGGAACCTCTTCAATGTATGTAGTCTATTACTGTAGTTTGATTGGCTGCATATATAAATTTAATAAACCCCCCTAATGTGTAGAGGATCGATTTATGAGATTATTGCAGAAATACAGTCCACTTATCATTATACAAATTGCTATCGAAGTATATAAATTAACGTAAATATAAATTCATATAAATTAAATAAATATAAATCTCACAGGTCGGTTCCCACATCAACGCCACTGTTATCAACGCCACTATCATCAACGCCACTGTTATCAACGCCACTATCATCAACGCCACTATCATCACCGCCACTATCATCACCGCCACTATCATCAACGCCACTATCATCAACGCCACTATCATCACCGCCACTGTTATCAACGCCACTGTCATCAACGCCACTGTTATCAACGCCACTGTCATCACCGCCACTGTCATCACCGCCACTGTCATCAATGCCACTGTCATCAACGCCACTGTCATCAACGCCACTGTCATCACCGCCACTGTCATCAACGCCACTGTCATCAACGCCACTATCATCAACGCCACTATCATCAACGCCACTGTCATCAACGCCACTGTTATCAACGCCACTATCATCAACGCCACTGTTATCAACGCCACTATCATCACCGCCACTATCATCACCGCCACTATCATCAACGCCACTATCATCAACGCCACTATCATCAACGCCACTATCTTCAACGCCACTATCATCACCGCCACTGTTATCAACGCCACTGTCATCAACGCCACTGTCACCAATGCCACTCTTGTCATTATCATACTATTTCTAAACTCATGTTTGAGCCAAATGAACAACAGGAAACAAGCAACTAGTGCCCGGTAGTTAATTTGACTGTTACTTTCATTGGAGCCTTCAGAGCTGTCGGTATGCGGTACCTGGAGCTTTATTACCTCTCGTGTGCTTGAGGATATCCCCATAATACACCCAAAATTCGCCAGAGCATGCTACTGATCACATGAATAAATATGGCTAAATATTCTGTGAAATGGGGATTTTTAGCAGCACATGGCTAGTTCTTGACACTATGTAACACTTCATATAGTTTAGGGTAGCTGCATAAATGCACATGTACCTGAATATGTTAATACAAAATACTTTGGCTTTAAATGGGTGAAGATCATGAGTCTCGGACTCAGGACTCCGACTGTAGTGATTATTGGTTAGATTTCTTTACTGTAACACATTCACAAAATCTTGAAAGATCTGCCTAGCTACCTGGGAACTTGACGTTCCAGATGGGGCTAAGTTCAGTCATTCATAAATTTTCCGGTCGTCAATTTCGGGAGAAAAATGGAGCTCTAACATAATTCCTTTGAAAATGGGAATGTTATGAGCCTAAATTTCACTTTAAAAGTTTCAATTAGATTTGTTATTACATTGTTGTTTTACTGTGACGGTCCATAGAGGCGGTGTGACGGTGAACAATTAGAAACAGGTATAGCTTAGAATGGTCAAAAAGCATTAAGCGGTCAGAGAATAAGGATGAAAGATTAAAGAAAAACCTCATGAAACACGATATATGAATATAAAATTGTAATGAGACATTGTAACCTTCCTTATCAGAGTTTTTTCGTAAACTGTTGTGCAATATTATAACTTAAAAATGGATCAAGTTTGTACATATCAGTACTAACATTAAGAAGATTTGGACACTGATTAGAGCAGACTCAATTAAATTCCGTTCCACGAAACCACCACAATTGGTAAAGCTTTTCGCCCCATTTCAGTTAATAGTGTGATCACATAAACTCGTGTGCAGATACAATGCACTAGACGTTCGGGCAGTTCTAATACTATAAGCATGCAACTGAAGGACATATGCAACTGAAAACTCACACCCCAGAAGTATGTATCACACCCCAGAAGTATCACACCCCATATGTCCTGGGGACCATTCAGGCTTGTTCGCATTTGTGTTCCTCACGTGTTGCCCCAAAGAATGAGGTGATTTGGTAAAATGCTATGCCCAAGATAACTATCCGAGTGCCGGCGGTGGGGTGGTTCATATAGCCTCGGCTATCACCTCATTTTGTCCGGTCGTGATGGTCAAGTGGATTAAGGCGTCTTGTACATACCAGTTGCGTTGCTTCTGGGAGTATGGGTTCGAGTCACTTCTGGGGTACTCACCTAATTGTACTCACCTAATTGTGCTTGCGGGGGTTGAGCTTTGGCTCTTTGGTCCCGCCTCTCAACTGTCAATCAACTGGTGTACAGATTCCTGAGCCTACTGGGCTCTATCATACCTACATTTGAAACTGTGTATGGAGTCAGCCTCCACCACATCACTTCCTAGTGCATTCCATTTATTAACTACTCTGACACTGAAAAAATTCTTTCTAACGTCTCTGTGGCTCATCTGGGTACTAAGTTTCCACCTGTGTCCCCTTGTTCGTGTCCCACCCGTGCTGAAGAGTTTGTCTTTGTCCACCCTGTCAATTCCCCTGAGAATTTTGTAGGTGGTTATCATGTCTCCCCTTACTCTTCTGTTTTCCAGGGATGTGAGGTTCAGCTCCTTTAGCCTTTCCTCGTAGCTCAATCCTCTCAGTTCCGGGACGAGCCTGGTGGCATACCGCTGAATCTTCTCTAACTTTGTCTTGTGTTTAACTAGGTATGGACTCCAGGCTGGAGCTGCATACTCCAGGATTGGTCTTACATAAGTGGTATACAGGGTTCTGAAAGATTCCTTACACAAGTTTCTGAAGGCAGTTCTTATGTTGGCCAGTCTAGCATATGCCGCTGATGATATTCTTTTGATGTGGGCCTCTGGGGACAGGTTCGGTGTGATATCAACCCCCAGATCCTTCTCTCTATTTGATTCTTGCAGGATTTCCCCTCCCAGATGATACCTTGTGTTCAGCCTCCTGCTCCCTTCGCCTAATTTCATCACCTTACACTTTCCAGAGTTGAACTTCAGCAGCCATTTTCTAGACCATTCCTCCAGTTTATCCAGGTCATCCTGTAGTCTCTGTCTATCTTCATCCGTCTTGATTCTTCTCATAATTTTTGCATCATCAGCAAACATCGAGAGGAATGAGTCTATACCCTCTGGAAGATCGTTCACATATATTAGAAACAGGATGGGTCCAAGTACTGA
The DNA here is from genome assembly GCF_040958095.1 of Procambarus clarkii. NCBI lineage: Eukaryota > Metazoa > Arthropoda > Malacostraca > Decapoda > Cambaridae > Procambarus > Procambarus clarkii. The sequence continues at coordinate 16,261,575 of NC_091202.1, read as the reverse complement.
GCCCTGTGGGACTCCGCTGGTGACATCTCGCCACTCTGATGTCTTCCCCCTCACCGTTACTCGCTGTTTCCTGTTGCTTAAGTACTCCCTTATCCACTGGAGCACCTTCCCTTTTACTCCTGCCTGTTGCTCCAACTTTTTTAACAGCCTTTTATGGGGTACTGTGTCGAAGGCTTTTTGGCAATCCAGGAAAATGCAGTCGGCCCACCCTTCTCTTTCCTGCCTAATTTTCGTTGCCTGGTCATAAAATTCTATTAACCCTGTGAGGCACGATTTACCATCTCTGAACCCATGTTGGTGGTGCGTTACAAAGTTATTTCCCTCCAGATGCTCTACGAGCCTTTTCCTCACGATCTTCTCCAGCACCTTGCATGGTATACAAGTTAAGGAAACTGGTGTGAGTTTTCAGTTGCATATGTCCTGGGGACCATTCAGGCTTGTTCGCATTTGTGTTCCTCACGTGTTGCCCCAAAGAATGAGGTGATTTGGTAAAATGCTATGCCCAAGATAACTATCCGAGTGCCGGCGGTGGGGTGGTTCATATAGCCTCGGCTATCACCTCATTTTGTCCGGTCGTGATGGTCAAGTGGATTAAGGCGTCTTGTACATACCAGTTGCGTTGCTTCTGGGAGTATGGGTTCGAGTCACTTCTGGGGTGTGAGTTTTCAGTTTCATATGTCCTGGGGACCATTCAGGCTTGTTCGCATTTGTGTTCCTCACGTGTTGCCCCAAAGAATGAGGTGATTTGGTAAAATGCTATGCCCAAGATAACTATCCGAGTGCCGGCGGTGGGGTGGTTCATATAGCCTCGGCTATCACCTCATTTTGTCCGGTCGTGATGGTCAAGTGGATTAAGGCGTCTTGTACATACCAGTTGCGTTGCTTCTGGGAGTATGGGTTCGAGTCACTTCTGGGGTGTGAGTTTTCAGTTGCATATGTCCTGGGGACCATTCAGGCTTGTTCGCATATATATATATATATATATATATATATAAGCCTGAATGGTCCCCAGAACTATATGCAACAGAAAACTCACACCCCAGAAGTGACTCAAACCCATACTACCAGGAGCACTCTGCTGGTGTACAGGATCCCTTAACCGCTCGACAAACAACTGAGTTTTCAGTTGCATATAGTCCTGGGGATCATTCAGGCTTGTTTGCATTTGTGTTCCTCACATGTGCCCCAAAGAATGAGGTGATTTGATAAAATACCATGCCCATGATTATCAACCGAGTGCCGGCGGGGGGATGGAAATAGCCTCGGCTACAATCCTCTTTTGTCCGGGCGTGTCGGTCGAGCGGTTAAGGGATCCTGTACGCCAGCAGAGTGCTCCTGGCAGTATGGGTTCGAGTCACTTCTGGGGTGTGAGTTTTCAGTTGCATGTAGTCATGGGGACCATTCAGGCTTGTTCGCATTTGTGTTCCTCACTTGTGCCCCAAAGAATGAAGTGATTTGATAAAATACCATGCCCAAGATTACCAACCGAGTGCCGGCGGGGGGAAGGAAATAGCCTCAGCTACCATTTTCTTGGGGGTCGGGTGTGTACCCAAGATACGGCACGCATTTCCCCACTGAACAGCGACACTGAGGCGCTGGAGCATGAAACTGGCCGCTCTTGGGTCTCTAGTCTTCCCAATGAGTTCCTCGCTCAGCTCCTTCAGGAACTTAAGTGCACATTTACCCCAGGCACCCAGAGTCTCAGAGCCTATCGGCACGAACCTGTAACAACGTTCTTGGTCCCTGTACATGTTAGTTTTCTGGGTCTCCCTGAAGGTGGCTGCCCCGCCTCCCTCAGCTGTGCTGTAAGGTAGATAGGTATCAGCCAATGTAGATGCACACGTGTAGCCCCACACGACCTGTTTACCTTCCCTCCACGGCTGCAGGGTGACTCCATCTGGGCGTTTTTGGCTGTTGTCAGGCCTGCACAACTGAGGTTCCCTTTGTGCTGGGCACCCAGCTGAAGCCAAACTTCTCTTGATGATGTCATTGACTGCTTCATATTTGGCAATCTTTCACTGTGTCTTACGACAGATGAGACCATGGCTGCCGTTTTGGTCTGCCCGTGCATGGCCGCAAATACACTGGTGTTCGGTGGAGATAGTGGCGGCAAGGTGCAGGGCAACCCCAATACTTAGGGTCCGATGGTCCAGGCGGGTGCCCAAGGCGGAATTAGGGACTGCCAACAGGAAGTCCCCAGCATGGGGCGCTTGCACAGCTAGAAGACGCACTTTGTCCTTCCTGGAAGCTGCTTCCAGCAATGATGTGGCGATGTTTTCCACTATTGGGCTATCCCATTTGGACTGTTTGCAGTCATTTGGAAAAGTCGGTCGAGGATGAGAGTTGACAACAGTGTCCCACTGACCGGCTGCTTCCGCGAATTTGGGATCATGAATCCCAATGGAGTCTCTTAGGTATTCCGGTAGTATTTCCTTAACTAATTCACCTGTTGCACTGGTCGAGGATAAGAATGCTGGCAATGCTAACTGTGTCGCCTTGCGAATACCTATCCCCTCGAGTCTAACTGGGAGCGTTGATTGGTCCCATTGGTCATCTTGCAGGGAGAGGTTTAACACTTTCACGGTTATTGACCTTAGGAGTGTGTCATATTCTGTTAATTTTGGGCTGACGAAGGAGGGAGCACACCTTAGGAAATAAGTCAGTCTGGGCAAAGCCAGGCACCTTGTGAGAAGGTACAAAGCATCGTGGGCGTCCAAAGCCCCTATTCTTCCCTCTATCCTCCTCAGGTCGATCAGTTTTTCTTCGAGGACTACCTCAATGGCGCTCGAGCCCAGAGGTGCCCCTAGGAGCACACTGTCGGTGGGAGCCATCACTTGGGCTCCTGGCAATATGAGTCCTAACTCCTCTCCCTTAGATTTCACCAGCTGTAGATCTTCTAGCAGGGATTCTTGTGTCCCTGCCAGGGTGCCATCGTCCAGGAACCAGATGTTGAGTTCGCTGGTCAACCTGCTTGTGACCTCTTTAACAGCCATGCAAAAAAGAAAAGGGGCAAGTGGGTCTCCCTGCTGGACACCTTCTGCAGAAACAACTTTATGTTCCCCAAACAGCAGCGTCGATTCCCTACTGTACCCTGCTGAGACGAAGGGGAGTAGAGAAGGAAAGCTTGTTCGAACTGCTTCCAGTACCACATCCCTTTTTACCTGGTTGAAGGCATTTTTAAAGTCTAATTTAATTAATGCCTTATTTTCTGGGAGGTGCTTGATATAGGCTCGTGCTGCATGAGCTGCTGCTTCACAGCCATGGGGGACACTAAAACCTAGTTGATGGGGTCGAAGCATCGTTGCAGCGTCTATGCTAATTTTTCTGACAGCTGCTCTAGCAACAAGGTGCCGAAGTGTGTTACCCACGGCATTGGGTCTGACTCCACCATCCTTCTTCTTAAGGGAACAAAGGGATGCTCCAAAGAAAAAGGGTTTAATTGTATCTGGGATCAGCCCAGAGAGGCAGTCGTTGACAAACTTCGTGACCTCTGACAATAGTGTCTCGGCAACTTCTCCGAGAACTGGGTTTACCATCTCCTTGAGGTGCTGAGGTCTTACTCCAGTGTATCCCCCTGCCGAGCCTGGCGGAAATGACTTGGTGGCTTTGTATACCTCTGACGCTTGGAGGAATAGAGGTCCCATGTCTGGGACATTTGTGTCCCGAGCAGTGGGTTCCCATGGTACTCTAGGAGGGTGCTTCTCTCTCAGCGAGTTGGCGGTAGCGGTATTTCTAGGGGCGATTGTGTCTTCGCTGGTAAGTAACCTAATTGTTCCTACTGTGTTGCCCTCTTCAATTTTTTTGGTCACTTGTGTTCCAAGCTTAAAATTATCATTGGAACTCTTGGGTCTTCCACGACGGTTTTTGCGTTGAGGAGGGATGGGGATCAAGTTGTCAGCTCTGGGGAAATTATTCATTGCCCTAGTGACTGATGAGGCTAGTGACTTGCCTCCTCTTGCAGGTACGCCTAAGCAAATATTGCCAAACAGGAGCAAATTATGCCAGGCTTTGATGGTGGCCGCGGCATTAAGATTTTCAGACCGTTCATTCACTTTCCTTAGAAGGTCTGTATATTTCCCTGCTGCAAATGGGCGCACTGCTTTAGGAATGTGGGGAAGAGTTCTGGTGGTGGAAGCTTTGATGGCCCCCAGGAGGTCATCTGATGACATGAAGTTTGCTGGGATGTGTGGGGTGCCGGGGGGACCTGTGGGGCTTCTCTCTCTACAGGTTCCGTCCATGAACCCTCACAGCTGTTGTGTTGACGTAGGGTTCCATCGTTTCTAAGGCTGTGAGATTCATTACACACCCGACACGTTCCTCTGGGTCTGGGTCCTCTGGTTGCACGTCTGGGTGCACTGTTCCCAGGACCGTGTTCTTGGCTGAGGGGTTCCTGGTTAGTTGGTGGAGTCCCCTCCATCCCCCGGGCGGCCGGCGTGGGAGGGATGACAGGGGTGGTGGCGGCAGGGGTGGACACGGGTGGTGGCAGGAGGGGTGGCTAGCTGTCCCTCACACTCACCACTCCTATGAGTACTTGTGTCTCCCTCCCTTTTGGGAGGAACCTGAATGCTTGCTGTGACCTGTGCCATATCTGGGTGCATGGAGGGTAGCACATCCCTGCAACAAGCACAGTGAGGGCGGTGAATAGGTGGGTGGGAGACACCCTGGCGCAGGGTGGACTGGGTGGTGGGATGGCAGGAGGTACTGTGGTGCGGCGAGGCCGGCGGGCGGGGAGGAGGTGGGGGTTGACCGGGCCTCGCTCAGCTTGAGGGGGGGTCTGGGTGACACTTAAACACTGGTATAATTTTCTTGTATATCACTGCACAATGATGAATGAATCATACACTTGTAATCCGACACACTGTGAGCTCTATTAGCTCTGAACATGATTGCTGATTTTTATTTTTATTATATATACATACATATATATTTAGGGGTACCACCACTGGTTTAATTAAAGGGACCCACATCCTCGAAGAAGAAAATAAATAGTGTTCAGAGAAGATCTTGTGGATTCTCACTGAATACTTTAATCTTTTCCTCTCCTACCACCCCTATTATTTTTTTTTTATTTGATTTTATTGTAATGCTACAGTTTACAGAAAACACACACTTATATAACATTATACCAATCAGTGTTCGAAGACTTCGTCCAGCTCCTCGGGGGTCGGGTGCGTACCCAAGATACAGCACGCATTTCCCCTCTGAACAGCGACACTGAGGCGCTGGAACATAAAACTGGCTGCTCTTGGGTCTCTAGTCTTCCCAATGAGTTCCTCGCCCAGCTCCTTCAGGAACTTAAGTGCACATTTACCCCAGGTGCCCAGAGTCTCAGAGCCTATTGGCACAAACCTGTAACAACGTTCTAGGTCCCTGTACTTGTTAGTTTTCTGGGTCTCCCTGAAGGTGGCCGCCCCGCCTCCCTCAGCTGCGCTGTAAGGTAGATAGGTATCAGCCAATGTGGATGCACACGTGTAGTCCCACACGACCTGTTTACCTTCCCTCCACGGCTGCAGGGTGACTCCATCTGGGCGTTTTTGGCTGTTGTCAGGTCTGCACAACTGAGGTTCCCTTTGTGCTGGGCATAAAGCTGAAGCCAAACTTCTCTTGATGATGTCATTGACTGCTTCATGTCTGGCAATCTTTCCCTGTGTCTTACGACAGATGAGACCATGGCTGCCGTATTGGTCTGCCCGTGCATGGCCGCAAATACACCGATGCTCGGTGGAGATAGGGGCGGCAAGGCGCAGAGCAACACCAATACTTAGGGTCCGATGGTCCAGGCGGGTGCCCAAGGCGGAATTAGGGACTGCCAACAGGAAGTCCCCGGCATGGGGCGCTTGCACAGCTAGAAGACGCGCTTTGTCCTTCCTGGAAGCTGCCTCCAGCAATGATGTGGCGATGTTCTCCACTATGGGGCTATCCCATTTGGACTGTTTGCAGTCATTTGGAAAAGTCGGTCGAGGATGAGAGTTGACAAGAGTGTCCCACTGACCGGCTCCTTCCGCGAATTTGGGATCATGAATCCCAATGAAGTCTCTTAGGTGTTCCGGTAGTATTTCCTTAACTAATTCACCTGTTGCACTGGTCGAAGATAAGAATGCTGGCAATGCTAACTGTGTCGCCTTGCGAATACCTATTCCCCCGAGTCTAACTGGGAGCGTTGCTTGGTCCCATTGGTCATCTTGCAGGGAGAGGTTTAACACTTTCACGGTTATTGACCTTAGGAGTGTGTCATATTCTGTTAATTTTGGGCTGTCGAAAGAGGGAGCACACCTTAGGAAATAGGTCAGTCTGGGCAAAGCCAGGCACCTTGTGAGAAGGTACAAAGCATCGTGGGCGTCCAAAGCCCCTATTCTTCCCTCCATCCTCCTCAGGTCGTTCAGCTTTTCTTCGAGGACTACCTCAATGGCGCTCGAGCCAAGAGGTGCCCCTAGCAGCACACTGTCGGTGGGAGCGATCACTTGGGCTCCTGGCAATATGGTTCGCACTGCATCTATGGTTGGTTGGCTAGATGAGATGATTTCACACTTTAATGGGTTTAGGGTGAGTCCTAACTCCTCTCCCTTAGATTTCACCAGCTGTAGATCTTCTAGCAGGGACTCCTGTGTCCCTGCCAGGGTGCCATCGTCCAGGAACCAGATGTTGAGTTCGCTGGTCAACCTGCTTGTGACCTCTTTAACAGCCATGCAAAAAAAGAAAAGGGGCAAGTGGGTCTCTCTGCTGGACACCTTCTGCAGAAACAACTTCATGTTCCCCAAACAGCAGCGTCGATTCCCTACTGTACCCTGCTGAGACGAAGGGGAGTAGAGAAGGAAAGCTTGTTCGAACTGCTTCCAGTACCACATCCCTTTTTACCTGGTTGAAAGCATTTTTAAAGTCTAATTTAATTAATGCCTTATTTTCTGGGAGGTGCTTGATATAGGCTCGTGCTGCATGAGCTGCTGCTTCACAGCCATGGGGGACACCAAAACCTAGTTGATGGGGTCGAAGCATCGTCGCAGCGTCTATGCTAATTTTTCTGACAGATGCCCTAGCAACAAGGCGCCGAAGTGTGTTACCCACGGCAATGGGTATGACTCCACCATCTTTCTTCTTGAGGGCACAAAGGGATGCTCCAAAGAAAAATGGTTTAATTGTATCTGGGATCAACCCAGAGAGGCAGTCGTTGACAAACTTCGTGACCTCTGACAATAGTGTCTCGGCAACTTCTCCGAGAACTGGGTTTACCATCTCCTTGAGGTGCTGAGGTCTTACTCCAGTGTATCCCCCTGCCGAGCCTGGCGGAAATGACATGATGGCTTTGTATACCTCTGACGCTTGGAGGAATAGAGGTCCCATGTCTGGGACATTTGTGTCCTGAGCAGTGGGTTCCCATGGTACTCTAGGAGGGTGCTTCTCTCTCAGCGAGTTGGCGGTAGCGGTATTTCTAGGGGCGATTGTGTCTTCGCTGGTAAGTAACCTAATTGCCCCTACTCTGTTGCCCTCTTCAATTTTTTTGGTCACTTGTGTTCCTAGTTTAAAATTGTCATTGGAACTCTTGGGTCTTCCACGACGGTTTTTGCGTTGAGGAGGGATGGGGATCAAGCTGTCAGCTCTGGGGAAATTATTTATTGCCCTAGTGACTGATGAGGCTAGCGACTTGCCTCCTCTTGCAGGTACGCCTAAGCAAATATTGCCAAACAGGAGCAAATTATGCCATGCTTTGATGGTGGCTGCAGCATTAAGATTTTCAGACCGTTCATTTACTTTCCTTAAAAGGTCTGTATATTTCCCTGCTGCAAATGGGCGCGCTGCTTTAGGAATGTGGGGAAGAGTTCTGGTGGTGGATGCTTTGATGGCCCCCAGGAGGTCATCTGATGACATGAAGTTTGCTGGGATGTGTGGGGTGCTGGGGGGACCTGTGGGGCTTCTCTCTCTACAGGTTCCGTCCATGAACCCTCACAGCCGTGGTGTTGACGTAGGGTTCCATCGTTTCTAAGGCTGTGTGATTCGTCACACACCCGACACGTTCCTCTGAGTCTGGGTCCTCTGGTTGCACGTCTGGGTGCACTGTTCCCAGGACCCTGTTCTTGGCTGAGGGGTTCCTGGTTAGTTGGTGGAGTCCCCTCCATCCCCCGGGCGGCCGGCGTGGGAGGGATGACAGGGGTGGTGGCGGCAGGGGTGGACACGGGTGGTGGCAGGAGGGGTGGCTAGCTGTCCCTCACACTCACCACTCCTATGAGTACTTGTGTCTCCCTCCCTTTTGGGAGGAACCTGAATGCTTGCTGTGACCTGTGCCATATCTGGGTGCATGGAGGGTAGCACATCCCTGCCACAAGCACTGTGTGGGCGTGTGGTCAAATAGTGGGAACACTACCGGGTGTGAGAGAGATATGATTATATATATATATGTCGTACCTAGTAGCCAGAACGCACTTCTCAGCCTACTATGCAAGGCCCGATTTGCCTAATAAGCCAAGTTTTCATGAATTAATGTTTTTTTCGATAACCTAACCTACCTAACCTAACCTAACTTAACTTTTTCGGCTACCTATCCTAACCTAACCGATAAAGCTAGGTTAGGTTAGGTTAGGTAGGGTTGGTTAGGTTCGGTCATATATCTACGTTAATTTTAACTCCAATAAAATAAAATTGACCTCATACATAATGAAAAAGGTAGCTTTATCATTTCATAAGAAAAGAATTAGAGAAAATATATTAATTCAGGAAAACTTGGCTTATTAGGCAAAACGGGCCTTGCATAGTAGGCTGAGAAGTGCGTTCTGGCTACTAGGTACGACATATATATATATATATATATATATATATATATATATATATATATATATATATATATATATGTCGTACCTAGTAGCCAGAACTCACTTCTCAGCCTACTATTGAAGGCCCGATTTGCCTAATAAGCCAAGTTTTCATGAATTAATATATTTACTATAATTTTTTTCTTATGAAATGATAAAGCTACCCTTTTCACTATGTATGAGGTCAATTTTTTTTTATTGGAGTTAAAATTAACGTAGATATATGACCGAACCTAACCAACCCTACCTAACCTAACCTAACCTATATATATAGGTAAGGTTAGGTTAGGTAGCCAAAAAAAGCTAGGTTAGGTTAGGTTAGGTAGGTTAGGTAGACGAAAAAACATTAATTCATGAAAACTTGGCTTATTAGGCAAATCGGGCTTTGCATAGTAGGCTGAGAAGTGAGTTCTGGCTACTAGGTACGACATATATATATATATATATATATATATATATATTGTGACGGTAACGCGTTGGTGTTCGGCTGTTTAAGGCTAGGGGTATGGCCTCGTCACATAGTTATAAAAAAAATAGAAAAACTGGAACTTCGTCTGTGGTAAGGTAAGGAGAAGACACACAAAACACAAGTAAACTTTAACAATGAAATTTTAATTACGTTAAATAAATCAAAACATGAAAATAATGCACAAACAAATTCTTATAATAAAATCAATGAATCAAAATAATAAGAATTCTTAAATGACAAAATGAAAAGTTACGTTAAGGCAAAATAACAAGAAGTGCAATACAACAGTAAGTGGGAGGTGCTGGAATATTGGCTTAAAGCCACCACCTCTCTCAGTACACTCTAGAGTCTAGCTGGGAGGTGTGCTGGCTACGAAAGCACGGAACATTCTGAAGACTGATGTTGGGGCGACCCCAGACATCGGGTAGTATGGGGGGGCGAGTGCAGGTGCAGCCAGACCGGCGACCAATCAGCGGAGCCGTAGCGATCAACGGGTAGTTTGGTGATTTGGGTCCGAACAGGTGGCGGGCTGCATACGTTTCTGCTCACCCTGGCAAGCCTTGCTGGTGCTGGTGTTGTTGTCGTTGTTGGACATTTCTTCCATAGTCTTTTTATATAATTGTGAAGACGTAATTTTGGAGGGAAGAGCAGGCTCAATCTCTTGAAGGAGATTATCGTCACAACTCTCCCCCGAAGCCTGCGGTTCTGGAAGAAGTACGTCGTTATGTGGTGGAGTAATGGATGGAGTTGCTTCTACTTCATAAACTCTGGAGAGATCATGGGCTAAGATGTTGTCAGACTCTTGGTATAGCGTGTCTCCAGGTTGAATTTCTGCAGGTAGCAAGCCCATAGTAGAAGACGTTGAGATGAGAAGTGGGCGTGCTGCAGGAGGTATAGGGTGGTGTGGTCCGTATTGATGGTGGACCGAGCACTTTTCAGGTGTGGAGTGAAGTGCTGAAGCTTCAGGATGAGGAAGAGTAGCTCCTTGCCAATTGTTCCGTCGTTCCTTGTAGCAGTAGTCGCTGACAGGTGTATTCTTCTCGCCTCGTTGCTGCATCACGACACCACCATCGTCGGTACCATTGGCGTCGACATGGAGGATGTAGGGCTTATCTGACGAGGTGAGAGTGGAATTAGAAGAGGGCATAGGAGCACGAGTATTATCCTGAAAGCATTTGGGAAGATCATTAAGGATTTTGGAATTAGAAAGCGCCGACTCCTTGTCAGTGCTTTCGGGAGAAGAAGCTGGGATGGTCTCACTGTGGATGTAGGGTTCTGTGAATGTGGAATAGTTAGTCAAGACAGTGGGAGGAGTACCATTATATTGCTTCAGGAGGTTGACGTGGCACAGCTGGGTCTTCCGCCGCCTATCTGGAGTCTCTATCACATAATTATTATTATTCCTGCACTCTTTGACGCAGTAGGGTCCTGAAAATCTGTTTTGTAAAGGTGAACCTGGGATAGGGAAATAAGCAAGGACGAAGTCTCCCGGCTTGAATTTTCTTACTTTGCTGGTCTGGTCGTAATGAGTCTTCATTCTCACCTGGGCTTTCAATAGATTATCATGGGCAAAGCGGTGGACTCTCTCTAGAATGTGCTGAAGGTTTTGAAGAAACTGGGGCACATTCTGATGCTCACTGAAGGTGGCATCTCTGAGAGAGTCTTTGAAAGCCTTAAGGGGAGTACGGCACTTACGGCCGTAGAGCATCTCATAAGGAGATACTCCTAGGGACTCATTGGGGAGACTTCTGAAAATACACATTATTAGGTCAATCTGCTTATCCCAATCCTTTGAGGTTTCACTACAAAACTTTTTCAAGAGTGCTTTGATGGTCTGATGACTACGTTCAAGAGAACCCTGTGAAGCAGGATGATAGGGGCTGGACAATACCTGTTTGATGTTGAACTCCTCCAGTGTTCTTTTGAAGAGATCACTGGTGAAGTTGGTGCCACAGTCACTTTGAATCTCCCTGGGAAATCCGTATTGAGTGAAGATCTTCAATAGATGTTTGATAACCGTAGCAGCCGTGATGTTCTTCACTGGAACTGCTATGGGAAATCTGGTGGTAGGACACAGGATGGTTAGGATGTAGGCGTTACCTGAACTGGTCCGAGGTAAAGGACCAACACAGTCTATTATGAGTCTGTGGAAAGGTTCCGCAGGCACCTGTATGGGAATCAGTGGTGCTCTGGGAATGGAGACGTTCGGTTTGCCTGCCATCTGACATGTATGACACTGTTTTACGTACTGTTTGACGTTATTTACCATACCTGGCCAGTAGTAGTCTTGACGAATCCCATGGTAAGTCTTGTTGAAGCCGTAGTGGGAGAATGATCCGTGGGCCAGGTGTAGAATAGTGGGCCGCAGGCTGGTGGGAATCACAAGTTGTTCGGTGTTGGCCCAATCGTCCTCCTCCTTCAGTTTACTGGGTCTATATCTGCGGTAGAGCAAGTCGTTCTCTAGGAAGAACCCAGGAATACTGTCGGGTTGAGTCTCAGCCTGGAAAAACAATGGTGTTAAAGTAAGATCTTCCCTCTGCAACTTACGGAACTCCAACTTGGTCAGATGCGGGGGTAGTTTCTGAGGGTCTTGAGGGACAGCGGTAGCAGTAGAGTCAGCTGGCTGTGGACGTGCGGCTTGTGCACGGGTGGTCACGAGAACCGGAGGAGAAACTTCACTCTCTTGAACCTCTGCTGGAACATACTCAAGAATAGGGCTACTTGGCACAGAGTTACACACCTGGGGTTTGTCCATGACGATCAGGTTGGTCGGTTGCAGGTCTTCTGCCAAGTCGTTGCCTAGGAGAAGTTGCACTCCAGGCATGGGAAAAGGCTTTTCCCTGACGGCGACTTGGACTTCCCCGTTCACGTAGGGACAATCCAGGTGGACTCTGGCGAGAGGGTATGGAGTAGTAGCAGTGAGGTCAGTGATGAAGACCGTTTCCCCGGTGTAGACTATGTTGGGCACAGCCGACTTCAAGATGATCGATTGTAGAGCCGCTGTGTCCCTCAAGATCTTCAATTTGAAACGTCCCTCCGGATTTGAACCGTTGGCAGAGACAGTTCCAGTATACAGGTGGTTACTGAAAAGAGAAAGATCATTAACATCAACACCAACATTCATCACAGGCTTACCGGACTTAGGAGGAGTTGGTTTGGGTCGTTGTTGGTCAGTGGTTCCCTTGTATTGAGACTTACCACACTTGTCTATGGTATGTCCATAGAGTCTACAATACTTGCAGTACAGTTGTGAACCAGCTTGATCGGGGCTCACCTTCTCGTAACTGTACCACGACTTCTTACTGGAGGATGGTTCAGGTGTCAGCCGGTGGATGAGGCTGTAAGTGTCAGCCGACTTAGCACACTTCAGGTAGTCGGTTTCTTCTTTATCTGCTAAGTAGAGGCGGACAGGAGGCGGCACACGTCTCAAGAATTCTTCAACAAGCATCAGGTTCACGAGTTCTGTAAAAGTAGAGACATGTGCTGCTTCCAGCCATTTCATGAAATACCTCCGTTTCGTGTTAGCAAACTCGAGGAAGGTAGTGGTACTTGCCTTCAGGTGGTCACGGAATTTCCTTCTATAACTTTCGGTGGAAAGTAGGTAGGCGTCTAACACTGCTTGTTTCAGAGTGTAGTAGTCATTCTCAGACGCCAAAGTACTGAGTGTGACTGCAGCTCTACCTGTAAGATGGACTCTGAGAAGTGTTGCCCATTGGTCGACAGGCCAACTGAGTTGATTAGCAAGGGTTTCAAAGGTGGTAAAGAACACATCAACTTCTGCTTCTACAAAGGATGGCATTAACTTACTTGCATGTGATATATTAAAACTGACGGGAAGATTGGCAGTAGCTTGTTGGCGTTGAGTGAAGTGTGAAGTTTCCAAGGAGATTTCGCGTTGACGACACTCTAGAGCCAGAGTCGCTTGTTGCTTGTCATGTTCGCGTTGCATCTCCAACTCGCGTCGTTTGGTTTCAAGCTGTACTCGTTCCCGCTCCTGGAGTAGTGCAACCTCACGTTCTTGTTCGTCTCTCCTCAAGGCAGCTTCACGTTCTCTGAGGGTGATTTCTCGTTCTTGTTCTTCCCTCCTCAAAGCAGCTTCGCGTTCTTGTTCTTCTCTTCGTATGGCAGCTGCTTCTCTTTGCTGCTCACGTTCAATCTTGGCCAGCTCTAGTTTAAGTTTCATCGTTGCCAAGTCAGTTTTCTCTGCAATATAGTAAGTTTCATGAGTTTCAGAGTCTATCTTACCTTGCTCTAAATAGTAATCCAGCAACAGGTTGTGTAGGTCATTTTTGTTGGCTTGGTAGGGAACTTCTAGTTGATACTCATGTGCAAGAGTTTGTAGTTCAGTCCTCTTGGCACGACTCAAAGTCCCTATTTCACCTGCTGGATTTGCACGGAAAGTTTGGAGACGAAACATGGTGAAATTAGCAAATAAAGGTACACGAATGTTCAATAATGAAATGTCAGAAACAGGACAACGTGGCAACTGGTACCTATCCTGTGTGATCTTTAACAATTAACGTTAAGTGAAAGATATTAAATGATTAAATTAAATCAAGGGCGCAGGAAATCTTGTACCCGGTACTCATGTAAGAGAATAAGGGCAAGAAAATCCTACTAACAAATGAAACAAAGTTTCGAAAACAAATGAAACAGTTAAATGCTTCAAAAGTAAAATTGGTAGTCCAAGGATGTAGGCATACCTTGCCAAGTCTCTATAGGACATAAAGCAAGTTTTTCCCACTGAATTTAATATGATACTTACAGAATTAGCGAACTTTTGTGCTCTGAAAAAATAAGCTAATTCCCTACCGTTGTATGTATCATCATCTCTGACTGACGTGTAGGGGTGCGAGGTGTCAACTGGTGACGAGAACTGCTGCTGAGGTCCCAATTCAGCAACTAAAGTTCGAGCTAGAGGAACTATGGCCCTCTTTGTCCTCCTACAGTCAGATTGCAGAAGATTGGGTACTCTTGACCCGGGGCAGACCACAGTACCAGGGTACCAATATGATGATCTGTCAGAATGAGAAATATTCAAGGGACATAGATGGTAAATACGAGTAATAACATGGAGGGAGAGATGACCAATTAAGAGTATGACTGCGGCCTACAGTCACCACGTAATCCAAAGTTGTCTCACCTTCACTATATGTTACTCTCGTAATGCACAATACACCGCACCTTATAAAAAATGAAATTGAATGAAAAATAGTAAAGCTACGTTAACAGAGTTAAATACGCTTACCATAAATTACCACTTGGCACCAGTACCTGAGTGAGGCTCCCGGACAGGCCCCCATATAACTTGTGACGGTAACGCGTTGGTGTTCGGCTGTTTAAGGCTAGGGGTATGGCCTCGTCACATAGTTATAAAAAAAATAGAAAAACTGGAACTTCGTCTGTGGTAAGGTAAGGAGAAGACACACAAAACACAAGTAAACTTTAACAATGAAATTTTAATTACGTTAAATAAATCAAAACATGAAAATAATGCACAAACAAATTCTTATAATAAAATCAATGAATCAAAATAATAAGAATTCTTAAATGACAAAATGAAAAGTTACGTTAAGGCAAAATAACAAGAAGTGCAATACAACAGTAAGTGGGAGGTGCTGGAATATTGGCTTAAAGCCACCACCTCTCTCAGTACACTCTAGAGTCTAGCTGGGAGGTGTGCTGGCTACGAAAGCACGGAACATTCTGAAGACTGATGTTGGGGCGACCCCAGACATCGGGTAGTATGGGGGGGCGAGTGCAGGTGCAGCCAGACCGGCGACCAATCAGCGGAGCCGTAGCGATCAACGGGTAGTTTGGTGATTTGGGTCCGAACAGGTGGCGGGCTGCATACGTTTCTGCTCACCCTGGCAAGCCTTGCTGGTGCTGGTGTTGTTGTCGTTGTTGGACATTTCTTCCATAGTCTTTTTATATAATTGTGAAGACGTAATTTTGGAGGGAAGAGCAGGCTCAATCTCTTGAAGGAGATTATCGTCACAATATATATATATATATATATATATTATATATATATATATTTATATATATATATATATATTTATATATATATATTTATATATATATATATTTATATATATATATATATTTATATATATATATATATTTATATATATATATATATTTATATATATATATATATATTTATATATATATATATATTTATATATATATATATATTTATATATATATATATATTTATATATATATATATATATTTATATATATATATATTTATATATATATATATTTATATATATATATATATTTATATATATATATATATTTATATATATATATATATTTATATATATATATATATATTTATATATATATATATATTTATATATATATATATATTTATATATATATATATATTTATATATATATATATATTTATATATATATATATTTATATATATATATATATTTATATATATATATATATTTATATATATACATATATACATATATAGTGTGTGTGTGTGTATAGGGCGGGAAAGGTGGGAGGGGGAGAGATGGAAGATTTGTAGGGAGAGACAGTCTGTCCCGGACACTGCCGGGTAACCCTCCAAGGATTATAAATAACAATCTCACCTAAGGTTTAGCCTACTTTTTCCCCATGTTTCAATATCTACATATTCACTATTTGAATTAGTTTTTTACAGTTGACATAATAGTGCCTGGCAGCCACAGTGTGTGTGATGGCTTATCATTCCTTTCCTAAACGTGATAGTTCACTGAACTATTTATGTTTTAATTTGTATAGATCATTATTACAGTTAATACCCTGTCCCATAAGAGGCCCTTGCATAATTGGCCAAATTTTGTAATCAGTTTACGTTCGCGTCCTGTATTTTGTACATTATCAGATCAGCTGTTCAATTGATTAAATATAATTTGTTACATAAAATCCAATGAAAATTAGAAAATCTTTGGAATAAGGCAGTGGAATTGCTCCTGCGTCCAAGGTCACCCCCCCCCCCCCCCCGACGCACTCAATACCTGGAGTGACTTCACTGTGTAGTTATTGTACATATTGGGATGTTTGTTTTGGGTCAATATCACGCCAATACAGATGCAAAAGCACTTACAAGGAGTATGCTTATTCTTTAGTAAAGTCTTGTGCTAAACCAACATTCGGACTTCTAACCCCGTTCTCGTATTTGTTTCAAGAACTGTTATATTTTTTCTGAAGAAGGTAATTGATTTTAGTCAAATTTTCAAATCGTTTTACAAATCCACCTAGAAATGAATATTTATAAGCCAGAATACAATTCATATCTTATTTTATGTGTGTGTGTGTGTGTGTGTGTGTGTGTGTGTGTGTGTGTGTGTGTGTGTGTGTGTGTGAGAGAGAGAGAAAGAGAGAGATGAAGAAGGGTATAAAGAATGGAAGCGAGTAGAGAAGGGAGAGGGACATTGGCGTCTTAAGAATACTCCACAAAACTTTAGACAAACCGACATGAGACCGTGAATGCGTTCTGGGGCGTCTCGTCTAATAGTCAATAATTAAAGAATGACATTTATTTTTCTCCGTG
>NC_091202.1:16182246-16239746 GCF_040958095.1 Procambarus clarkii | reverse complement strand
CCTGGAGGGTGCAGGAGAGCCTGGAGGGTGCAGGAGAGCCTGGAGGGTGCAGGAGAGCCTGGAGGGTGCAGGAGAGCCTGGAGGGTGCAGGAGAGCCTGGAGGGTGCAGGAGAGCCTGGAGGTGCAGGAGAGCCTGGAGGTGCAGGAGAGGTGGGGGGGGGGGGGAGGAGAGCCTGGAGGTGCAGGAGAGGTGGGGGGGGGGGGAGGAGAGCACGTGTCGCGTTAAAGGTTGTGACAAAAATTTGATTCAAAGGGAAGGGTCAGATTTTTATATTGAGATCACTGGGGACTTCACTCCATGTGGGTGGTTGGAAGATTGTTGACGGTCGACTGCTCACACTGCCAACACTACCAGTCAATATATATATATATATATATATATATATATATATATATATATATATATATATATATATATATATATATATATATATATATATATATAATGTCGTACCTAGTAGCCAGAACGCACTTCTCAGCCTACTATGCAAGGCTCGATTTGCCTAATAAGCCAAGTTTTCCTGAACTAATATATTTTCTATAATTTTTTTCTTATGAAATGATAAAGCTACCCATTTCATTATGCATGAGGTAAAAAAATTTTTATTGGAGTTAAAATTAACGTAGATATATGACTGAACCTAACCAATCCTACCTAACCTAACCTTACCTAACCTAACCTAACCTATCTTTATAGGTTAGGTTAGGTTAGGTAGCCGAAAAAGTTAGGTTAGGTTAGGTAGGTTAGGTAGTCGAAAAACAAATAATTCATGAAAACCTGGCTTATTAGGCAAATCGGACCTTGCATAGTAGGCTGAGAAGTGCGTTCTAGCTACTAGGTACGACATATATATATATATATATATATATATATATATATATATATATATATATATATATATATATATATATATATATTTTGGTGGCAGTCTTTCCTGTAGACATATTTTATTAAATATGACCGAAAAAGTAAGATTAATAATTCTAACACGAATTTTCTCAATCTTTCGTACATTATGCTTCACTGTTGAAGGTAAATCAAAAATCACTTCTCCAAAATTCATTTTTATTTCTAGTCTGACGCGACACGGGCGCGTTTCGTAAAACTTATTACATTTTCAAAGACTTCACAAATACACAACTGATTAGAACTTGCATTTCCCTGATTTTATATCTACTTTTGAGTGAGGTGGGAAGGGTGATGTGGCATTACATTTGAGTGAGGTGGGAAGGATGATGTGGCATTAGAGGATATTAATAGGGTATTAAAAGTATCAACACAAGACAGAACACGAAACAATGGATATTGAATAGAAGTGTTTGTAGAAAGCCTATTGGTCCATATTTCTTGATGCTTCTATATTGGAGCGGAGTCTTGAGGTGGGTAGAATATAGTTGTGCAATAATTGGCTGTTGATTGCTGGTGTTGACTTCTTGATGTGTAGTGCCTCGCAAACGTCAAGCCGCCTGCTATCGCTGTATCTATCGATGATTTCTGTGTTGTTTACTAGGATTTCTCTGGCGATGGTTTGGTTATGGGAAGAGATTATATGTTCCTTAATGCCATGCCAGAGGGGCAGAGAACGAGGCATGATAGTGGGGGGGGGGGGGGGGGAGTGGAAGGTGGGGGGGTGGAGGGAAAGGGATGGACGGATGGACGGATGGATGTAGGCGGTGAACGAATGGGTCTGTGGTTAGAGTCGAAGAGCAGATGAGTCAGCAAATTCACAATCATATTGTGAGTTTTGGAAGAATAATGCAAGTGGGTTTAACCAAAATGGTAGAACATTAGTTGAAGGAGCAAGTAAACTCGAAGCTGCAGAGAGAGAGAGAGAGAGAGGGAGAGAGAGAGAGGGGCAGCATGAGTGAGGAAAAGATGGAGAAGTCAGAAAAAATGAAATGTTTGAAGTTGCGAAGTGATTTCCCAGCCTTCTATCGTCACAGAGGAGGGAGTTGAATAATTAAGATAGAGAGTAGTGCAAACGGGGAGAAGGCAGTGGATGATTGGTAGTAAGATATAACATTCTCCTTCCTGGGATTAGGGAAGACCATACCAGGAGAGGACACGCACCGCTCATATTCTCTGGGAACTCTTGTGTAGATATTTTAGGCATGTGTGTGTGTGTCTGAATGCATATATATATATATATATATATATATATATATATATATATATATATATATATATATATATATATATATATATATATATATATATAGCCTACTATGCAAGGCCCGATTTGCCTAATAAGCCAAGTTTTTATGAATTAATTGTTTTTCGACTACCTAACCTAACCTAACCTAACCTAACTTTTTCGGCTACCTAACCTAACCTAACCTATAAAGATAGGTTAGGTTAGGTTAGGTTAGGGAGGGTTGGTTAGGTTCGGTCATATATCGACGTTAATTTTAACTCCATTAAAAACAAATTGACCTCATACATAATGAAATGGGTAGCTTTATCATTTCATAAGAAAAAAATTAGAGAAAATATATTAATTCAGAAAAACTTGGCTTATTAGGCAAATCGGGCCTTGCATAGTAGGTATAGAAGGGTGTTCTGGCTACTAGATACGACATATATATATATGTATATATATATGTATATATATATATATATATATATATATATATAATATATATATATAATATATATATATAATATATATATATAATATATATATATATAATATATATATATATAATATATATATATATATATATAATATATATATATATATATATATATATATATATATATAATATATATATATATATATAATATATATATATATATATATATATATATATATATATATATATATATATATATATATATATATATATATATATATATATGTTTATACATACACCATACATATAAATAAATATAATTAATATATAAGCCTAGGATAGCAGATATTAGGCTATCAAACGTATATTAGGGGGGCGTCGAACCAACGTCGTGGTTCGCCCCAGACGCACGCTGTACCCATAGACGAAAGATATGCTAAGAGTTACACAACCTGGAGTGTGGCCGAGCCCCACTAGGAATGTGTAGGCATTGAGCTGGTATCTGTTGCAAGTTTTACACGTAACCCGCGTTCACTGGTGGAGGGAATGGAGTTATCAACCAAACGCTTCAGTTAAATACACAATTCTGTCACAGTAACATGATATTTCACATGAGCGTTTGGTCGAAAACTCCGTTATCTACACCAGCGTATGCAGGTTACATATAAAAATCGGATTGGGTAGTTGAGTAGGCAGGTGTGTGTGGTGGAGGATAGGCAGGTGTGTGTGGTGGAGGATTGGCAGGTGTGTGTGGTAGAGGATAGGTAGGTGTGTGTGTGTGTGTGTGTTGGGGTAGGCAGGTGTGTGTGGTGGAGGATAGGCAGGTGTGTGTGGTGGAGGATAGGCAGGTGTGTGTGGTAGAGGATAGGTAGGTGTGTGTGTGTGTGTGTGTTGGGGTAGGCAGGTGTGTGTGTGTGGTGGAGGATAGGCAGGTGTGTGTGGTAGAGGATAGGTAGGTGTGTGTGTGTGTGTGTTGGGGTAGGCAGGTGTGTGTGTGTGTGGTGGGTGTAAATAATACAGATAAAACACAACAGCAACGCTGGCAAATATTATATTACCTTCATCAAGCATCCAGCTCTGAGTATAAGTACAAGGGCGCCGTAGAACAAAAGAGAAGCGATGTTCCTGGTATCTATGACAGAGGTGATGAGCGGTATGGAGCCCATCTGCCAGTCGTGTGCCAGCGTCCAGGGGCACAGCAGCAGCCAGGCGTTGAACACCGGCAGATACCAGAAGGTCAGCACCCTGCGCCGGGGGTAAACACTAGACATTAATACGTTACAGGCTCGCCAGAAGAACTAGAAAGTCGGTACATCAAGAAAACGATCATGGCAGCAGGAACCTCCCAACAACCAGACTGCAAGTGCCAACCCGTCCTTCTAATAGAACGTCGCATTTTGAGGTGTACTCTACCTAAGGCCAGAAATTGTCGTGCTAGAAAATGAATAAATAAAAATATAATGTGGTGGAAATTGTCGTGCTAGAAAATGGGAGCGGCTCGCAAAAGTGACGTTATAAACAGACGTCCCGTTTTCTATTTTGTGTCCTCTGGTAGGTTAGGAGAGGACACTTTAGTACGACAGTTTCTTGATGTTAGGAGACCTTAGGAGGACGGGCTGAATAAAATCCACAAAGTTAGCTGCTTATGAAGGAAAAAGAAGGTTGAGGTGAAGTTGGGTTAAGACATTAAGCGTGGAAATAAGTTGATCATAAAATGTATTTTTTGAAGTACAAAGTTTGTTAACGATACCAAAATTCGTGCAATTCTTTCCGCTGGTGTTGCAATGTTTGGTGGCTGGAGTTTGTATACTCTGTCTTCTAATGTTTTCTTTTGTGATGGGTATTTTAGCATCCTTAAAGTTGGTATGGTGTTGTTCGTGGTGGTTGTGCGTGATGAGTTGGTGCTCTCAGCCTCTTGAGACAAATATTTACATTCTCAAATCCTCTGATCTAAGTTTGTCTCCAATATAAACATCGTCACAGTTTCTACAAGACTTTGTTTACACTTCTGGCTGTAATGATTCTGTTCTGCTCCTGACGAGGATGTTGAAGGAGGAGGTTTTGTGCCTGTAATGGCTTCAGTGCGGGTGTTACCTTAAGGTTACCCCCCATGATTTCGGGGCTCAACGTCCCCGCGGCCCGGTCCCCGACCAAGCGTTTTGGTTGCTGGACTGGTCAACCAGGCTGTTGGACGCGGCTGCTCGCAGCCTGACGTATGAATCACAACCTGGTTGATCAGATGTCCTTTGGAGGTGTTTATCGAGTTTGCTCTTGAGCACTGTGAGGGGTCGGCCAGTTATGTCCCTTGTGTGTAGTGGAAGCGTGTTGAACAGTCTCGGGCCTCTGATGTTGATAGTTCTCTCTTAGAGCACCTGTTGCCCCTCTGCTCTTCATCGGGATTGTTCTGCACATCCTGCCATGCCTTCTGGTCTCATGTGATGTTATTTCTGTGTACATGTTTGGGACCAGCCTCTCTACAATTTTCCACGTGTAAATTATTATGTATCTCTCCCGCCTGCGCCATAGAGAAATTTTAGGTTTAGGCATTTTAGTCGTTCGGGATAGTTTAGATGTTTTACTGAGTGGCTTATAACAGTAAAGGATCTCTGCACGCTCTCCAGGTCAGCAATATCTCCAGCTTTGAAAGCTGTCATTGTGCAAGCGTCTAGAGCACTAGCGTCTTGACTAGTATCATCATTGGTATAGCATCTCTAGTTTGGACGGTTCTTGTTATCCAACCTGACGTGTTAGATATGTTTGCTGCCTCTTCTGTTTGGAAATCCCGACCTCGTCAGCGGGCTTAGAACCTTCCCTTTCCATAGCTCATTTTAAGCCTTACTCTACTTGATTTTCATGAAACACTACAACCCAGAAATCGGTTTACAAACCGGGTTTCCAGATACTGCTGGGTGGACAGGGGCGAACAATTGTGAATTGGCGCCCAGTCAATCCTACATGGTCAGGGCTCGAACCCAGATGAAATTGATCACGAGACGAGGAGCTAGTGTGTTACCACTATGCCACGGGTGTTACTGTTGATAAATTTTGATAAGATTGTAAGCCAGAAATTTCTAAATGGTCAAATACAGAGGTAAACCACTATCAATGCACAATGAAGAACACAATAACGCGGCGTATCTGTGAAGGCATCATAGGGCACTAATATTTTCTCACCATCCCTCGTCTCGTTCTCTTATCATAAGTGATCAAAGGTAAACAAATTTGGTTTTCTGACGACTATGAGCTTTATAGTCTCCATCTTGCTTTATAAACGTGCCTGCGAAAGGTAGGGAGGCAGTTCTCTCTATACAAAATGTAAATTATATATATTGGGTTTTATTTATTTCCTCTTTTATTTATTTTCTCCCTCACTTTTCAGTAACTGTGTGTGAGGTGATTTCTTCTTGGAGGTTCCCAATTACTCTCTCCAGCAGCCCTGCTGTTCTGTTTTCTTCTCCCTGTGTTTTCTTAATTGGTTTCTTTTCAGTTAGCTGAAAGTTTCATTCCCTCATCTTTCCCGACCTCCCGCAGTCTACACCATCACCTCCCGCCGTCTACACCATCACCTCCCGCCGTGTACACCATCACCTCCCGCCGTGTACACCATCACCTCCCGCCGTGTACACCATCACCTCCCGCCGTCTACACCATCACCTCCCGCCGTCTACACCATCACCTCCCCCCGTCTACACCATCACCTCCCGCCGTCTACACCATCACCTCCCGCCGTCTACACCATCACCTCCCGCCGTCTACACCATCACCTCCCGCCGTCTACACCATCACCTCCCGCCGTCTACACCATCACCTCCCGCCGTCTACACCATCACCTCCCGCCGTCTACACCATCACCTCCCGCCGTCTACAACATCACCTCCCCCCGTCTACACCATCACCTCCCCGCCGTCTACACCATCACCTCCCGCCGTCTACACCATCACCTCCCGCCGTCTACACCATCACCTCCCGCCGTCTACACCATCACCTCCCGCCGTCTACACCATCACCTCCCGCCGTCTACACCATCACCTCCCGCCGTCTACATCATCACCTCCCGCCGTCTACACCATCACCTCCCGCCGTCTACACCATCACCTCCCGCCGTCTACACCATCACCTCCCGCCGTCTACACCATCACCTCCCGCCGTCTACACCATCACCTCCCGCCGTCTACACCATCACCTCCCGCCGTCTACATCATCACCTCCCGCCGTCTACACCATCACCTCCCGCCGTCTACACCATCACCTCCCGCCGTCTACACCATCACCTCCCGCCGTCTACACCATCACCTCCCGCCGTCTACACCATCACCTCCCGCCGTCTACACCATCTCCTGCCCCGTGTGGCAGTGATAATGAGCATCATCATCACTGTAATAACACCTAATTGAGTTACTCCGATTAGGCAAAATTGTATATTAATTTTATCAGTAAAGATAATAATTCAATCTAGATTGGTCTTGGATAACCGAGCTGGAATATTAGCAGAGTCTGTGTTGAGTTTGGTGTCTTCTACATCTTCGTAGGCTGTTTTGTTTACATATTTCTATATAGATTTGTAAGATCTCATGTTAGGTATTAACCCGTGTGTTTGTATTTACTATTTGTATCTGCGGGCTAGGATACAAACCCGCTTTTCTAACCTCTTACACACTCACGCACACACACATCCCCAGGAAGCAGCCCGTAGCTGCTGTCAAACTCCCAGGTACCTATTTACTGCTAGGTGAACAGGGAGAATATGCCCATTTGTTTCTGCCTCCGCTCGAGATCGAACCCGGCCTCTTAAGACTACGACCCCAGACCGCTGTCCACTCAGCAGTGAAGCAGTAAGGTGTGTGCGTGTGTGTTCGTGTGTGTGTGTGTGTGTGTGTGTGTGTGTGTGTGTGTGTGTGTGTGTGTGTGTGTGTGTGTGTGTGTGTGTGTGAGTGAGAGAGTGAGTGTGTGTGCGCGCGTGTGCGCATGTGCGTGCGTGCGTGCGTGCGTGCGTGGGTGTGTGCGTGTGTGCGTGCGTGCGCGTGCCGGGACTCCGGGACCTCCACCACACCACTGATAAAGCAGACATAAGAGAGGTCATAAATCTTGGCGGTTCGACACTCGTAATGTTTTTATATTCCCGGCGAGGACGAGGGCGACGAGTGGGTAATGTGCCATTGGTCGTGGTGAGGACGAGGGCGACGAGTGGGTAATGTGCCATTGGTCGTGGCGAGGACGAGGGCGACGAGTGGGTAATGTGCCATTGGTCGTGGCGAGGACGAGGGCGACGAGTGGGTAATGTGCCATTGGTCGTGGCGAGGACGAGGGCGACGAGTGGGTAATGTGCCATTGGTCGTGGCGAGGACGAGGGCGACGAGTGGGTAATGTGCCATTGGTCGTGGCGAGGACGAGGGCGACGAGTGGGTAATGTGCCATTGGTCGTGGCGGGGACGAGGGCGACGAGTGGGTAATGTGCCATTGGTCGTGGCGAGGACGAGGGCGACGAGTGGGTAATGTGCCATTGGTCGTGGTGAGGACGAGGGCGACGAGTGGGTAATGTGCCATTGGTCGTGGCGGGGACGAGGGCGACGAGTGGGTAATGTGCCATTGGTCGTGGCGGGGACGAGGGCGACGAGTGGGTAATGTGCCATTGGTCGTGGCGAGGACGAGGGCGACGAGTGGGTAATGTGCCATTGGTCGTGGCGAGGACGAGGGCGACGAGTGGGTAATGTGCCATTGGTCGTGGCGAGGACGAGGGCGACGAGTGGGTAATGTGCCATTGGTCGTGGCGAGGACGAGGGCGACGAGTGGATAATGTGCCATTGGTCGTGGCGAGGACGAGGGCGACGAGTGGGTAATGTGCCATTGGTCGTGGCGAGGACGAGGGCGACGAGTGGGTAATGTGCCATTGGTCGTGGCGAGGACGAGGGCGACGAGTGGGTAATGTGCCATTGGTCGTGGCGAGGACGAGGGCGACGAGTGGGTAATGTGCCATTGGTCGTGGCGAGGACGAGGGCGACGAGTGGGTAATGTGCCATTGGTCGTGGCGAGGACGAGGGCGACGAGTGGGTAATGTGCCATTGGTCGTGGCGAGGACGAGGGCGACGAGTGGGTAATGTGCCATTGGTCGTGGCGGGGAAAATATTGGCCATTTGTGAAGGAGGAAGGTGGAGCTCTGGTGTGTTTATAACAATAGCTTTATTAAGTGAATCTGTCTTGGAGAGTTATATGTCTTAAGACTCAAGCACCTGGAATCTTTAACTGTTCAACAGTTCTTGAGATAAAACCCGGCCTCCTGTTTAGATTATACTTATAGTATTGATGTGGACCATAGTGCATATATTGACGTTATAGACAATTAGAAAGTAGAATTTGGTACTATTGAATATGGACAAACCAAAAATGGTTTTGTATATAGGTTGCTAATGGAACCTAACCTAACCATCCTTGGTTTAACATATATATACACGCAACTTGAACAAGGTTAATAAGGCCAAAAAATTGCCGTACTAGAAAATGGAGGTGGCTGGCGAAAGTGACGTACTTTCCCGTTTTTTGTTTTGGGTCCTCTGGTAGGTTAGGATAAGGACACTTCAATTTGACTGTTTTCGAGACGTTGAGAAACCTTAGGAGGACGGGCTCACCTGAGGTCTAATATAGTACATATATGTACTATAGGATTAGACCTAACTAGGCCTAGTAATAGTCAAATTTTGTTTTCGCTATTTTTTGGGGGTCCATAAAATGAACAGCACCAAATTAGAGTTAATATTGCCCAACAGGAGGATGGATTGTGGTGTTCAGGTTTAGTCTAAATAATTATTCATAATAATTCACTCTAAAAATGCTGATATATTTTCTTGGTTTTGATGATAAAATTGTTATCGTTCACATACTATTTTCCATATTGCATCGTTCACATACTGTTTTCCATATTGCATCGTTCACATACTGTTTTCCATATTGCATCGTTCACATACTGTTTTCCATATTGCATCGTTCACATACTGTTTTCCATATTGCATCGTTCACATACTGTCTTCCATATTGCATCGTTCACATACTGTCTTCCATATTGCATCGTTCACATACTGTCTTCCATATTGCATCGTTCACATACTGTCTTCCATATTGCATCGTTCACATGCTGTTTACCATATTGCATCGTTCACATACTGTTTTCCATATTGCATCGTTCACATACTGTTTTCCATATTGCATCGTTCACATACTGTTTTCCATATTGCAACGTTCACATACTGTCTTCCATATTGCATCGTTCACATACTGTCTTCCATATTGCATCGTTCACATACTGTCTTCCATATTGCATCGTTCACATACTGTCTTCCATATTGCATCGTTCACATACTGTCTTCCATATTGCATCGTTCACATACTGTCTTTCATATTGACATCGATAATTTTAATTTTAAACTGAAACACGTCACATTATTTAATTTTCCGTGGAAATACCATCTGATGCTTCCGTATTAAATTGACAAGCGAGTTCAGTGTTTTAAAGTCCCTGAATGCATCTTATTTCTTTATTAGTAAGATATTTCCCCTTGCCAGACGACGTCACGGGCACTCATATTCATATTCAACTCATATTCATATTCAACTCATATTCATATTCAACTCATATTCATATTCAACTCATATTTCGTTATGATCGTTTACCGGGCTTTAGTCGGTATCTTCAAATTGTAAGAGAGTAAGACAGATGGTTTGGAGAAAACCCTCACTACCTTGGGAGAGCTACCTCACAGCCCTGGTGTGAGGAATGAGGGCTACCTCACCCCGCTTCCTCACAACCCTGAGGAAATCTTGGTGTCTTTTGGAGGTCATAAAATTATATAAATATCTCTATATGTTTCATTGAATATGACCGCATATTCTGTATTTATTATTTTCTGGTTTAGGGCTTCTATCCCTCTAACTATTTTCTTAGCATCAGGGCTTAATTGAAATAGGAGTTCTCCAAAACTCATTTTCGTACTTTTAAGGTGAAGAAAAGAAGTGATTTACTATAGAGTGTATTACACTTATTTGTATAATTTGCACGACGTTTCGAACCTCCATGGTTCATTCTCAAGTGAACAGATCTTACAATACTAGTTGATTTTATACTCGCATTAGGTCAGGTGATAATACAATGAAGGTGAAAACATGGGGGGGATACATAAGGGATAAACATAGGGGCTGCAGAAGGCTTATTGGCCCACACGAGGCATCTCCTATCTAAACACAAAGATTAATCCAGTGTAATTGGCCTGTTATGTTGGACATTGTCTTCTGTGTTGGCATCGATATGTTCTTGTCCTTACTCTCATGGTGGGTAGAGTAAATAGTTCCGTGATTTGGGTGTTCATGGTAGGTCGCTCTATTCTTATGTGAATTGCCATTCTTGAGGCAATTCACATAAGAATAGAGCGACCTACCATGAACACCCAAATCACGGAACTATTTACTCTACCCACCATGAGACAAGACAAGAACATATCGATGCCAACACAAAAGACAATGTCCAACATAACAGGCCAATTACACTGGATTAATCTTTGTGTTTAGATAGGAGATGCCTCGTATGGGCCAATAAGCCTTCTGCAGCCCCTATGTTTATCCCTTATGTATCCCCCCATGTTTTCACCTTCATTGTATTATCACCTGACCTAATGCGAGTATAAAATCAACTAGTATTGTAAGATCTGTTCACTTGAGAATGAACCATGGAGGTTCGAAACGTCGTGCAAATTATACAAATAAGTGTAATACACTCTATAGTAAATCACTTCTTTTCTTCACCTTAAAAGTACGAAAATGAGTTTTGGAGAACTCCTATTTCAATTAAGCCCTGATGCTAAGAAAATAGTTAGAGGGATAGAAGCCCTAAACCAGAAAATAATAAATACAGAATATGCGGTCATATTCAATGAAACATGTTTGAAAGAAAACCTGCTGCCAGTATACACCAATATCTCTATATGCAGACGAGGAGTCAGAATAACGTGACTGAAATATGTTGACTAAACCACACAGTAGAAAGTGAAGGGACGACGACACGTTTCGATCCGTTCTTGACCATTCTCAAGTCGATTATGGATCGATCGACTTGAGAGTGGTCCAGGACGGACCGAAACGTCGTCGTCCCTTCACTTTCTAGTGTGTGGTTTGGTCAACATATCTCTATATCACTACACTCTCGGTATCCGATATGCTTGATTAATAATTTTTTAATACTAGTCATGTGAGTCAAGCCGCCATCAAAGCACACTTGCGTATGATTACTGGAGAGACTACCTGGTGCTATATATATAGCTGATATCTTGTTCACCTGGAAAAAGAGGATGAAAGGAGACCTATACTGGGGACCTATAAGTGGGGGATGAAGTAGGTCATTGTAACATCCTTCTCTCTCGGTATTATGGCATCATCCATCTCGGTATGGGAAGAGGAGGAGGAGGAGAGTAGAAAGTTTTGGCACTCTACATCGTTTAGCAGGAGACAGAAGGGTACAGAAGGCAGAAGGGTACTGTGGCATCCTACCTTGTTAGACGGCAAGGGGAGGAGGAGGCTGGGTTGTCTTGGTCGCTGAAGACAGGTGACGTCCCTCGCAGCATCCATAGACGGAACACCAAGATGGCCGCCCCCTGTGTCGCCAGGCAAATACAGTTAAATGTTTCATACATGCGCCCATATGTAGACAGATAAACGGGTGGACGGACATACATACTGAGAAGACAGACGATTAGACAGCACATATACACAATGACATTTTAGTGTGAAAATCAACCATCCTCAAAGAAGCTTGAAAGCAACTCGAAAATAGCTAAATAGCTACGTTTACGCTCCTTACGTAACGCAAGGCATAAAAAAGTTATATTTTGCCCAAGCTTCGATTATCGAGTCATCAGATGAGTAGTGGCGTCATAACATCACGCAATGGGAGCAGGGGCCGGGGTACAGCCACTAGGGGGCGAGGGGGGTACCGCCACTAGGGGGGGGAGGGGGGTACAGGCACTAGGGGCGAAGTGGTACAGGCACTAGGGGGTTAGGGCGAGAGGGGTACAAACACTAGGGGAGGCGAGGATGGGGGGCATAAATCTCCCACAAGATTCTAATGAGAGTTTCTCAAGTTTTATGGGGATTTTGCAGTGCACTCGCTTGTCACATTAAAAAGTTTGTCACATTTTGAGGGGTGTAAAAAAGGATGATAAAGAGGGAGTTAGTGAGAGTTAGTGATAGGAGTTGGTGGCGACTTTTGCTACCTCAGTCCAGGACTTTTCTACATGCGAGGCCAGCAATGCTAGTCCAGGGCTACTGCACATGTAAGAATAGTAGTACAAGCCCGGGGCTACATGCTTCCATATGAGGAGGACATAGAATGAGGTCTCTCTCTTATCCTGAGCTCCGTGTTGGGACACTCACACCTGTGCTTACATTGTTATCTCATTAACACTTGTGTCTCGTAGAGCGTCCGTCTCCACTTTGTGTACATGTTTGGTTAACTTTTATGCTTAGTTCAACTCTCATTTTGATAGCTACTGCAGTGGCAATTTGTCTAGGCATCTCCACATATGTTTTCATTGTCCTTGTGTGTGTGTGTGTGTGTGTGTGTGTGTGTGTGTGTGTGTGTGTGTGTGTGTGTGTACTCACCTATTTGTACTCACCTATTTGTGCTTGCGGGGGTTGAGCTTTGGCTCTTTGGTCCCGCCTCTCAACTGTCAATCAACTGGTGTACAGATTCCTGAGCCTACTGAGCTCTATCATATCTACATTTAAAACTGTATATGGAGTCAGCCTCCACCACATCACTGCCTAGTGCATTCCATCCGTTAACTACTCTGACACTGAAAAAGTTCCTTCTAACGTCTCTGTGGCTCATGTGGGTACTCAGTTTCCACCTGTGTCCCCTTGTTCGCGTCCCACCAGTGTTGAATAGTTTATCCTTGTTTACCCGGTCGATTCCTCTGAGGATTTTGTAGGTTGTGATCATGTCTCCCCTTACTCTTCTGTCTTCCAGTGTCGTAAGGTGCATTTCCCGCAGCCTTTCCTCGTAACTCATGCCTCTTAGTTCTGGGACTAGTCTAGTGGCATACCTTTGGACTTTTTCCAGCTTCGTCTTGTGCTTGACAAGGTACGGGCTCCATGCTGGGGCCGCATACTCCAGGATTGGTCTTACATATGTGGTGTACAAGATTCTGAATGATTCCTTACACAGGTTCCTGAACGCTGTTCTGATGTTAGCCAGCCTCGCATATGCCGCAGACGTTATTCTTTTTATGTGGGCTTCAGGAGACAGGTTTGGTGTGATATCAACTCCTAGATCTTTCTCTCTGTTCGTTTCATTAAGTACTTCATCTCCTATTCTGTATTCTGTGTTTGGCCTCCTATTTCCACCAACTAGTTTCATTACTTTGCATTTACTCGGGTTGAACTTCAACAGCCATTTGTTGGACCATTCACTCAGTCTGTCTAGGTCATCTTGTAGCCTCCTACTATCATCCTCAGTTTCAATCCTCCTCATAATTTTTGCATCATCGGCAAACATTGAGAGAAACGATTCTATACCCTCTGGAAGATCATTTACATATATCAGAAACAGTATAGGTCCAAGGACTGACCCCTGCGGTACTCCACTCGTAACGTCTCGCCAATCTGAGACCTCACCCCTCACACTGACTCGTTGTCTCCTGTTACTTAGGTACTCCTGTATCCAACGGAGTACCTTCCCTTTCACTCCAGCCTGCATCTCCAGTTTTTTCACTAGCCTCTTGTGTGGCACTGTATCAAAGGCTTTCTGACAATCCAAAAATATGCAGTCTGCCCACCCTTCTCTTTCTTGCCTTATTTTTGTTGCCTGGTCGTAGAATTCAAGTAACCCTGTGAGGCAGGACCTGCCATCCCTGAATCCATGTTGATGCTGTGTTACAAAGTTCTTTCGCTCCAGGTGCTCCACTAGCTTTCTTCGCACAATCTTCTCCATCATCTTGCATGGTATGCAGGTTAGGGACACTGGTCTGTAATTCAGTGCCTCCTGTCTATCCCCTTTCTTGTATATCGGGACTACGTTAGCTGCTTTCCAAATATCTGGCAGTTCCCCTGTTGCCAGTGATTTGTTATACACTATGGAGAGTGGTAGGCTCAGTTCTCTTGCTCCTTCCTTTAGAACCCAAGGGGAGATTCCATCTGGGCCTATAGCCTTTGTCACATCCAATTCTAGTAAACACTTCCTTACTTCCCCGCTGGTAATCTCAAACTCTTCCAGTGGTTCCTGGTTAGCTATTCCCTCTCTTATCTCTGGGATTTCTCCTTGCTCTAAGGTGAAGACCTCTTGGAATTTCTTATTCAGTTCCTCACACACTTCCTTGTCGTTTGTAGTGAATCCTTCTGCCCCTATCCTTAATTTCATAACCTGTTCCTTTACTGTTGTTTTTCTCCTGATGTGGCTATGCAGCAATTTAGGTTGAGTCTTTGCCTTGCTTGCGATGTCATTTTCGTATTGTCTTTCTACCTCTCTTCTCATCCTGACATATTCATTCCTGGCATTCTGGTATCTTTCTCTGCTCTCCAGTGTCCTGTTATTCCTATAGTTTCTCCATGCACTTTTACTTTGCTGCTTAGCTAGCCTACATCTCTGATTAAACCATGGGTTTCTCATCTTCATTTCACTGTTTTCCTTTTGGACTGGGACAAACTTGTTTGCTGCGTCCTTGCATTTTTGCATGATGTATTCCATCATATCTTGGGCCGTCTTTTCCCTGAGCTCTGTTTCCCATGCTATATCTGCTAGGCATTTTCTTATCTCCTCATAGTTTCCCTTTCGGTATGCTAACCTTTTGGTTTCGGTATCCCTCCTCGAGTTCAATAACCCTTCTATTGGGTCCTATTGGGTCCTCAAAACTGATTTCTCTTATGTCAGAATCGTTCAGGATGAAAACCAGGTCGAGTCTCGCTTGTTCGTCATTTCCTCTCATCCTTGTGGGTTCATTGACATGCTGGGTTAAGAAGTTTCTAGTCACCACCTCCAGTATTTTGGCTCTCCACGTATCCTCGCCTCCATGCGGTTCCTTGTTCTCCCAATCAATCCTGCCATGATTGAAGTCCCCCTTGATGAGCAGGTGGGATCTATTTCTACAGGCAGAAGAGGCTGCCCTCTCAATTATAGTGTTAACTGCCATGTTGTTGCTTTCGTACTCTTGACTGGGTCTTCTGTCATTTGGTGGAGGATTATATATTACTGCTACTACTATCCTTGGTCCTCCCATTGTCATGGTGCCTGATATGTAGTCTCTGAAACCCTCACAGACCGGGATAGCCATCTCCTTAAAATTCCATTCCTTTCTCATGAGTAGGGCCACTCCGCCTCCTCCCCTACCTTCCCTCTCTTTCCTTATTATTGTGTACTCCTGGGAAAACATGGCATTCGTTATGATTCCAGAGAGTTTTGTTTCAGTGAGTCCAATTACATCTGGGTTCACTTCTTGTGCTCTTTCCCTTAGTTCACTTGCCTTGCTTGTGATCCCATCCATGTTCGAGTACATTGCCCTGAAACTAACTCTCTTCTGCTTGTCCTCTGGGGGGGACCTGTGGGGTCTGGGGTGAGCGGGAGCAGGGAGGATCTGGTATGGGGAGACTGGTGGAGGAGGAAGGGCTTGGGGGGTAGGGGGGAGGGGGAGGGTAGGGGGAGTGGGTGGGGGGGAGGGTTGGGGGAGTGGGTGAAGGGGGTAGGGTTGGTGGGGGTGGGTGAGAGGGGGAGAGTTGGGGGATGGGGGAGAAAGGGGGGTTTGGGGGGGCAATAAAATGGGGAGGGCTTGGGGGGCGTGGGGGGAAAGGGAAGGCTGAGGTGGTTGAGGAAGAGGGGAGGGTTTTTGGGAGTGGTGGAGAGGGGAAGGCTTAGGTGGGGTGGGGGAGAGTGGGGAGCTTAGGGGGGTAGGGGAGAATGGAGGGCTTGTGGGTGGGAGGGACAGAAGGGCATGTGGGAGAAGGGAGGGTTTGGGGGATGGGGGAGAAGGGAGGTCCTGGGGGGAGGGGGGAGTGGGAGGAGGGGGGTGAGTGGGAGGAGAGGGGTGGGTGGGGGGAGGGTGCCTTAGGTGGGTACTTAGTGGGGGGCTGACAGGGGTTGGGGCAGGTAGGGTGTCTGTTGGGTGGAATGTGGGGGTGGTGCCACACTCCCTGTGGCTAATGCACTGTTTGAGGAGGGTTCCCCATTTCCCTCTGGGATTGTAAGGATCGGGGGTGTGGCTCCCTGATTCCTTTCTCTCTCCCTGCGCTCCTTCCTCGCGTCTGCTGCCTGCATTCTCTCTTCCCTTGTCATATCCCTCTGCAAGAATACACTTTTGAACTTCTCTACACCTACTAGACAGCACTTCCTTTCTAATAGTTCCTCTTTCACGATTTCGCTCATGAAAACCACCTTTATCATTCGGTCTCTGTACTTGTTGTACTTTCCAAGCCTGAAAACCTTTTCAACATTTTGCTCAGCTCCCTCCATCCTTACCTCTTTAAGGATCTCTTTAATCATGTTTTTGTCCTTGTCTCTCCACTCCTTTGGTCTGGTCCCTGTTTGCTCTTTAATGCCTGCTACTACTACTGCTCTATTTCTCTCTATCAGCCGGCTAGTACATCTAGCCGCTTCCTGAGAGGAAGCCACTTCCATGGCAACTTCCTTAACTGCTAACCTAGCTTAAGGGTTCGTTTTAAGTATTTCAGCAAATGAGAGCTGAGGTGTAGAGGTCCCCTCCACAGTAGCATTCCTGTCTCCCTGAGGCACGGTTTGTGTCTGGTATTGTGGAGAAGTCTCCTTCAGGCTTCTTATCTCCTCCTTTGCTGCCCTTAGTTCATCCTGTAGGTTGGTAACTGTCTCCCTCATTACCCTCAGTCCTTCACTGAATTCCTCCCACATTTTCTGGAATACTCCCTTCATTCAGGCTTCCTGTTCCACCCCTTCCTCTGAATTTGTTCCAGCCGCGATTGACATCCTGCGTGCGTAAGCCCGAGTTCGTGTCCCTTCCATGTTTTGCCCGAGAGAGAGAGAGAGAGAGAGAGAGAGAGAGAGAGAGAGAGAGAGAGAGAGAGAGAGAGAGGGAGAGAGAGAGAGAGAGAGGGAGAGAGGGAGAGAGGGAGAGAGGGAGAGAGAGAGATGTAGGGGAGAGATGTAGGGGAGAGATGTAGGGGAGAGATGTAGGGGAGAGATGTAGGGGAGAGATGTAGGGGAGAGATGTAGGGGAGAGATGTAGGGGAGAGAGAGAGAGAGAGAGAAAGAGAGCGAGAGAGAGAGATAGATAGAGAGAGAGCGAGAGATAGAGATATATATATATATATAGAGAGAGAGAGAGAGGGGGGGGAGACAGAGAGGGGGGGGAGACAGAGAGGGGGGGGAGACAGAGAGGGGGGGGAGGTAGGTGTGTCTGAGTGTGTATTGAAGGGGGGGAGGAGGTGGAAGAGAGGGGATGGCGAGGGTGTGTGGGGATGGCGAGGGTGTATGGGGGGATTATAGAGGGACTGTTAAATGCATATGGTTGGGAGGCAGTGTGTTTACAGTCTCTGCTCTGTTGGGAGGGGGTGGGGGTTAGAGAAGGGGGGGGGGGGAGAGTTGTCTCCGTGTAGGTAGAGCGGAGTGTTTTTCACACTTTTGTGTCAGAAACTAGTTCCCACATGAGCCTCCCATTTCCCTTGATATTCGTTTCAGTTTGTTACCTTATATCCAAGACTAACTATTAAAAAGCAATAACACTGTACACCAATTGACTGACTGACTTTGTGAGAGGCTTTACCTGTGTGTGTGTGTGTGTGTGTACTCACCTAGTTGTACTCACCTAGTTGTACTTGCAATGGTTGAGCACTGGCTCTTTGGTCCCGCCTCTCAACCGTCAATCAACAGGTGTACAGATTCCTGAGCCTATTGGGCTCTATCATATCTACACTTGAAACTGTGTATGGAGTCAGCCTCCACCACATCACTTCCTAATGCATTCCATTTGTCAACCACTCTGACACTAAAAAAGTTCTTTCTAATATTTCTGTGGCTCATTTGGGCGCTCAGTTTCCACCTGTGTCCCCTTGTGCGTGTGCCCCTTGTGTTAAATAGCCTGTCTTTATCTACCCTATCAATTCCCTTGAGAATCTTGAATGTGGTGATCATGTTCCCCCTAACTCTTCTGTCTTCCAGCGAAGTGAGGTTTAATTCCCGTAGTCTCTCCTCGTAGCTCATACCTCTCAGCTCGGGTACTAGTCTGGTGGCAAATCTTTGAACCTTTTCCAGTTTAGTCTTATCCTTGACTAGATATGGACTCCATGCTGGGGCTGCATACTCCAGGATTGGCCTGACATATGTGGTATACAAAGATCTGAATGATTCTTTACACAAGTTTCTGAATGCCGTTCGTATGTGGGCCAGCCTGGCATATGCCGCTGATGTTATCCGCTTGATATGTGCTGCAGGAGACAGGTCTGGCGTGATATCAACCCCCAAGTTTTTTTCCTTCTCTGATTCCTGAAGAATTTCCTCTCCCAGATGATACCTTGTATCTGGCCTCCTGCTCCCTACACCTATCTTCATTACATTACATTTGGTTGGGTTAAACTCTAACAACCATTTGTTCGACCATTCCTTCAGCTTGTCTAGGTCTTCTTGAAGCCTCAAACAGTCCTCTTCTGTTTTAATCCTTCTCATAATTTTAGCATCGTCTGCAAACATTGAGAGAAATGAATCGATACCCTCTGGGAGATCATTTACATATATTAGAAACAAGATAGGACCGAGTACAGAGCCCTGTGGGACTCCACTGGTGACTTCACGCCAATCGGAGGTCTCACCCCTCAACGTAACTCTCTGCTTCCTATTGCTTAGATACTCCCTTATCCACAGGAGCACCTTACCAGCTACACCTGCCTGTCTCTCCAGCTTATGTACCAGCCTCTTATGCGGTACTGTGTCAAAGGCTTTCCGACAATCCAAGAAAATGCAGTCCGCCCAGCCCTCTCTTTCTTGCTTAATCTTTGTCACCTGATCGTAGAATTCTATCAAGCCTGTAAGGCAAAATTTACCCTCCCTGAACCCATGTTGGCGATTTGTCACGAAGCCCCTTCTCTCCAGATGTGTTACCAGTTTTTTTCTCACGATCTTCTCCATCACTTTGCATGGTATACAAGTCAAGGACACTGGCCTGTAGTTCAGTGCCTCTTGCCTGTCGCCCTTTTTGTATATTGGGACCACATTCGCCGTCTTCCAAATTTCTGGTAGGTCTCCTGTCTCCAGTGACTTACTATACACTATGGAGAGTGGCAAGCAAAGTGCCTCTGCACACTCTTTCAGTATCCATGGTGAGATCCCATCTGGACCAACAGCCTTTCTAACATCCAGATCCAGCAGGTGTCTCTTGACCTCCTCTCTCGTAATTTCGAACTCTTCCAAGGCCGCCTGGTTTACCTCACTTTCTCCTAGCACAGTGACCTCACCTTGTTCTATTGTGAAGACCTCCTGGAACCTCTTTTTGAGTTCTTCACACACCTCTCTGTCATTCTCTGTATACCTGTCCTCTCCTGTTCGAAGTTTCAATACCTGTTCTTTCACTGTTGTTTTCCTTCTGATGTGACTGTGGAGTAACTTTGGTTCGGTCTTGGCTTTGTTTGCTATATCATTTTCAAAACTTTTCTCTGCTTCTCTCTTCACCCTGACGTACTCATTCCTGGTTCTCTGGTATCTCTCTCTGCTTTCTGGTGTTCTGTTATTCCCGAAGTTCCTCCACGCCCTTTTGTTCAGTTTCTTCGCTTCCATACATGCCCTATTATACCATGGATTCTTCTGTTGCTTCTCGAATTTTTCCCTTTGGGCCGGGATGAACCTGTTTACTGCCTCCTGACACTTTTGGGTAACATAGTCCATCATACCCTGTACAGACTTGTCTCTGAGGTCTGTGTCCCAAGGTATTTCACTTAGGAAACTTCTCATCTGTTCATAATTTCCCTTTCGGTATGCCAGCCTTTTGATTCCTAATTCTTTTTTGGGGGAGATAAGTCCTAGCTCTACCGGGTACTCAAAGTTCAATACACTGTGGTCACTCATTCCCAAGGGCACTTCCATCTTAACTTCTCTTATATCCCACTCATTTAGGGTAAATATCAAATCAAGCATTGCTGGTTCATCTTCTCTCATTCTTGTTGGTTCTTTGATATGCAGGCTTAGAAAGTTTCTTGTTGCCACGTCCAGCAGCTTAGCCCTCCATGTTTCTGGTCCTCCATGCGGGTCTCTGTTCCTCCAATCTATCTTCCCATGGTTGAAGTCTCCCATAATTAGTAGTCCAGATCCATTCCTGCTAGCAACAGAAGCTTCTCTTTCTATTATGTTAATGGTGGCCATGTTGTTTCTATCATATTCCTGTCTAGGTCTTTTGCCATTTGGTGGTGGATTATATATGACTACGACTATAATTTTTTTCCCCTCCATTTGTTACGGTACCTGCTATGTAGTCACTGAAACCTTCACAGCCCTGTATATCCATCACCTCAAAATCCCAGCCTTTTCTTACCAGCAGAGCTACACCACCCCCACCTCTTCCTTCCCTCTCTTTCCTCATAACATAATAGTCCTGTGGGAATACTGCGTTTGTTATCGTTTTCGTGATCTTTGTTTCTGTGAGGGCTATTATGTCTGGGTTTTCCTCTAGTACCCGTTCTCCAAGCTCATTTGCTTTATTTGTAATTCCATCTATGTTAGTGTACATCGCTTTGAGGCTCACTTTCTTCTGTCCCTTCTCAAATCGCCTCCTTGGTGAGTGTTCTGCTGGTGGGGGAGGCTGTTCCATGGGTATGAGGACCTGTGAGGTGGATAACAGGGTCTCAGAGGATACTGGGATGAGGGGTGGGGGATCCACTGAAGGGGGAGGGACAAGGAGGGTATGGGGTGAAAGTTGAGGGAGGACGGGAAGGAAAGGGGAGGAGGGAGGACTCGGGAGGAGGGGAGGGGTAGAAGGGTGGGGATTGGGTGTTGGGGGAGGGAGATTTGGCTGAACATTTGAGTGGGGGCAGGGTAGGGTTTGGGGTTGGGGGTTTTCTATGCAGAGGAGGGAGGCGGGGTTGTCCTCCCTTCTGGTGTTACTGGGTAGCTGGTTGTGGGTTTCCCCCTCGTTTCTGCGGGTGTAGTGTTGGGAGCTGTGACTTCCAGGTTTTCCTCTCTCGCCCTGCGTCTCTTCCTTGCTTCTGCCGCCACGGCTCTCTCCTCCCTTGTCATGTCTCCCTGGAGGAATACATTTTTTAATTTTCCCATGTTTTTCAGGGAGCTCTTCCTTGATAGGATCTTTTCCTTTGTGCTCTCGTTTGCAAACACTATCTTTATTATTCGGTCTCGGTCTTTGTTGTACCAACCTAGCCTGAAAACCTTCTCAATGCTATGCTCATCCCCTTCCATGTCTAGTGCCTTTAGTACTTCATTCACTGCTGCTTTGTCCTTGTCATTCCACTCTGTCCTATTAGAGCCTTCCTGCTCTTTAATACCCACTGCAACCACTGATCTGTTCCTTTCCAGCAGTTGGCTAGTGGAGCGTGCCACCTCCTGTGAGGTGGCTGCTTTCATGGCCACCTCCATCACTGCAGTCATTACTTCGGAGTTATTTTTTTTTAGTATTTCCGCAAATGTTGCTTTTATTGTGGCATTCTCATCCAAAAAACTATTACCACCTTCTTCCTGAATGGTTTTCTGATTCTCAGCCTCGATACCATTCTCTTTGAGGGCTCTAATCTCCTCCTTTGCTGCTGTCAGCTCTCTTTTCAGGTTGCTTATTTCGTTCTTCATTTTCTGCATCATTTCTTGCATCTCACTCTTGATGTCCTCCAGAAACTGGGCGAACATTCCCTTCATTTCATCACCTTGGCTCTTCCCTGTTCCCCTGGTACCTCTGGCTTCCATGCTTGACCCCTGTTCCTATACTTGTGCCGTAAAAGGATGCCGTGTGTGTGTGTGTGTGTGTGTGTGTGTTCGGGTGGGGGGGGGGGGTGTTGAGTCATGCAGATGCCATCAGTTCATAGTGTATTGAAAATGTATCCTGGAAATGGGATGATTTGTGAACGTGGTTCAGCGTGGCTGGGGTGGTGTGTGTAAGCGTTGTTGGTGTGCTCTATTTCTCTCTTTCCTTGTCCCCTTCCTGTCTCGTGTTTTTTTCTTCTGTCTTGCATTTCCGTCTTTTTTTTTTTTATCTCATTCTCGCTGTTCTATTGTCCTTAATATCTCTTGTCACTTTCTTGTCTCTCTCTCTCTCTCTCTCTCTCTCTCTCTCTCTCTCTCTTTCTCTCTCTCCCTTAGCGTAAACAACGCGACTTAATAGTTGAGTGGATCTAGGAGATCCTCTCAACTATTAAGTTGAGAGGATAGATTACTATCCTCTCCTAGTGTTGCTTTAGGAGAAGGACATCCTAACGCAAAGCCCCCCACACCCATAATACCTACTCTAGGCTTGATCCTATTTCCTCTGGTGGTAAAGGTTAGTTAGGGACAAGCAAGGATTTTTACATATATTTTCTGAATATATTTTGGGTAACTTATCATGTAACAGGCATCGTCCCTTCTGGAATATCCTCTCGTGTAACATTAGAGTTCTGTATACACGTGTTTACGTGTGTACAATCCATCGAATTTAAACATATAGTTTTGTATGTGTTTTAATTGGTCACTTACTATAAGGCTTAACCAGAAGAGCCTTCTGAAGAGCGCTGTCAGCGCCTTGCTGCTGCTGCTGCTGCTGCTAGCGCTGCTGCTGCTGCTGCTGCTGCTGCTGCTGCTAGCGCTGCTGCTGCTGCTGCTGCTGCTGCTGCTGCCGCTGATGCCGCCAGCCCTCCCCAGGAGTAATCTGCAGGACAACATGAGTAGAGTCTGTTATTATTTTGTCTTATTGAGAGGGAAAATGTAGTGATTCCCTTGATGGGTAGCATGGAGGAGGTTAATGTGGCGTCTTTGGTTAACTCACAAATGCACACACACGCACATGCATACACGCACACACACACACACACACACACACACACACACACACACACACACACACACACACACACACACACACACACACACACACACTACGAGGGATGGGGTATGAGGAGCGCCTGAGGGAACTGTGCCTTACGACACTAGAAAAAAGAAGGGAGAGGGGGGGACATGATAGGAACGTATAAGATACTCAGAGGGATTGACAGAGTGGACATAGACGAAATGTTCACACGGAATAGTAACAGAACGAGGGGACATGGATGGAAGCTTGAAACTCAGATGAGTCACAGAGATGTTAGGAAGTTTTCTTTTAGCGTGAGAGTAGTGGGAAAATGGAATGCACTTCAGGAACAGGTTATGGAAGCAAATACTATTCATAATTTTAAAACCAGGTATGATAGGGAAATGGGACAGGAGTAAATGCTGTAAACAACCGATGCTGAAAAAGCGGGATCCAAGAGTCAATGCTCGATCCTGCAGACACAACTAGGTGAGTACACACACACACACACACACACACACAGACACACACACACACACACACACACACACACACACACACACACATACACACACACATACACATACACAGAGTACCCCATAACAGGCTGGTACATAAGCTAGAGAGACAGGTAGGAGTAACTGGTAAGGTGCTCT
The DNA here is from genome assembly GCF_040958095.1 of Procambarus clarkii. Classification (NCBI taxonomy): domain Eukaryota; kingdom Metazoa; phylum Arthropoda; class Malacostraca; order Decapoda; family Cambaridae; genus Procambarus; species Procambarus clarkii. The sequence continues at coordinate 16,215,553 of NC_091202.1, read as the reverse complement.
AGTGGATAAGGGAATACTTAAGCAATAGGAAGCAGAGTTACAGTGAGGTGTGAGACCTCAGATTGGCGTTAAGTCACCAGTGGAGTCCCACAGGTGACTCTAACTCTTCTAATAAACAGAAGAGTTAGGGGGGACATGTTCACCACATTCAAGACAGGACACAGGTGGAAACTGAGTGCCCAAATGAGCCACAGAGATATTAGAAAGTACTTTTTTAGTGTCAGAGTTGTTGACAAATGGAATGCATTCGGAAGTGATGTGGTGGAGGCTGACTCCATACACAGTTTGAAGTGTAGATATGATAGAGCCCAATAGGCTCAGGAACCTGTACACCTGTTGATTGACGGTTGAGAGGCGGGACCAAAGTGCCAGAGCTCAACCCCCGCAAGCACAATTACGTGAGTACAGGGCTCTGTACTTGGTCCTATCCTGTTTCTAATGTACGTAAATGATCTCCTGGAGGGTATAGACTCATTCCTCTCAATGTTTGCTGACCATGAGAAAAAATTATATGAAGGACTAAGACACAGGAGGAAGGAATGGTCGAACAAATGGTTGTTAGAGTTTAATCGAAGAAAATATGTAATGTAATAAAGATAAGTGTAGGGAGCAAGAGGCCAGATACAAGGTATCATTTGGGAGATGAAATTCTTCAAGATACAGAGAAAAAGAATTGGGGGTTGATATCACGCCAGACCTGTCCCCTGAAGCCCATATCAAGAGGATAACATCAACAGCATATACCAGGTTGGCCAACATAAGAACGGCCTTTAGAAACTTGTGTAAGCAGTCATTCAGAACTTTGTATACCACCTATGTCAGACCAATCCTGGAGTATGCAGCCCCAGCATGGAGTCAATATCTAGTCAAGCATAAGACTAAACTGGAAAAGGTTCAAAGGTTTGCCACCAGACTAGTACCCGGGCTGAGAGGAATGAGCTACGAGGAGAGACTATGGGAATTAAACCTCACTTCGCTGGAAGACAGAAGAGTTAGGGGGGACATGATCTCAACGTACAAAATTCTCAGGAATTGATAGGGTAGATAAAGACAGGCTATTTAACACATGGGGCACACGCACAAGGGGACACAGTGTCATGTGGATGTGGTCCGGTCGGGGCTCTGCTAACACTCGGCTGCTAGGGGCTCAAAAGGCCCAAATACTCAGCCCCTCCGACTCCCTGGATTCACCGGAGTCTCCTTGGTCACACAAGAGAGGACCAACAATGCCCACCTGTGCAGGTCTTTGCTTCCACCACAAAGGGGTGCCACTGATTCACCCTGGAAGCCCTTCAGTCAAACACGGGGAAACTGCTGTTAACAGTTCCGGCCTAGACCCGTGGGGGAGTGAAGGAAGACTCAGGCTTACCTTATAACCATAACCTCCCTGAGTCTTGCCTGCCAGACAAAAAAAGGTTGCAGGAACTCCTTTCCCGCCTGTCTTCTCTATCTTCTTCTCAGCAAGGTCGCCAGCTGGGTTATTATATCTGCACCCCAGCAATGCAGTTCAGTGGGTGTATTATATATTGTTTGTAGCCAGAAGGTTGCTACTCCCATGGATCTGCTACTAGACTGTCGGCCCAGGGTACTTTCCCAGGAAGGTCTGTGTGGCTTTACCTCTCTGTAGCCACTACGTTAATAGTTGCCTCCATTCAGGCACCGATACTGATCGGATGGCTAAGGGTACACTTTTATGTAAGTCTGTGCTGTCTTTACCACCCTCCAGGCAATAAGAACTGCTATAGAGAACGTAGGGTTCCCTAGGTGGTACTACGATAACCTTCGTGTATGCTCATAGAGAATTATCATAAATGGAGGCACACTTAAACACAGTAATAAAATGTGTGAATTTACTGATGCAAATTACATGAACACACACACAATCACAAGTAATACATGAATATGGAAATATGGATACTAAGTCTGGAGATCGTCAGCCTCTTCTTCCACGACCTCCAACACTCCTTCAACTGGGCAGGAAGACAGGAGTCCCACACTCTCACAGGAGGGCCTCTTCACCACGTTGGCGCCTCTTCTTCACTGTCCTGCCATCCATACACAATGTCCCCTCTAACAGTTCTGGACACAAGCTGCCTTGCAGCCTATTCTACTATTAAAGCATTAAAGTCCTGCTGCCACATACATAAATAACTATTGTGGCCTAACTAGCCTACTCACACAAGGGGTAATGGGAGGGAAAATGATCTACCTTACATTCCTGGCTCACGACGCCTGTCCCTCGATGGTGTGAGGTTCCCACGCTTCCTTGGGTCGATCCTTGACGATCCAGGACGTTCCACAGGTCCTCAGGTGTCGTGGAGCCTTCGCGTCGTCGCCGTTCCAATCCCTGAGATTCAGCTGCCCCAATCCTGGTTCATTATGGGAGCTGAGCTAATCACTATTTTTCCCACACTCGCCTCTCCCACAAGGCGTTGCTCCTTGTCCTAGGCACGGTGTCGTCCTTCCAAGCTTCTCAGTGGATGTGACCCGGTCACAGCTAGGCCTGCCCGCCACACCTTCCAGACCTCACGTCCAGCGGCGCCGCCCCAGCGTCGTCGCCGACTATTTTCCAAGTTTGGCACTTCTCTGCTCAATGAACTTGGTTCCTTATTTGCTTCCCAGAAGCGCAGGGTCTCCAATAACTTATGGTGGGCTGCGATGGCTAGTCAATCCACTGAATAAGGCTTGTAGAGCCTCTAATCCTTGAGAGCAGACCGAGGCGCGTCCTGTTGCTTCCAAGGTCAGATCAACTCTCACGTTGGCACCGCCCGGGGCACTCGGTGACGTCATGGTGGGCCCTGATTTGTCGCCCGCGACCTAAGTCGGCCAATCCGCGATTGGCTAATGTCCCTTCCAAAAGATCATATCTGCAGTAGGGGATACTGTTTCATTTTATAACAGGGCGCCAATTTCTCATTATTTACAACTTATAATGTAACCTCCTTCCATTAAATGGCAGCCGGTCTGGTCGCCACATATATCATTAGATTCCCTGAACCTCAGAGAATCAGTAGGGAGAGCTGATATGACTCTTTAAGCCGGCAAACGAAAGAAATAGGAGAGGGCACCGTAACATACCCCACCCCTTAAAATAAGAGTCATATCGGAAGAGCAGCACTCAAGAGGGCAACCTATACTCTTGCTCTTTCCGTTCCCGAAGTGTCACTCCTCCAGTTGGTGACGTGGCTCGTACCACCTTGCCAGTCACTTGCCTCATTGTATCTCCACCTCGCATAGGACCGGGTGTGATGGGTGTTCCCTGAACACCTACAAGAAATCCTCTCTCCGTGGCTACGAGTGTACTCCCACCGCTCGTTACCACTGTAAGATTCAGTGCATGCAGCGCCTCCACCGCGTCGTGCACTCCGAGATAGTCTTGCATTTCCACTGCGTCCTACAGGTACTCCATGTTTCCTCTCATGATCTCCTCTTCGCCAATCTTCTCTCTTCTAGGTTCCTCTTCTTCCATAGGTGCGTTGTCTCCTCACAGTGGCACTTGTAACCTGTACTCCATCCAGCAGCTTCCTCTCTTCCACACTAGGCTTTTGCGATGGTCCAATGCCCCTCTGGTTAGGCTGCCGCCTACCCTGGGTGTACCTATTCCTTGCTTTCTTCGTATTTCCTTTCCTATACCCTTCGCTCCTTCGTTCCCGACGAACATCTTCACTCCTCCAGGAGATTCTCTTCCCTGCAGACGTCTTCTTCGGTTCGTGGTTGGGCTCATCCACCTCCCTGTGGCTCACCTCACCACGGTGGTTCATCTTGCACCTACCACTATTCATCTGGCCGGCACAGAGTGCACTGCGTCGTGGCTCCTCCACTCTGCCCCTCACTGCCGTTCGCTCATCCACTTAGCTTACTTTATTCACGTTTCTGTATGGAGGGAGTGCGGTCTGCAGCCTCTTCACTGCCCCAGGCGTTTGTACAGCTGCTCCTCGCCACTCCTCGCCACTCCTCCACACGCATCATCAGGCTTAGTCGGAGGTCCCCGTCGGGGTTTTCCACAACCTCCGACGACCTCTCTGCACTCTCGCCCTCGTTGTCGTCGTCCCTGGCGACGTTTCCCCTGGCGAAGTCAGCTTCCTCACTACCATCTGGAACGACCGATACCTCACCCGGCAGGGTTGTACCGCTGCTTGCAACATAGGCACTACTGGCCCAATCGGGTTGTATCCTGCCACCTCCGAGGTCATTACCCAGCACCATTTGTACATGCTCTAGGGGTAATTTAGGGGCTACAGCTACTATAGCTTTCTCGACTCCGCAGTCGGCAATCAGCTGTACTTCGTGAAGTGGCAACCTATATTCCTCCCCCACACTGCGTATTCTAACCACTCCCACAGGTGAATCATTAAATTCCTTGGGGAGAATACTCCTGGTTACCATACTTATGTCAGCACCCGTATCTCGAAGAACGGCCACCTCCACTGGGTCCGAATTTCCAAACTTCACGTTGGCCTCGAAAACGAAGGGATGTTCACCCAACTTCATTTCCCAACCATTCACGTTGGGTCCACTATAATATGGGGTGTGAACAAACACTCTCTCCTCTTCCAACATTAATCCTACATTCCTTTGGTGCTCCTCACACTCGCGGGCATAATGTCCTCTCACGCCACAGTTGTAGCATCGGCTGCCTCCCCTGGGCGGCCACTCGCCAGTCCCTCGGGCGGCACCACTTGCAGACGTTCCCTGGGTCCTCCTTGGACTCCCTGCCGTCGTGTCCGGGACTGCAGCACTTGCTCCCGAGTTAGGTCCACTGCTCACAGCTTGGGGCTTCCTCCCCGCGTCTCTTGAGCTCTTGAACTGCGTTACTTCATCGGGCACACTACTCTTGGGAGAGTCCCCACTCGTCCTCGCTCCTCCTGAACTCCTAAGGTTCCCTCCCGACCTGGGGTAAGGCGAGTGTCTGGGTGGCCCCTCCCTCCTGAGATGTAGTGCCTCCTCCAGCATGTCGGCTCGGTCCGCTGCAGCCTTCAGGTCCTTAATACCTGCCTCTCTCACCCTTACTCGCAATTCAGGATGGAGCACCGACATGAACTTCTCCATCACTATCAGACGTTTGATATCATCCACCGACTCCGCTTCCTCCGCCTTCAACCATCGTAAGAATTTCCGTTCCATATCCCTGGCGGTCTCGGCGTAAGTCTTTCCCGACGCTCTTGTACACTCTCTGAACCGCTTCCGGTACATCTCCGGAGTCAGCCGGAATGAGTGGAGAACCGCATTCTTAATCGCGTCATAACTAGTACACTCCTCTAGGTCCAGCATGTTATAGGCTTCCCGGGCCTCACCAGTCAACCTGCCCTGGACCAGAGCAGCCCAATCATCTTCCGGCCACTCCTTCAGAGTTGCTATCCGTTCAAAGTGTTCGAAGAACGCCTCAGCTTCTTGTGGTTCGAACGTAGGTAAGTCACGTTCCCTTACCTTGAGGTCATCCCGCCGTGCAGGTAGTGAGGGCAGACCACGTTCAACGCGACGCAATTCGACTTCTTTCTTTGCCTTTATCTCCTCCAGTCGCAGTTGTCTCTCTCCTTCTTCTCGCTGCAGCCGAGCTTCTCGCTCCTCTCGCTGCAGCTCAGCCGCACGTTCCTCTCGCTGCAGCTCAGCCGCACGTTCCTCTCGCTGCATTTGCACTTCTCTCTCCTCTCGTCGCAGCTGGGCTTCCAGTTGCATCTTCATTATTTCCAGTTGCAGGCTCCTCTTATTACAGCTGGACCTTCCACTGCTCCCATGTTCACTGTGAATTCTCTCCACACTGGTAGGCGCTTGGGGTGGCCCTAGTCGGGACGGTTCACCTTGCGACGGCTCTCCTCGGGACGGCTCCTCTTGAGATGGCTCCTCTCCCGTCGCTTCCTCTCGAGCTGTGAGCTGTGCCATGATCTCTATCCTTCGCTCCGCTACCTTAGTAGTCCTCAACCTGATCCCAAAGTGGTTTGCCACTTGTTGGAGCTGGGCCTTTGTACACTCTTCCAAAATTCTCTCGTCCCTTGTGTCAATAAATTTCTTTACTTTGTCTTCCTCCATCTCTATATCATTGAGCATACACGACAGCACAGACAAGTTAGTAGGCACTAATTTCACCGTTTCAGTCCCTTAGCTGGTTGAGTAACAATACCACTGAATTCACTGGCCACAATGTATTAGTACCCTGGCAACACTTGTCTTGAAATTTGGGCCACACTGTAGCTTGACCCACGCTTCCTGGCAAAGTTCCCAGTTCTTGGCTACCGGGGTTCGAATCCTGGCAAGGTCGCCAGTTCTCTGTCACGTGGATGTGGTCCGGTCGGGGCTCTGCTAACACTCGGCTGCTAGGGGCTCAAAAGGCCCAAATACTCAGCCCCTCCGACTCCCTGGATTCACCGGAGTCTCCTTGGTCACACAAGAGAGGACCAACAATGCCCACCTCTGCAGGTCTTTGCTTCCACCACAAAGGGGTGCCACTGATTCACCCTGGAAGCCCTTCAGTCAAACACGGGGAAACTGCTGTTAACAGTTCCGGCCTAGACCCGTGGGGGAGTGAAGGAAGACTCAGGCTTACCTTATAACCATAACCTCCCTGAGTCTTGCCTGCCAGACAAAAAAAGGTTGCAGGAACTCCTTTCCCGCCTGTCTTCTCTATCTTCTTCTCAGCAAGGTCGCCAGCTGAGTTATTATATCTGCACCCCAGCAATGCAGTTCAGTGGGTGTATTATATGTTGTTTGTAGCCAGAAGGTTGCTACTCCCATGGATCTGCTACTAGACTGTCGGCCCAGGGTACTCTCCCAGGAAGGTCTGTGTGGCTTTACCTCTCTGTAGCCACTACGTTAATAGTTGCCTCCATTCAGGCACCGATACTGATCGGATGGCTAAGGGTACACTTTTATGTAAGTCTGTGCTGTCTTTACCACCCTCCAGGCAATAAGAACTGCTATAGAGAACGTAGGGTTCCCTAGGTGGTACTACGATAACCTTCGTGTATGCTCATAGAGAATTATCATAAATGGAGGCACACTTAAACACAGTAATAAAATGTGTGAATTTACTGATGCAAATTACATGAACACACACACAATCACAAGTAATACATGAATATGGAAATATGGATACTAAGTCTGGAGATCGTCAGCCTCTTCTTCCACGACCTCCAACACTCCTTCAACTGGGCAGGAAGACAGGAGTCCCACACTCTCACAGGAGGGCCTCTTCACCACGTTGGCGCCTCTTCTTCACTGTCCTGCCATCCATACACAATGTCCCCTCTAACAGTTCTGGACACAAGCTGCCTTGCAGCCTATTCTACTATTAAAGCATTAAAGTCCTGCTGCCACATACATAAATAACTATTGTGGCCTAACTAGCCTACTCACACAAGGGGTAATGGGAGGGAAAATGATCTACCTTACATTCCTGGCTCACGACGCCTGTCCCTCGATGGTGTGAGGTTCCCACGCTTCCTTGGGTCGATCCTTGACGATCCAGGACGTTCCACAGGTCCTCAGGTGTCGCGGAGCCTTCGCGTCGTCGCCGTTCCAATCCCTGAGATTCAGCTGCCCCAATCCTGGTTCATTATGGGCGCTGAGCTAATCACTATTTTTCCCACACTCGCCTCTCCCACAAGGCGTTGCTCCTTGTCCTAGGCACGGTGTCGTCCTTCCAAGCTTCTCAGTGGATGTGACCCGGTCACAGCTAGGCCTGCCCGCCACACCTTCCAGACCTCACGTCCAGCGGTGCCGCCCCAGCGTCGTCGCCGACTATTTTCCAAGTTTGGCACTTCTCTGCTTAATGAACTTGGTTCCTTATTTGCTTCCCAGAAGCGCAGGGTCTCCAATAACTTATGGTGGGCTGCGATGGCTAGTCAATCCACTGAATAAGGCTTGTAGAGCCTCTAATCCTTGAGAGCAGACCGAGGCACGTCCTGTCGCTTCCAAGGTCAGATCAACTCTCACGTTGGCGCCGCCCGGGGCACTCGGTGACGTCATGGCGGGCCCTGATTTGTCGCCCGCGACCTAAGTCGGCCAATCCGCGATCGGCTAATGTCCCTTCCAAAAGGTCATATCTGCAGTAGGGGATACTGTTTCATTTTATAACAGGGCGCCAATTTCTCATTATTTACAACTTATAATGTAACCTCCTTCCATTAAATGGCAGCCGGTCTGGTCGCCACATATATCATTAGAGTCCGTGAACCTCAGAGAATCAGTAGGGAGAGCTGATATGACTCTTTAAGCCGGCAAACGAAAGAAATAGGAGAGGGCACCGTAACAACAGGTGGAAACTGAGTGCCCAAATGAGCCACAGAGATATTAGAAAAAACTTTTTTAGTGTCAGAGTGGTTGACAAATGTAATGCATTAGGAAGTGATGTGGTGGAGGCTGACTCCATACACAGTTTCAAGTGTAGATATGAAAGAGCCCAATAGGCTCAGGAACCTGTACACCTGTTGATTGACATTTGAGAGGCGGGGCCAAAGAGCCAGAGCTCAACCCCCGCAACCACAAATTGGTGAGTATGCACACACACACACACACACACACACACACACACACACACACACACACAGTAGGCCGGGAGATGGTAGGGGAGACACATGATTAGTGAGGTCCGTGGAAATTCGTCAATTTCTCGGGACATTGAAGGAGTATAGAGGCTAGATCATAGTATTTGGACATTGAAGGAGTATAGAGGCTAGATCATAGTATTTGGCCTCTCGCAGTGTGTAGCTAGTAGGGTGCAACATAGCATAGTCATATCGCTAGCAATAGTGCGAAGATTTGGCGAAGAAACCAAAGTGGAGCTAGTGGCTTCACCGGTGCATGTAAGTGTGCGACCTGACCGGGTGGGACACCTCGCCGCGGAACTACCTGACTGTGTTGTTGAGTGGTGACTGTGATCAGTGGTACAGTGAATTAGTGAACTGTCACACAACGATACAGTGACTGACTCCAGAGCTTTGTGTAGACAGAGAAGAACCGACCTCATCAATCTACCAGCACTTAGTGAATCACCTAGTGGGAGACAACGATGGATAACCGTCGTCATCATACATCGTCCTTACTCATCTGGTTGTGTGAGCGGCAGGCAGACTAGTATGTACCTCCTCTCTGGTCAATTAATCAGGTGTACAGATTGAGGTAAAATATCATCAAATTCTTGTTCAGGATATCATATATATTTAAAAATCTCAGGGTGGCTCATTTAGACAGAGGTAACGCATAAGGGATATCTTGACACATACATGCACGCCCGCCCACGTACGTATACACGTACACAAGCGTGCACACGCTAAAACAGACACACACACACACACGCACACACACACACACACAATCGATCAGTCAGGGGAAAAGGAATTAACACCTGGGATCAGTACCTTACTATCCCCCCCCCCTTTTGACCCACCCATCTGACCTGACCAGACCTGGTCCACATCTCCGCCCCCCCCCACCCCCAGTCCCCCGCATCGCCCATACACACACTCTTCCCCTCCCCACTCTCTCCCCCTCTCTCCCTCTCCCACTCTCTCTCTCTCCCACTCTCTCTCTCTCCCACTCTCTCTCTCTCCCACTCTCTCTCTCTCCCACTCTCTCTCTCTCCCACTCTCTCTCCCACTCTCTCTCTCCCTCTCTCTCTCTCTCTCTCTCTCTCTCTCTCTCTCTCTCTCTCTCTCTTTCTCTTTCTCTCCCTCTCTTTCCTTCCCCCTCCCTCTCTGCCCACACACACACACACACACACACACACACACACACACACACACACACACACACATGGAACGCATTAGGAAGTGATGTGGTGGAGGCTGACTCCATACACAGTTTCAAATGTAGATATGATAGAACCCAATAGGCTCAGGAATCTGTACACCAGTTGATTGACGGTTGAGAGGCGGGACCAAAGAGCCAGAGCTCAACCCTCCGCAGGCACAATTAGGTGAGTACAATTAGGTGAGTACACACACACACACACAACTACACACACACACATCTACACACATATACACACACACCTCCCCCCCTCTCTTCCTCACCCGTTCTCTCCCTCACCCGCTCTCTCCCTCTCCATCTATCTCCCTCCTGCCTCTCTCTCCATCTCCTCCCCCCATCCCCTTCTACTTTCTTCTCACTTCAGTGGAAGGGTCGGATCCCCCCCACCCACCCATTTATCTCTCCCTTTATCACTCCCTTCTCTCTCTCTCTTTCTCTCTCTCTTTCTCTCTCTCTTCCTCTCTCTCTCCCTCCCCCATCCCGCTCTGCCCTCCTGACAAATCTTTTCACGGCACAAGTATAGGAACAGGGTCAAGCATGGCAGCCAGAGGTACCAGGGGAACAGGGAAGAGCCAAGGTGATGAAATGAAGGGAATGTTCGCCCAGTTTCTGAAGGACATCAAGAGTGAGATGCAAGAAATGATGCAGGAAATGAAGAACGAAATAAGCAACCTGAAAAGAGAGCTGAGAGCAGCAAAGGAGGAGATTAGAGCCCTGAAAGAGAATGGTTTTGAGGCTGAGAATCAGAAAACCATCCAGGGAGAAGGTGGTAGTAGTTTTTTGGATGAGAATGCCACAATAAAAGCAACATTTGCGGAAATACTAAAAAAAATAACTGAAGTAATGACTGCAGTGATGGAGGTGGCCATGAAAGCAGCCACATCACAGGAGGTGGCACGCTCCACTAGCCAACTGCTGGAAAGGAACAGATCAGTGGTTGCTGTTGGTATTAAAGAGCAGGAAGGCTCTAATAGGACAGAGTGGAATGACAAGGACAAAGCAGCAGTGAATGAAGTACTAAAGGCACTAGACATGGAAGAGGCTGAGCATAGCATTGAGAAGGTTTTCAGGCTAGGTTGGTACAACAAAGACCGAGACCGAATGATAAAGATAATGTTTGCAAACGAGAGCACAAAGGAGAAGATCCTATCAAGGAAGAGCTCCCTGAAAACCGTGGGGAAATTAAAAAATGTATTCCTCCAGAGAGACATAACAAGGGAGGAGAGAGCCGTGGCGGCAGAAGCAAGGAAGAGGCGCAGGGCGAGAGGGGAAAACCAGGAAGTCACAGCTCCCAACACAACACCCCCAGAAGCGAGGGGGGAACCCACAACATGCTACCCAGTAACACCAGAAGGGAGGACAACCCCGCCTCCCTCCTCTGCATAGAAACCCCCCCTACCCCAAACTCTCCCTGCCCCCACTCAAATGTTCAGCCAAATCTCCCTCCCCCCACACCCAATCCCCACCCTTCTACCCCTCCCCTCCTCCCGAGTCCTCCGTCCCCCCCTTTCCTTCCTGTCCTCCCTCCCCTTTCACCCCATACCCTCCCTGTCCCTCCCCCTTCAGTGGATCCCCCGCCCCTCATCCCAGTATCCTCTGAGACCCTGTTATCCACCTCACAGGTCCTCACACCCATGGAACAGCCTCCCCCACCAGCAGAACACTCACCAAGGAGGCGATTTGAGAAGGGACAGAAGAAAGTGAGCCTCAAAGCGATGTACACTAACATAGATGGAATTACAAATAAAGAAAATGAGCTTGGAGAACGGGTACTAGAGGAAAACCCAGACATAATAGCCCTCACAGAAACAAAGATCACGAAAACGATAACAAACGCAGTGTTCCCACAGGACTATTATGTTATGAGGAAAGAGAGGGAAAGAAGAGGTGGGGGTGGTGTAGCTCTGCTGGTAAAAAAAGGCTGGGATTTTGAGGAGATGGATATTCAGGGCTGTGAAGGTTTCAGTGACTACATAGCAGGTACCGTAACAAATGGAGGGAAAAAAATTATAGTCGTAGTCATATATAATCCACCACCAAATGACAGAAGACCTAGACAGAAATATGATAGAAACAACATGGCCACCATTAACATAACAGAAAGAGCAGCTTCTGTTGCTAGCAGCAATGGATCTGGACTACTAATTATGGGAGACTTCAACCATGGGAAGATAGATTGGAAGAACCGAGACCCGCATGGAGGATCAGAAACATGGAGGGCTAAGCTGCTGGACGTGGCAACAAGAAACTTTCCAAGCCAGCACATCAAAGAACCAACAAGAATGAGAGGAGAAGATGAACCAGCAATGCTTGATTTGATATTTACCCTAAATGAGTGGGATATAAGAGAAGTTAAGATGGAAGTGCCCTTGGGAATGAGTGACCAGAGTGTATTGAACTTTGAGTACCTGGTAGAGCTAGGACTTATCTCCCCCAAAAAAGAACTAGGAATCAAAAGGCTGGCATACTGAAAGGGAAATTATGAACAGATGAGAAGTTTCCTAAGTGAAATACCTTGGGACACAGACCTCAGAGATAAGTCTGTACAGGGTATGATGGACTATGTTACCCAAAAGTGTCAGGAGGCAGTAAACAGATTCATCCCGGCCCAAAGGGAAAAATCCGAGAAGCAACAGAAGAATCCATGGTATAATAGGGCATGTATGGAAGCGAAGAAACTGAACAAAAGGGCGTGGAGGAACTTCCGGAATAACAGAACACCAGAAAGCAGAGAGAGATACCAGAGAACCAGGAATGAGTATGTCAGGGTGAGAAGAGAAGCAGAGAAAAGTTTTGAAAATGATATAGCAAACAAAGCCAAGACCGAACCAAAGCTACTCCACAGTCACATCAGAAGGAAAACAACAGTGAAAGAACAGGTATTGAAACTTCGAACAGGCGAGGACAGGTATACAGAGAATGACAGAGAGGTGTGTGAAGAACTCAAAAAGAGGTTCCAGGAGGTCTTCACAATAGAACAAGGTGAGGTCACTGTGCTAGGAGAAAGGGAGGTAAACCAGGCGGCCTTGGAAGAGTTCAAAATTACGAGAGAGGAGGTCAAGAGACACCTGCTGGATCTGGATGTTAGAAAGGCTGTTGGTCCAGATGGGATCTCACCATGGATACTGAAAGAGTGTGCAGAGGCACTTTGCTTGCCACTCTCCATAGTGTATAGTAAGTCACTGGAGACAGGAGACCTACCAGAAATTTGGAAGACGGCGAATGTGGTCCCAATATACAAAAAGGGCGACAGGCAAGAGGCACTGAACTACAGGCCAGTGTCCTTGACTTGTATACCATGCAAGGTGATGGAGAAGATCGTGAGAAAAAAACTGGTAACACATCTGGAGAGAAGGGGCTTCGTGACAAATCGCCAACATGGGTTCAGGGAGGGTAAATTTTGCCTTACAGGCTTGATAGAATTCTACGATCAGGTGACAAAGATTAAGCAAGAAAGAGAGGGCTGGGCGGACTGCATTTTCTTGGATTGTCGGAAAGCCTTTGACACAGTACCGCATAAGAGGCTGGTACATAAGCTGGAGAGACAGGCAGGTGTAGCTGGTAAGGTGCTCCAGTGGATAAGGGAGTATCTAAGCAATAGGAAGCAGAGAGTTACGTTGAGGGGTGAGACCTCCGATTGGCGTGAAGTCACCAGTGGAGTCCCACAGGGCTCTGTACTCGGTCCTATCTTGTTTCTAATATATGTAAATGATCTCCCAGAGGGTATCGATTCATTTCTCTCAATGTTTGCAGACGATGCTAAAATTATGAGAAGGATTACAACAGAAGAGGACTGTTTGAGGCTTCAAGAAGACCTAGACAAGCTGAAGGAATGGTCGAACAAATGGTTGTTAGAGCTTAACCCAACCAAATGTAATGTAATGAAGATAGGTGTAGGGAGCAGGAGGCCAGATACAAGGTATCACCTGGGAGAGGAAATTCTTCAGGAATCAGAGAAGGAAAAAAACTTTGGGGTTGATATCACGCCAGACCTGTCTCCTGCAGCACATATCAAGCGGATAACATCAGCGGCATATGCCAGGCTGGCCCACATACGAACGGCATTCAGAAACTTGTGTAAAGAATCATTCAGATCTTTGTATACCACATATGTCAGGCCAATCCTGGAGTATGCAGCCCCAGCATGGAGTCCATATCTAGTCAAGGATAAGACTAAACTGGAAAAGGTTCAAAGGTTTGCCACCAAGACTAGTACCCGAGCTGAGAGGTATGAGCTACGAGGAGAGACTACGGGAATTAAACCTCACTTCGCTGGAAGACAGAAGAGTTAGGGGGGACATGATCACCACATTCAAAATTCTGAAGGGAATTGATAGGGTAGATAAAGACAGTCTATTTAACACAAGGGGAACACGTACAAGGGGACACAGGTGGAAACTGAGTGCCCAAATAAGCCACAGAGATATTAGAAAGAACTTTTTTAGTGTCAGAGTGGTGGACAAATGGAATGCGTTAGGAAGAGATGTGGTGGAGGCTGACTCCATACACAGTTTCAAGTGTAGATATGATAGAGCCCGATAGGCTCAGGAATCTGTACACCTGTTGATTGACGGTTGAGAGGTGGGACCAAAGAGCCAGAGCTCAACCCCCGCAAACACAACTAGGCGAGTACAACTAGGTGACAACTAGGTGAGTACACACACACACAATATTATTTTTGACAATGATGATGAGATAGAGAAAGAGAGAGAGGGAGGAAGAGGTGTCAAACGTTAGGTAGAGGAAGATGAGGGGATGAGAGGTGGACGAAGGGAGAATGAGACGGATGAAGGAAGAGTATGAAGGAGAGTTGGAGGGAGGAAGAAGGTAGGGTAAAGCATAGGACAGCGTGTGGAAGGATAGGGAGGACAGCCCAAGAGAGACCCAGAAAGCCTCCACCACACCAGAAGTAACGTACCTACGGATATGTTTCCTGTGGCGGATTACGTCCCACGAGGCGCAGACCAGCAGGGCGGTGAGGGCGTGCTCTTTACACAGGGTTCCCGCGCCCGCCAGCGCTCCTGTACGCCGCAGCCACGCCCACCCGCCTACTCCTGCTTCACTGCCTCCTCCTCCTCCAACACCTCCTCCTGCTACTCCAGCTGTTCCTCCACCTCCAGCTGATCCTCCACCTCCAACTGCTGCTACTCCTCCATCGCTCTCTTCTGCGTTGGATGGCTCTTCACCGTCGCCCTCTATCGCCCTAGTGGAAAGAAACAAGATTATTCTGTATATGTATATTATTCTCTCTATTTCTGTATTTTCCTAAACAATTTTTTTATGTCTTTCCCCACCAACCACTTGGGCTGGACGGTAGAGCGACGGTCTCGCTTCATGCAAGTCGGTGTTCAATCCCCGACCGTCTATAAGTGGTTGTACACAATTCCTTTCCCTCGTCCCGTCCCTAAACCTTATCCTGACCTGATAATTTTTTCCTGATAATTATATAGCGCTTGCTCCTGATAATTCCCTCCCCACCACCATTCAGAGGACTCACACTGCTAGATAATAATACAAATAGTGACTATCGTCGAGGATAGTAAGTCGCTATTGCACTTGCATATTTAACAATCGATTGACAAGTTTTCATACGGGTTAAAAAGCGATCGATAATTTCTCAAATTTTATGGATTTTTTATATTGTTAGGCCTATGTTAGGTTTGGAATGGTCCCTTGTTACGTCGTTGATTAAGAGTTGTTTCCAGTAGATATGAGAGTTAATGAAACACGTTGTGAGTCGAAGTTTCGTACAGAGTCAAGCTGATACATGCGCTACTGGAGTAGTCCATGTTTCGTACAAGCTCATTGGCACCTAGACTCCCTTGTGTTCTGATATTTCGTACAAGCACATTGTCACACAGACGGCCCTGTGTTCTGATATTTCGTACAAACACATTGTCACACAGACGGCCCTGTGTTCTGATATTTCGTACAAGCACATTGGCATCCAGACGCGCCCCTGTGTTCTGATTATGGCTGAAATTGTTCTTCCGTGTCGGCCCCAGTCGGTCAGAGTCGAGCTGAACTCAAGGTTCTCCTCCATATGCACTCAGTGAGCTGCTTGCACTACGCTCCAGCACCTGTTAAGTGACCCGAATGTACCATGTTTCTGGCCCTATCATTATTGCAATCCATCATCACACTTGCTCATCCATTCAGCGGTCGACCCCAAAGGCGTACACATCAATTTTTTACACAGTGTATTAAAAATGTGTAGTTTCTTACATAAATTAGTATAAGATGTTAGAATTTGGTGTATAATTATGCCTATATTAGGGTAGGTGTTTAGGTTCTGTCGGCATTTATTTGTAGTTGTAGTACATGGGTGAAGCATTTATAGAAGAGCGATTCGAACAGAGAACGTCAGTGAAGCACTGTTCAAAAACAGTTGCAACGTCATCAGCTGAGCCGTGCAGCCCGTCGTCATAAATAATGGCCAAATCCACGTTAATCTAGCGGATTTGGTGGCTGGATTAACGAGCATTTAGCCTTTGTTTATGGGATATGGGCTGGCATATGCATTCGGAGAGTTGGGACTAAACATAGGAAGTGAACGAGGCACTCTTTGGGAATAGTTCAAACGCTATCAGTTGCTTGTCGTGTGTTTTGTATTCATTAACTTGGGCAGACGGTGGCTGAATTAACAATCATTTGCCCAGTGTTGATGAGGTGGTGTTGCGTCACTGCCTCGCATGTTCTGGTCGTGCGTTGGGCCTAAGGCCTCTCATCCTCTGGAAGGTCGTTTAGGCCGCCACAAGAGTTTACTTGATCAGCCATCAAGTACACTTCAGTATCCAGTACACCCGGGGGCATTGTCTCGAACTATAGGTTACTCTTATAGTCTACATACACCGAGAAGGTGAAGGTACCTCTCTGTGTAGATAGACCAATTCATCCTAGAGCTGTGTTCATCCACGCTGCCACCAGCCGCAAAGACTCATTGGTATACTTAAACTTATTATGTAGCTCACATTGTTATTCGAACATAGTCTCCCCAGCTTGGCACCTTCTTTAGATAATTACTTGCTTTTATTCGAATATAAATAAGTATTAATGCATATTATAATTTATTGTATAGTTTGGCATAGGTTAGGTTAGGTAAGGTGGTTATTAATACGTGGGAGAAGCATTTAGAGAGGTGTGATGCGATTACTGGAAGAGAGCAAATTTCTGCCCAATAACAGCTCGATTGCATTCATTTGAGCCATGTGGGGTGCGCTCTAGCTGCCGTGCGGTGAGGACGTCGCCTGCTCGTTCCGGCAGTTTTGGGTGTTTGCCGTGTTCGCCGACAGGGGGTGTGGGGGTCTCTACCCTCCCTGCTGATCCTGGTGGTGTGGACGTGGCACTTTTGTGATGGGCGGCAATCTTCCCCCTGTTGTGCGGGTAAACTCCGTTGGGTTGGAGTTTACTGGCTGTGCTGGATATCCTCTCGTGGAGTTGGTCATGAGTGACATGCTCCGTGTCCCAGTTATGGACGTCTACGGTGTGGAGCTGGTGACTGCTCGTTATGTGCTCGTCAAGTTTGTGGGTGAGGCAGTGTACTGTGATTTTCTCCGCCGGTACGAGGGGCATACCTTGCAGCTGCAGGTTGGCAACGGGTCGGTGGCCATCTCTGATCACAGCAGTGCAGTGACGAATGTGACTGTCCATGGGGCCCCATGGAGTTTCCTGAAACCCTCCTCCGGCGTTTCTTCAATGGTTTGGCACCGTCATCAGTGTGCGGATGCACTCGCTGTCTTCTGGGAAATATAAGGGAGTGAAGACTAACATTCGTACCCTCAGGATGTGCCTGAAGTCGAACATTCCATCCTCTGTCCGCCTTTTGGGGTACTACGTGTGGGTGTTTTATGCCCGGCAACCCCGTACTTGTTTCAGGTGTGACATGTTGGGGCATCAGGCTGCCGGGTGCACTGCAGACCAGGTTGCTCCCGTAAACTTATTCCGTGAAGAGGATTTCCCGCAGCTCCCTCTGGAGGAGGACTCCGGGTATGAGGGGGTGGACGTTCGGTTAGCTGATGCGGCTCCCCCTATGCCGCCCGTCATTCCTCCGGTTGTTGTGGACCCTCCTCAGGGTTTTGCAATGAAATCGGTTGATCAACCGGCTTCTGTCGATGTCCATGCTGCTCCCGTGGGTTTTCCTGGTGCTCCCTGTGCGGCGTCCCCGTCTTCTCCCTCGTCTTCGGCTGCTGCGCCTGGCTCTGTGTCCTCGTCTCGGGTCCAAGATGTGCTGGGTGTTGGGGTGGCTGCGGAGCCTCCTGCTGTGTGGCCCGGTTCCCCCTGTGGTAGAGGCTGCTGCCGTTCTGCGTCGGGCGTCGGTTCGCCTGGCTAGTGGTAGCCGTGTTTCTAGGTCTGCTTCCGGCTCTGACAATCTCTGGCCCATGCCCAAACGTTCCAGGCGTTCGTCGTCTGCCTGGTCCGATGTTGGGGAATTCAGTGACTGTGGGTCTTCAGGTGTTGACGGTGTGGATCCGGATGCGTCGATGGCTCCACGGTTAGTGGAGCCGTTGCCAGGGATGGTGGGGATACTGGTGATGGGCTGGGCTGGTGATGACCTTAATTAAGGAAGAATGCGCGCCGATTGGCTTCCCGGCAGTCGTCTGGTAGTGGGTCCGTGGACGTTGGTGACCCTGTAGTGGTACCCTCTATCTGGGTCCCTCCTATGGGGGTGTGCATTGGGGGTCTGGAGGACGTGTTGCCGGCGTCTGTGATGCCGCCGGGTTATCTTGAGATGATTTCGGGGCTTTTAGTGTCCCCGCGGCCCGGTCCTCGACCAGGCCTCTACCCCCAGGAAGCAGCCCGTGACAGCTGACTAACACCCAGGTACCTATTTTACTGCTAGGTAACAGGGGCATAGGGTGAAAGAAACTCTGCCCACTGTTTCTTGCCGGCGCCTGGAATCGAACCCAGGACCACAGGATCACAAGTCCAGTCAGGATCACAAGTCCGCTCGGCCGACCGGCTCCCCACTGGTCACTGGTCGCGGATTGCCGAGTTAATGCTATTCCAGGACCTGAGGGACTTTCATGATGGGGCAAGTCCCATGGTGTGGGTGCGTGTGGCGATCACACGCCTCAGGAGTGATACCGTCTGGTTTAAGTGTTGTGCGTGTTTGTTGTCTGCTGTGCTTTTTTGTTGTATTTCATGTTGTTCATACTGATGTACTTTGTCGGTCCTTCAGGTCAGTGATTTTGTTTTTGTTCTATAGTGATATAATGTTTTATAATGCTATTATGTTTTATTGTTTTGCTTGCATTGCTTGCCTGTTTGTTATTGTTTTTTTTGTTTTGTGTCTTGATGTGTGTTTCTCATGTATACCTTTTTTTTATTTTTTTTTTACATGCAAAGCATGCAAATTAAATACAATAAAAACAAATACAAAATACATAACAAAGGAAAACAATAGACCACCGGCCAGAAGGGCCGACAGCATAGCACAACAAAGCACACACGAGAAAAGCATAGAAAATGACAGCATATATCAAAGCACAAAACATAATACAATGACAAACAAGCAAACACAGTAACATCACAAAACAAAACCTCCAGAAAAACAAACCATACATCAAGAGGCATAACAGGACAAACACAATACAGTCCAAACAAAACATAAAGGACAAACACGTACAACAGGTAAAGCAATACAAAAACACCAGGTCAAACGCACAGCACAAACAATACAGGAACAAAAAGCACACACACCAAACAACCCGCCTCGTAAACAAAGGGCTAGGCCAAAATAAACAATAAAAAATTAACAATAAAAATAAACAAGCAAAACACGCACACCTGAAAACAAAACAGGCACAAACACAACAACAAACATGCACTGGCCTGAAGGACCGAGAATAAAACAACAAAGTATATCATGAAACAAAACCAGACACTTCAACACAAAACAAAACAATACAATTTTATAAAAAAATTTCGAAGACACTAAACACCGGCCTGAAGGGCCTACAACATAAACAACCATGAACAGAAACATAATGAAACAAAAAAAAGAAACAATACCGGAAATATAAGAAACACAACAAAGCACCGGCCTGAAGGGCGCACAATAGGTACAACACATTACAAAACAAACCACAGGTCCAAGCACACACCAAGCACACAGACTACTCAAATGTCTCATACTTATCCGGCCACTCCGCCGCCGGGAAGTGAATACAATACGCCTTCTAAAGTAACATGACGTCCTCCGAAATAGGTTCAGTACGAACTGTACGAGGATCAGGCATGGACTCCGGCACACCCACAATAAAACACTGAGCCCGTGGAATCCAAATGGTGGAAGGGCACCACGGAACCGGACGCACGCGGTCATCAATGTCAAACCGCAAAGGATGTTGATCATCATGTGCCACTCCGGAGGCCAGGATGATAGGGAGAGGCTCCTTCCCACGAGGCCGGGCAATGGGCATCGCACTGGGAGCCTCCTCGGCTGTCTCACAGGGCCCCGCGTCAACCACCGAACGTTGCACCTGCTGGGACCCCCCCACGCTTGGCATCCTTCTTCAGCACCAGCTTGATGCCTTGGCTCGCACCAGAACCCACACCACCCACGTCTGTAGGAGCTACCACCTCCCACTGCGTAGAACCTTCTGCAGGAGAAAGAATAGGAGGTAAGCAGATGCACACCCATCGTCAACAGCAGACACATGTACATCAGCCACCACCAGCGACGTAGAGCGCGAAGCACCCGGAATCGCCACATCATCTCCCGAAGCGTCACCTGCGTCGTAATCCTCCGCATCAGCCCAAGCAGTAGAAGAACGCATGGAACGCTTGGGCACTGGCCCCACATCCTCACAGCCGGAGGCGGACCCAGAACCACGGGCCTCACGAACCGGACGAACCAACGCCTGACGCAGTATGGCAGCAGCCTCAACCACATGGGGAACCGGGCCGCACACAACAGGACGCTCCGCAGCCCCCCCAACACCCAGCACAGCCGTAACACCTGGCGAGGGTGCAGCACCAGGCACAGCAGCAGGATTCGAGGAAGACACAGACGACCCACAGAGACCAGCCGGAAGACCCTCGGGAGCAACTTGCACAGCGAAGTGACCAACAACAGGAGCCACCGGAACACTCGGAGGAGGGACACCAACCACCGGGGGCACGTCGGGTGACGCAGGGGGGCTGCATCAGCAGCGAATGGGACCTGCCCCTCATCATCACCGGAATCTACGTCCTGAGGGAGCGGCGGGAAATCCTCTTCCCGAAACAAGTTAACAGGTGCAGCAGGGGCCTCAGAGCACCCGGCAGCCTGATGCCCTAACTGGCCACACCGGAAACAAGTACGGGGCTGCCGGGCATAGTACACCCGAACGTAGTAACCCAGCAGCCGGACAGAACATGGGATATCCGACCGCAGGCGCATACCTAAGGTACGGACGTTCGTCTGCTTCCCAGCATACTTCCCCGAGGAAAGCTTGTTCACCCGCACACTGATGACAGCACCATACCTCCCGAAGAAGCGCCGGAGAAGGTCTTCAGGGAACTCCAGGGGCGCACCATGCACACTGACATATGTCAGGGCACCACTTCTGTCCGAGATCGTAACGGAGCCGGCGCCATCCGGCAACTGCAACAAACGCCCTTCGTTCCGCCGGAGGAAGTCCCGATACTCCTCCTCCCGCACGAACTTGACAATCACCCGGTGGGCCGTAACAAGCTCAACTCCATATACAGCCTCCACCGGGACACGAAGCATGTCGCACATTACCAACTCAATGGCCGGATAACCAGCCTTGAACGAGAATTCCAGACCCACGGAATTCACCCGCAAAATAGGAGGAATTGCAAGGCCCCCCCATGTCGAAACGGCCACGTCAGCATGAAGCCAGGCAGGCAACAACACTGCCCACGTCAGCACAGGCGGGCAGAGACACACCCGCCCCCAACCGGCCGAAACTGGCAAACAGCACCAACTGCTGGAGTGCCGAAGCACACGTCCGTCCCCTACCAAAGCTAGGGCCAGACTCCATCATGTATACCTTGTTGCCTTCTCATGTTTTGATGATTGTTGTACTGGGCTGTCGGTCCTTCTGGCCGGCAGTTTCTTGTTTTGTTTTGTTTTGTTATATTTCACTTGTTTTATTGTATTTCCCTTGCATGCTTACATGTAAAAATAAAAAAAATAAATTGTGCCGTGTGGTAAGGGTCTTTCAATCACGAACAGTAGGTTATGATTAACGAGCAGTTGGCCATTGTTAATGAGGGGCTGCTGGTATGTAAGGACACGCGTGTACTATTCTGTCATTATACTGTTAGAATAGTACATTGGGACATCCTGACGATGTCTGAAGCTTTCATTCGAGAGTTCCTTCATGCATTTGCAACTCGTACAATGTCGTATCAAGCTGTTCTCTAACTGCTGTAGACCATTCTTAATAAAAACTAAATAGTTGCCTGTTTATCAGCAGCTTTCCTCTGTTTAGGAATGAAAAGCACTTTGAGACATGACTCAAAACTGATTATGTATATTGCGTTCCAAATGTTCTCGAACATTATTTTATTAATTTCCTATGTTTAAACTGTGTCTCTATAACACTTCATCCAGATACCGCAAATACTAATTAACAAAACCAAAACACACAACTTACCATAGGCCTAACAATACACGTAATTATAATGTTTGATAATATTAATTTATGAGAAAATACTGATTTTTATTAAGTGAAAATGTATGAATGCAAGTTTGGAAACGGCAGCCTCATGAACAAGCCTAGCTTGAGAATGGGCTAAGATATTGACCAGATGCTCTTCTATGTAGCAGCCGTCTCTCTCCTGTTTCCTCAGCTCGCCCTCAGACTCTGCTCTCCGAAGCCTATAGGTCGTCCTCAAGGCCTCGTCCAGGCTGCATCCTCAAAAACACTGTTTTTCAAACAATAATTAATGTCCTTGGAAACACAAAAAACAGGCACTGAACCTAACATGGCGTAAGCCTAACATTGAACAAAACTATAGTATAATTTGCATTTTTTTAAATTTGTGTTTATTTTCAATCATATATATTATAAATGCGTGTGTGGGGACTACGCCGCTTGACAGAACGTAAGAATGAGTTGTCTACTTCCTGTATATGTCAATTTACCCAGACGAATCTCCTCAGAGAGAATGTCGAGCCCATGCAATGGGATCGAACTCTTTCCTCTTGTATAGACTGGCGAGGATCACGCACCACCAACTGTGTCTCAGGATTTGTGGTTTTCTTCTACAAACCTCCCAACTCTAACTTGTTCATAATGATGCACATATCCATCAAATATAATAACATTACTTTCTGTATTAAGAATTACAGAAATGTATAATAATATTAGTATTAAAAATAACTGCGACATCGTTTGTGTTATCATGTGCTCTGATGGTGATGGGTGGAGAACACGCGCGCGCGCAAGTGCATTCATGTCTTAATTTACTTGTTTGTCTTATGTTCATAACTAGTATTAATACCATTCTCATGCTTGTGTCAAAGAAAAGCCTCCTTGCTTAGACTTACGGCGCACGGTACCAACATGGTAAGCATTTATGTCGCCTATAGTTTTAAACAGGTTTCAAGTTGTGTGTAGGAGGAACGTTGATGACCGAGGGGGAATTTAAAACGATTTTTGCATTACTCAAATACTTAAAATAATAAAGCGAATATATAAAATAATAAACTGTGGTGGTTGGCACAAGAGTTCGTAGCTCCTCGGGTAAGTTAGGTTCGGGCAATATAGTACAACAGTTTAGTGACGTTTTCTGTTGCTACTGTAACAATGGTTACAGTCCACTGTAACAATGGTTATCAGTCCACTGATACTGTAACAATGGTTACAGTCCACTGTAACAATGGTTATCAGTCCACTGATACTGTAACAATGGTTACAGTAGCAACAAAACTCGTAATAGGAGACTTGGGTGTAAGATAGGTGGTAAGTTTGAAGTAACATTCCACACCTGTTGGCTCAACACTACACCTATTGCAGTAACTGACATTCCAAATAAGCTACCAAATGTTTTTGCTTTGCAACGCCGTTGACCTTTAGTAATCGGTGGATGGTTGACATGGAACGACCTAATCAGTCAATGACTGATTAGGTTTAGATTCAAAACCAGTTTTCTAGGTGTGGGTACAATTCCCTTCCTCATTTCGACTGGCAGCGCACGCAAAGAAAAACCCGTAAGGGATTCATAGAGGCTTTAATGCTAGTGAAAAATGTAATTATTTAAAGAAACACATTTCAAACCTTCCCGGAGAGAGAGAGAGTCAAGCAAACAACGGAGAGACAAAAAGAGACATAATTACATAAACAAAGACACACAAATGCAACATATCCAGAAAACAAAATTCACTAAGATATGAACTAGCAGACACCGGATCCGACCAGTCTTCAGATAAACCAACTATAATCGCAGAAATTGCCTGTGCAAAGATTTGAGGAGAAGAACAGCGATTAGTAGTAGTACTAGTAGTGGGAGGAGGAGGAGGAGGAGGGAGTAGTAGGAGAGAAGAGAAAGATGATGACAACGTGGTCCAATAGGTCCATGAATTATCACTGACAACACAACTAACGCGAGTCACAAGGTCCTCCACCAGCCTGGCGACCCGGTATCTCTGGAATATATAATAAGCGGCCAGACATCAGTGAGAAGGAGGGAGGAAGGGAGAGGGAAAGAAAGGGGGAGAGGAGGGGAGTATGAAGGATAGTGTGAGGGAGAGAGAGAAAACATAGTAAAACAAGATGAAAGAAACAGTCTCAAAGACACAAACAAGCCTAGACATGAGACAGAGACTAGCCATGGAAGTATCCAATCCTGCCTTCGTCCCCTGTCTCTATTTTTGAAATCGTATCTGACTGGCTTATTGTTGTGTGGTAGTGGCCGAGATGGAGGCTTCCAAGTGGTAGAGTCAAGTGGTAGAATGAATTAGTAGTGCCCAAGTGGTATAGGCAAGCGGGTGAGGCGCATGGGCACTGGAGCTGGTAAACCAATTAGGGTCTGGCCCTCAACTACCTTTGATCATCTGTTGTCGTGATTACGCTCTTCGCTATGTAAATGCTCGCCTCTAGTTATCTGTGCTGTGTGTATGAGTATGTATGTATGTATGTATGTATGTATGTATGTATGTATGTATGTATGTATGTATGTATGTATGTATGTATGTATGTATGTATGTATGTGTTTCGGTAGGTACACACACGAATAACTCAGCAAACGAGATACTTGTATCTTTGTGAAATTAACATACTTGATGAAGTGAGATACAGGAGCCGGTAGGAGTTTGTGTGCAGAGATTTCGTAGCAGCCTTGTCCCACGAAGTGTTGACCTCAGCACAGTCGGGCTGGAGCTCGCGGTGTGTTAGAGACCAACCCGCTCCTTGACAGGGACGCATGGTGCAAAATAAAGAACACCGTAACACAATACAAACGGTTGAGAGTTCATGTCCGGTAGGCATTATTCGGACATTGTTTACCGGAACTTGACCAAATTGGACATAATGCTGGATTCCCATCAGCTTTAGCGACGATAGAGCGACGGTTAATGCAGGTTGGCGTTCAATCCCCCGACCGTCCAAGTGGTTGGGTACCATTCCTACCCCTCGTCCCATCCCAAATCCTTATCCTGACTCGGTGCTACATAGTCGTAATAGCTTGGTGCTCTCTCCCTGATAATTCCCTCCTCTTCCCTCTCTCATTACTGAGTATATTTTGGATCTGGGGAGACCTCGGAGGCTCCGGTAACGATGCTGATGCTTCTTACTGCTTTTGATTTTCACGGAGACGTTCTAGACCGGATGAAGATTGGATGCAGTGAAGGTCGTCACTCAGATGACAGTGTCTCGACTCAATAAATATGTATAACTATGTATTTCTGTGCCCAGGTGATAGTGAAGTAGGACATAGTATGTCTATTTCTTCTCATGAGACTGTTAAGAAAAAACTTGTGTATCAAGTACTCATTAACCGACACAAAGCAAATGCGAATAATAATAATAGTTTTGAGTGCATAGTGTTAGAAACAGTTTTACGAGAGAGAGAGAGAGAGAGAGAGAGAGAGAGAGAGAGAGAGAGAGAGAGAGAGAGAGACGGGGGGGGGGGGGGGGGGAGGAAGGAGGAGGAGGAGAAAAACAAGTTTTTTCTCGGGCAAACGTAATTAGCTATTGTTTGTGTTTTTGGACCTCAGGTGGTAGCGGGGGTTGTGTTGGTGGTTGTGGTGGTGGTGGTGGCAGTGGTGGTGGTAGTTGTGGTGGTGGTGGTGGTGGTGGTGGTTGTAGTGGTGGCAGAGGTGGTGGTGGTTGTGGTGGTGGCAGAGATGGTGGGGGTCCGTCTGAGAGGGGTAAGAGAAGTCGTCGTGGAGGCAGAGGTGGGGCTGTGATCTGTCGGTAATCCTCAACGCATCAGATAAGCTGCTTAGTATCTTAATTGGATAAGCGTTTTCTGGCTCCAGTGCCATCCGGCCCTTACAGCTGGAAGCCTCCTGAACACCTGGCTTTGCCCCGACTCCTAGGCACATCTAGAACACCTGACTGCGCCGCCCCGACTTTCAGGCACATCTGAAACACCTGACTTCGCCTGCCCGGCTCTCCGCCTTGCAAGCACAAAACCTAACGGTCCCTATTGTTACCTTGTTACACCTTGTTACAAAGTTAAACTTGTTATGAAGTCTTTATGGCGCGTTAGAAAGTTGTTACAACTTGTTAGATACTTGTTACAACTCGTTAGAAGGTGTTACAAATTGTTCGAATGTTGCAGCAAACGACGTAGTTTCGTAGTTAACGACTCGACTCACTCCTCTACGTGAGTGAAGACACGTGGGACCTACATTACGTGACGTGAGACCCACATTACGTGACGTGAGACCCACATTACGTGACGTGGGACCCACATTACGTGACGTGGGACCCACATTACGTGACGTGGGACCCACATTACGTGACGTGGGACCCACATTACGTGACGTGAGACCCACATTACGTGACGTGGGACCCACATTACGTGACGTGGGACCCACATTACGTGACGTGGGACCCACATTACGTGACGTGAGACCACTTAGTACTAAAGTGAAAGCTTTACATGATTTATGTATATCATAATGCATTATTATGAATGTGTCTTGCCCCCAGTGCCTGTGGGTCAGCCCCCAGTGCCTGTGGGTCAGCCCCCAGTGCCTGTGGGTCAGCCCCCAGTGCCTGTGGGTCAGCCCCCAGTGCCTGTGGGTCAGCCCCCAGTGCCTGTGGGTCAGCCCCCAGTGCCTGTGGGTCAGCCCCCAGTGCCTGTGGGTCAGCCCCCAGTGCCTGTGGGTCAGCCCCCAGTGCCTGTGGGTCAGCCCCCAGTGCCTGTGGGTCAGCCCCCGGGGCCTGTGGGTCAGCCCCAGTGCCTGTGGGTCAGCCCCCAGTGCCTGTGGGTCAGCCCCCAGTGCCTGTGGGTCAGCCCCCAGTGCCTGTGGGTCAGCCCCCAGTGCCTGTGGGTCAGCCCCAGTGCCTGTGGGTCAGCCCCCAGTGCCTGTGGGTCAGCCCCCAGTGCCTGTGGGTCAGCCCCCAGTGCCTGTGGGTCAGCCCCCAGTGCCTGTGGGTCAGCCCCCAGTGCCTGTGGGCCAGCCCCCAGTGCCTGTGGGTCAGCCCCCAGTGCCTGTGGGTCAGCCCCCAGTGCCTGTGGGTCAGCCCCCAGTGCCTGTGGGTCAGCCCCCAGTGCCTGTGGGTCAGCCCCCAGTGCCTGTGGGTCAGCCCCCAGTGCCTGTGGGTCAGCCCCCAGTGCCTGTGGGTCAGCCCCCAGTGCCTGTGGGTCAGCCCCCAGTGCCTGTGGGTCAGCCCCCAGTGCCTGTGGGTTAGCCCCCAGTGCCTGTGGGTCAGCCCATAGTGTCTGTGGGTCAGCCCCCAGTGCCTGTGGGTCAGCCCCCAGTGCCTGTGGGTCAGCCCCCAGTGCCTGTGGGTCAGCCCCCAGTGCCTGTGGGCCAGCCCCCAGTGCCTGTGGGTCAGCCCCAGTGCCTGTGGGTCAGCCCCCAGTGCCTGTGGGTCAGCCCCCAGTGCCTGTGGGTCAGCCCCCAGTGCCTGTGGGTCAGCCCCCAGTGCCTGTGGGTCAGCCCCCAGTGCCTGTGGGTCAGCCCCCAGTGCCTGTGGGTCAGCCCCCAGTGCCTGTGAATCAGCCCCCAGTGCCTCTGGGTCAGCCCCCAGTGCCTGTGGGTCAGCCCCCAGTGCCTGTAGGTCAGCCTCAGCCCCAGTGCCTGTGGGTCAGCCCCCAGTGCCTGTGGGTCAGCCCCCAGTGCCTGTGGGTCAGCCCCAGTGCCTGTGAGTCAGCCCCCAGTGCCTGTAGGTCAGCCTCAGCCCCAGTGCCTCTGGGTCAGCCCCCAGTGCCTGTGGGTCAGACCCCAGTGCCTGTGGGTCAGCCCCCAGTGCCTGTGAATCAGCCCCAGTGCCTGAGGGTCAGCCCCAGTGCCTCACAGTCTTCGTATAAAAGCTCACACTTTTCCCACGATCACAAAGCGTATATTTCTAAAATGATCAAGGGGCAGCTGCGCCCCACTGTTGAATGAAAAAATTGTGTTAACTGGGGCTTTGTCTCTAATGAGATGCCGAGGGGCAAGAGAGGCGGGAACAGCGAAGCGGCGGCGCATGCACTCCCTTCACGGGAGAATGGGAGGTGTTCATGTAAGTAACTTAAGGATAGGTGGGGAAATATATGCCTTTGGGAGACGTAATTCAAGGAGAGGCTGGGAGGCGCCGAGAATGCCGTTGAAGGAAAGGGGAAGGGGGGGGGGGAAATGGTGGAATTGGGAAATGGAATTCAATGTTGGGGACTTGGGTAGAAGGGAACGGGGTTATTAGGGAAAAGCGCCAAGTCATTACGACTATATAGCACGTGGAAGGGGTCTGGATAAGGATTTAGGATGGGACGGGGGAAAGGAATGGTGGCAACCCTTGTTACAACTTGTAATAAAGTTGTTACATCTTGTTATAATGGTTTTATGACGTATTAAACCGTTGTTACATGTTGCCATATTGGTTGTTACAACTTGTTAGGTGTTAAAACTTGTTCGAACGTTGTTGCAAGGTCGTAGTTTCGTCGTTTGTTCGGTGGGCGCAACCACTTGGACGGTCGGGGATCGAACGCCGACCTGCATGAAGCGAGACCATCGGTCTACCGTCCAGCCCAAGTGGTTTGAGAGGTGGAGTAGAGTATCTGTATCTCCAGAGTGGCGTCTGGAGACAGAGATAGAAGGGTAATGGGTAGTCATCCACTTATACTTAACTTCAACAATAATGAGGTAATCAGGAGAGAGCTTAGCCAGAATGACTATATAGCACATGGTAAGGATATGTCTACGAGTTGACCTGAAGGAATGGTGCCTAATCACTAGGATCTGCCAGAATCGAACCCCCAGACCTTATGATAATCTATGAAAAATTGCCTTTTTTAATATTTCCATTCAACAGCCTTCATGTGGAATAAAATCCCCCTTTTATGTCATCATCTGGACAAAAGCTTCCATTTTTTCCTTCTCCACCGACAAAGCATTATTGAATATGCAAATTTGCATTTTATGTGGCCTATTATATAACATATACGCAGCCGGAAGGGGAATGGGAGGCGGGAGGAGAGAGAAGCAGTCCGAGAGGGAAGGGGCGGCAGAAGACACCAGTGAGGAACGAGAAGGAATGAACACACTTGTATTTGGAAAACAAATTGAGATGAAGTTCCACTTGCCTTGCAGATATCAGGTGGCTCAGCCATTGGGTAAAAAGGAGAGAGAGAGAGAGAGAGAGAGAGCGAGAGAGAGAGAGAGAGAGAGAGAGAGAGAGAGAGAGAGAGAGAGAGAGAGAGAGAGAGAGAGAGAGAGAGAGAGAGAGAGGGTAAACATGACACGAGATACAAGTTACAGTGGTGCTGGGAAGCCATAATTACCTGTGGTAGGAGAGGATGGCGGCCAGGAAGCAGATGGCAGCCAGGACGTCTGCTCGCCCCACCAGACCTGTCACCTGATGGAGAGCCTCTATTATGTACCCACAACCTGATCGATCAGTCTTAATGTACATTTGATTTATTGACATACATACACATGCACAGATAATCATATGCACATACGCAAGTGTGTATAGACACAAAGCTTCAACTAGAAGTTCCTATCACAAATCTACACATGGAAAGATGCGTATATTCTTCACACTAGACAAAGTGTTCTTACCACAGATATACTCACTGCCAGCTGCCTCAAGAACACGTACCACGATCATAACTAAGAATATGAGCCTGGTGACCGTGAGCAGAGGCGAGCGTTGTACTCACCGCCTCGGTGTGGACGGGGTGGGTGGCGAAGAGCAGACCAGCAGACAGGACGGTGCCCTGCGGCAGGTGCAGCAGACGCAGCAGGACCCGTGTCAGCAGCAGACACACGCACGAGTGCAGCGCCACGTTCACCAAGTGAAAGCCGAGTGGTCGGAGCCCGAAGAGCAAGTGGTTGACTCTGCAGGAGAGAGAGAGGAGCGGTGGAACGCCGCGTTAGTTCCTTGTGGGAGAGGTATATGGGTATGGTGTGGGAGAGGTATATGGGTATGGTGTGGGAGGGGGTATATGGGTATGGTGTGGGAGGGGGTATATGTGTATGGTGTGGGAGGGGGTATATGTGTATGGTGTGGGAGGGGGTATATGTGTATGGTGTGGGAGGGGGTATATGTGTATGGTGTGGGAGGGGGTATATGTGTATGGTGTGGGAGGGGGGTATATGTGTATGGTGTGGGAGGGGGTATATGTGTATGGTGTGGGAGAGGGTATATGTGTATAGTGTGGGAGAGGGTATATGGGTATGGTGTGGGAGGGGGTATATGTGTATGGTGTGGGAGGGGGTATATGTGTATGGTGTGGGAGGGAGTATATGTGTATGGTGTGGGAGGGGGTATATGTGTATGGTGTGGGAGAGGGTATATGTGTATAGTGTGGGAGAGGGTATATGGGTATGGTGTGGGAGGGGGTATATGGGTATGGTGTGGGAGGGGGTATATGTGTATGGTGTGGGAGGGAGTATATGTGTATGGTGTGGGAGGGGGTATATGTGTATGGTGTGGGAGAGGGTATATGGGTATGGTGTGGGAGGGGGTATATGTGTATGGGGTGGGAGGGGGTATATGTGTATGGGGTGGGAGGGGGTATATGTGTATGGGGTGGGAGAGGGTATATGGGTATGGGGTGGGAGGGGGTATATGTGTATGGGGTGGGAGAGGGTATATGTATGGG
This sequence comes from Procambarus clarkii, assembly GCF_040958095.1. Classification (NCBI taxonomy): domain Eukaryota; kingdom Metazoa; phylum Arthropoda; class Malacostraca; order Decapoda; family Cambaridae; genus Procambarus; species Procambarus clarkii. The sequence continues at coordinate 16,184,593 of NC_091202.1, read as the reverse complement.
TGGGAGAGGGTATATGTATGGGGTAGGAGGAGTAAATATGTATGGGAGGTGGGAGGCATGGGAGGACAATATCAAACCATCTCATCTCATGAATACATTACGTGTTCTGAGCGCGAGGGAGAGGGAAGAACACGGAGCTAAGGAAGACTTATGAACCTAAACCTACAGACAATTCAGATGGGGTTCTGTTCCTGGGCTGATTACATTTGCTTCCGTATCTGCGTGTAATTAATTAACCAAGTAAAAAAAATAAATCAATTTTTCAACAAAAGTCAGTTCTCATTCCCTCACACGGAGAGAGAAAGAGTAGATACAAGTCCAACACTATCACCAGAGACACAACACAGGCAGGGTGACAACACCCGAGATACAATACAGGCAGGGTGACAACACCAGAGACATAACACAGGCAGGGTGACAACACCAGAGACATAACACAGGCAGGGTGACAACACCAGAGACACAACACAGGCAGGGTGACAACACCAGAGACACAACACAGGCAGGGTGACAACACCAGAGACATAACACAGGCAGGGTGACAACACCACAGACACAACACAGGCAGGGTGACAACACCACAGACACACACAGGCAGGGTGACAACACCACAGACACAACACAGGCAAGGTGACAACACCACAGACACAACACAGGCAGGGTGACAACACCACAGACACAACACAGGCAGGGTGACAACACCACAGACACAACACAGGCAGGGTGACAACACCACAGACACACACAGGCAGGGTGACAACACCACAGACACAACACAGGCAAGGTGACAACACCACAGGCACAACACAGGCAGGGTGACAACACCACAGACACAACACAGGCAGGGTGACAACACCACAGACACAACACAGGCAGGGTGACAACACCACAGACACAACACAGGCAGGGTGACAACACCACAGACACAACACAGGCAGGGTGACAACACCACAGACACAACACAGGCAGGGTGACAACACCACAGACACAACACAGGCAGGGTGACAACACCACAGACAACACAGGCAAGGGTGACAACACCACAGACACACACAGGCAGGGTGACAACACCACAGACACAACACAGGGAGGGTGACAACACCACAGACACAACACAGGCAGGGTGACAACACCACAGACACACACAGGCAGGGTGACAACACCACAGACACAACACAGGCAGGGTGACAACACCACAGACACAACACAGGCAGGGTGACAACACCACAGACACAACACAGGCAGGGTGACAACACCACAGACACAACACAGGCAGGGTGACAACACCACAGACACAACACAGGCAGGGTGACAACACCACAGACACACACAGGCAGGGTGACAACACCACAGACACAACACAGGCAGGGTGACAACACCACAGACACAACACAGGCAGGGTGACAACACCACAGACACAACACAGGGAGGGTGACAACACCACAGACACAACACAGGCAGGGTGACAACACCACAGACACAACACAGGCAGGGCGACAACACCACAGACACACACAGGCAGGGTGACAACACCACAGACACAACACAGGCAGGGTGACAACACCACAGACACAACACAGGCAGGGTGACAACAACAGAGACACAACACAGGCAGGGTGACAACACCACAGACACACACAGGCAGGGTGACAACACCACAGACACAACACAGGCAGGGTGACAACACCACAGACACACACAGGCAGGGTGACAACACCACAGACACAACACAGGCAGGGTGACAACACCACAGACAGACACAGGCAGGGTGACAACACCACAGACAGACACAGGCAGGGTGACAACACCACAGACACAACACAGCCAGGGTGACAACACCACAGACACAACACAGGCAGGTGACAACACCACAGACACAACACAGGCAGGGTGACAACACCAGAGACACAACACAGGCAGGGTGACAACACCACAGACACAACACAGGCAGGGTGACAACACCACAGACACAACACAGGCAGGGTGACAACACTAGACACACAACACAGGCAGGGTGACAACACCACAGACACAACACAGGCAGGGTGACAACACCACAGACACAACACAGGCAGGGTGACAACACCACAGACACAACACAGGCAGGTGACAACACCACAGACACAACACAGGCAGGGTGACAACACCACAGACACACACAGGCAGGGTGACAACTCCACAGACACACACAGGCAGGGTGACAACACCACAGACATAACACAGGCAGGGTGACAACACCAGAGGCACAACACAGGCAGGGTGACAACACCACAGACACAACACAGGCAGGGTGACAACACCACAGACACACACAGGCAGGGTGACAACACCACAGACACAACACAGG
>NC_091202.1:16152246-16169746 GCF_040958095.1 Procambarus clarkii | reverse complement strand
CTGAGCGCTGGCGGACGACTGAGGGAGCCCGGCTCCGGATGGAGGAAGACCCTCCCAGTGAGTGAGGACCGCCGCCAGGCGAGGTGGAGTATGGACCCGCCCAAAACGGGGGAGTCCACTCTCACTGTATGTAGAGAACAGATAGAGGTTTGAGGCAAGCATATTGTGTGGTTATTTTTGTTTATGTGTTAAAGGGGAACGTTTTATTGGAGTGTCGATGGGTTGCAGGTTTGTCTTTTGGGGAAGAAGTTGCTGAGAACTTCGAAGCCAGCAGATGAAGTAATTGATGAGACTCCAAAGGTAGTGGAGCAGAGGACCTCGAGCTGTGAGGAGAAGCAGCAGTGAAGAGGAGTGTCACGTGCTTCTGTAGAGGTGGAGAAGCACCATACTTGCTCGGGGAAACTTCATGGTGTAGCAGCCACGAGAGCTGTGGAGGACCCTAGCAGAAGGGTGAAGCACCGTAGTTGCTCAAGGAAACTTCATGATAGCAGCCTGGAGGAGCTGCAGAGGATCCTGGTAGTGAAGCCCGGAAGAACCTAAGGATATTAGGGTAGTGAACTTCCAGAGGTGGAAGGGGAAGTTCTGGTGGATTACTTATAGGGAGTTGATAGTGTTTGGTTGTCATTAGCGTGCAAGACGCAGTGAGAGGTGAGTGACTGTTGGCATTCTTACGTCAAGGAGTTTTTTTATACTGAAGTATCAATGAACATTTATACTGGTATATGTTATTGCATTCAAATGCTGATTTTCTGTATATATATGTTATCTTGCTGATGGTGCAACAGTGTATGTAGACTTGATCGACTTGAGGAGGTTAATAGTATCAAGTGGTGAACCATGAGATAGGATACCACTTGATAAGCTGATAATAGAGTTCTGATGGTGTTGGAGTGCAACCTGATTGTGATATTATAGAGTATAGGATTCATTATTATTATATGTGTGTATGTATCGTGTATGTGCTGTGTCCAGTAAATGTATCCCAATTTGCTGGTGTTTGCCCTTGTCCTAGTGAGGCTTCCCAGGAGGTAGTAAAGAAGGAGAGAGGGAGAGAAAGAACCAAGAACCACTGCCGTGGACAGGGTAAAAGGTAATACTAATAAGTCAAAAAGGGGATTGAGGAGATCATATCACCTAGGGAGAGAGTGGGGAGTCACAGCGGCTCGAGTGGGTGTGTGCACGTGACAACGAGGCTAAATGTTGGAGCCGCATCCCCTAAACGTGTGACGTTGAGCCCCTCTCCAAGAGCCAGAAGCGCCAAGGGTGATCTCCTAGTATAAGCACTCTACCGAGTTGTGGGTTGGGTTGTCCGTAGAGAAGGATCAACGAAGACAACACCAACCAACCCACAGTCTATAATAAATTGGGGGCCTGTCCGGGAGAGTGAACTGACACACCCACACCCTGTCCAAGAGTGGATTTGTACACCCCTGCTGAGATAAACTGTGTGACCGCAGGTGTATACTCTCTCTCTTGGGAAGACTCACAGGACAAAGATGGATAAGGTGCAAGCGTTTGTGGAGTCAGGCAAGCCTGAGGACTTGGAAGGTTGCATGAGGGATCAATTGAAACAAATAGCAGAAAAATGTGGCATTAGGTTGAAAGCATCTAAAGTAGCTGGGATGAAGGATGAGATCCTGAGGCAGTTAAGAGCCAAAAATGAAGCGGCAGAGCAAGGAGCCCAAAAAGGAGCTGAAAGTGGAAAGGAGGATGATGGGCAGGATGAAGTGAGATCCCAGGGATCGAGTAGGAGCAGCAAGAGTAGCCGCAGTAGCAGGAGTAGCCGAAATAGGAGCTTGGAGAGATTCCAGTTAGAGCTCCAGATGCAGCAACAACGAGAGGACAAGGAGAGACAGTTCCAGCTGGAAAAGATGAAATTAGAACTCCAGATGAAAAATGAAGCAGAGAAGGAAAAAGAAAAAACCAGGCTGGAAGTAGAAAAAGAAAAAACCAGACTGGAAATAGAAAAAGAGAAAGCAAGACTAGAGGTGGAGAAAGAAAAAGAGAAAACCAGAGTAAGAGAACTGGAGTTGGAACAGGAGAAAGAAAAAGAGAAAGCAAGGCTAGAGGTGGAAAAAGAAAAAGAGAGAACAAAACAAATGCAGATAGAAGCGAACAGAACCTTGGCTGAGCAAAGGATTGAACATGGGTTGCCAGAGAGCACCACCCAGGTATCACACCCAACAGATGTTAGGGTTAGGGAGAAGGACATTCCCTTGTTTGTGCCCGAAGAGGCAGAGAGCTTCTTCGAGCATTTTGAGAAAGTAGCCAGTATCAAGGAGTGGCCACAGGAGGAATGGGCCCAGCTGGTCCAGTTAAGATTGACCGGTGCAGCCAGGGAGGCATACACCCAATTGTCACTGGAAGAGTGCCAGGATTACGCCACAGTAAAGAGCAGCATATTGCGCTCGTTTCAGTTAACCCCAGAAGCTTATAGAAAGCGCTTCAGAGAGATGATCAAAGTTGGAGCATGTACGTTTGCTGAGACAGCAAGAGATCTGGAAAGACGATTCCAGAAGTGGATTGAGGCTGCTGGAGTTGGATCTTACGCTGACCTGAAGCAACTGATGGTCATGGAGAAGTTCTTGGAGATGATGCATCCTGAAACAAAGTTCAAGATCCAAGAAGCAGGGATAATGGAGGTGAAAGATGCCGCAGATAGGGCGGATATGATTACTGAAGCATACAAGAGCTTGAGGGAGAACAGAGTGAGAAGCGAGGTGAGACGCAGCAATGGCAGATCCAATGGAGTCTGGGGAGGAAGAAATTATGAGAGACCCAGAAGAGTCTGGGGTGAGAAAAATTTTGATAAATGGGCAGATAAAAGTAAGTACCCTAAAACTCAGAAGAGTAGGTCGCGCACTTCGTCTGAAAGTGAAGATGGAGGAGCTAAACGAGAAACTAATCGTTATCCTGGAAATCGAGAGTCCAGTAAAACCCCACAGAGTGCAAGTAGTGTACCTGGCCCGAGGAATTCTCATACGAGTGGGCAGAGTCAGAGCTACTCTGGTACATATAGAAGAGACTTTTCCCAGATGAGATGTTACAATTGTAACGGATTGGGTCACGTGATGCGAGATTGTAGACAGGGCAAGAGAGTTGTGACCCTGGCCATGTGTGACCCCGGAAGTAAATATACTAATGTGTTCCAAGACAAACCACAGAGAGCAAACTTAGTGAACGAGAGGTATAGGCCGTTCATGAGCAAAGGTTGGATCAGTATAGGAGGCCAACCTGAGGTAGAAGTTGGTATCTTAAGAGATACCGGAGCTAATCAGAGCTTGATTACGAGAAGCCTGATTGGGAATGATCGACGGTTAGCTGGCAGGAGTAAGATGAAAGTATATGGGTTATTGTCTGAGAGTGACATGCCCGTATGTACTGTCCAGCTAAGGTCGGAATATGTGTCGGCAGAGGTGATGTTGGGAGTGTGCCCCGACATACCTATTCCAGGAGTCCAAGTGATCCTGGGGAATGACTTGTGCGGGACAAAGGTGTTGCCAAGAGTCATAGCGGAGACTGTGCCAGAGGAGTGCCCAGAAGGCCACTGCACGAGTGGGACACCTGAGAGTGTGAACCTGACTGACATCCGAGGAGATGAGTCAGGAGACCGCCAAGCCATTGAGTACCCTGTCTCGGTAGTGAGGAGGGCAGAGGTGGCCGACAAGGAAGACGCTGGAGAAGATGATACAGTGTCGATTCAACCAGTGGAAGATATCGATGTAGATATAGCATGGCTGTTTGATGAAGGTCCAGCCCAGGCAAATGGAGTCTCGGTGAGGTCGAAAGTGAGGATGACCCAGCCGAAGAAGAATCATGTGAAGAGAGCGGACCTGAGTAGAGCCCAGACTGCTGAAATTAAGAGTCGGAAGGCGAATGCAACTGTGCTGAGTAGGAATGAGGAAGGATGTGGACATACTGAGGACGGGAGTAGAGCGTCACGTTGTCCACGAGCACAGAGGCATATAGATAGTGGAGTTAAGTTGTGGGAGATGCCAAGAGTTGACATGTTCCACAGGAAACGTGAAGAAAAGATAGTGAAGAAGAGTAATAGCCGAGAAAATGAAAGGAGAAGAGACAGTATGTGTGGAGAGATGCTTACGAGCACTCTAGGAGAGGTAAAGCGACATGTATGGTCGAGTGCTGTTGGATGTAGTATAGTGCCCGAAGAAACTTTTAGGGAACGAAGAAGAGTTGAAGGAGAAGAAATGGAGTTGTATAGAAGTGAAAAGTGTGGGAAGAGGAAGATGATACAAGCATGGAGGAATAGAAGAAAGCCGAGGACTCGGGGGGAGTCGAACAGGATGAGGTCTCAGATAAATGAGGAGACGAAAAGGAGGAGCGTCGGTGAAGACGATGGAGTGAAGTATGATGACAGGAGACGAAAGTATAATGGCAGTAGATGGAAGAGTGAAGACGACAGAGGAGGTACAGACAGTAGATGTCTGACTCTGGACGTGAAGAGAAGACGAGGAAACGGAGGGTGGAGACAATAAGTAGAGTGGACCGATGGAGTGCAGGCGTCCAAGGAGGACAGCCTAGCCAAGAGGTGCCAGAGAGGTCAGATCATTTGTGAGAAGAACATGTTCCTGGAGAGTTGTGAGCCAGATGTTGCAAGGTGCAACGAATTAATTGTAGGCTCCTAAGACAGTATATGGGGTGAAGAACGAGACAGTGTAGTGGCGGATGTATTATCCCGAGCTTTGCCACTGGAATAACTCTCAAAAATAAGGGGAGGGGAGTGTTATGATCTCAGCCTACAGGAGAAACGAGTCTCCCTCCTTGAGAGTTATTCGTCAAGCCTGACCTGATTAGAAGGTCTAGCAAGTATTGAGGTGATAACGCATATGTAAAATAGTTGGTTGGATATGTGTAACAGTTTAAGATTATGGGCAGTAAGTAAGGAAATAGATAAATGACTGGCTAGGAGATGTGGACATTTTGCTGGAGGCGTGAGGCTCGCTTCCGGAGGACCTTGACCTCACTTGAGTGCCAGACATCGCAGGGGGTAGCCGCGCTCCGTTGAGCTCCCGTCAGAAGGGAACCCCTAGTGATATATCTCGAAGAGAAGAGAAGTGTGTAGACGTGCCAGCTGTGGAACCGAGCTGGGAACGTTGTGGTCTCAAGTCCTGGTCGAAGAAGAGAGTATCAAGCCGGCCAGAGACATTATTGTGGGCCGTGGGAGCGCCCTGACCAGACGCCGTCAGAGGGAAAGCGCCCTCGACCAGCCGATCTGTGGTAAGCACGATATACGCCAGTTCATAGTGATCACTTGTAGTTGGTCGTGTGCCCAGCGACAGTAGCAATGTTTATTTATAAGTTAGACATGTTTTAATAAGGCAGAAGGCCTGAAATAGGAGAGTGAAGAGGGAGGAACACGGAGCGACGTGCAACCCCTCTGAGCGCTGGCGGACGACTGAGGGAGCCCGGCTCCGGATGGAGGAAGACCCTCCCAGTGAGTGAGGACCGCCGCCAGGCGAGGTGGAGTATGGACCCGCCCAAAACGGGGGAGTCCACTCTCACTGTATGTAGAGAACAGATAGAGGTTTGAGGCAAGCATATTGTGTGGTTATTTTTGTTTATGTGTTAAAGGGGAACGTTTTATTGGAGTGTCGATGGGTTGCAGGTTTGTCTTTTGGGGAAGAAGTTGCTGAGAACTTCGAAGCCAGCAGATGAAGTAATTGATGAGACTCCAAAGGTAGTGGAGCAGAGGACCTCGAGCTGTGAGGAGAAGCAGCAGTGAAGAGGAGTGTCACGTGCTTCTGTAGAGGTGGAGAAGCACCATACTTGCTCGGGGAAACTTCATGGTGTAGCAGCCACGAGAGCTGTGGAGGACCCTAGCAGAAGGGTGAAGCACCGTAGTTGCTCAAGGAAACTTCATGATAGCAGCCTGGAGGAGCTGCAGAGGATCCTGGTAGTGAAGCCCGGAAGAACCTAAGGATATTAGGGTAGTGAACTTCCAGAGGTGGAAGGGGAAGTTCTGGTGGATTACTTATAGGGAGTTGATAGTGTTTGGTTGTCATTAGCGTGCAAGACGCAGTGAGAGGTGAGTGACTGTTGGCATTCTTACGTCAAGGAGTTTTTTTATACTGAAGTATCAATGAACATTTATACTGGTATATGTTATTGCATTCAAATGCTGATTTTCTGTATATATATGTTATCTTGCTGATGGTGCAACAGTGTATGTAGACTTGATCGACTTGAGGAGGTTAATAGTATCAAGTGGTGAACCATGAGATAGGATACCACTTGATAAGCTGATAATAGAGTTCTGATGGTGTTGGAGTGCAACCTGATTGTGATATTATAGAGTATAGGATTCATTATTATTATATGTGTGTATGTATCGTGTATGTGCTGTGTCCAGTAAATGTATCCCAATTTGCTGGTGTTTGCCCTTGTCCTAGTGAGGCTTCCCAGGAGGTAGTAAAGAAGGAGAGAGGGAGAGAAAGAACCAAGAACCACTGCCGTGGACAGGGTAAAAGGTAATACTAATAAGTCAAAAAGGGGATTGAGGAGATCATATCACCTAGGGAGAGAGTGGGGAGTCACAGCGGCTCGAGTGGGTGTGTGCACGTGACAACGAGGCTAAATGTTGGAGCCGCATCCCCTAAACGTGTGACGTTGAGCCCCTCTCCAAGAGCCAGAAGCGCCAAGGGTGATCTCCTAGTATAAGCACTCTACCGAGTTGTGGGTTGGGTTGTCCGTAGAGAAGGATCAACGAAGACAACACCAACCAACCCACAGTCTATAATAAATTGGGGGCCTGTCCGGGAGAGTGAACTGACACACCCACACCCTGTCCAAGAGTGGATTTGTACACCCCTGCTGAGATAAACTGTGTGACCGCAGGTGTATACTCTCTCTCTTGGGAAGACTCACAGGACAAAGATGGATAAGGTGCAAGCGTTTGTGGAGTCAGGCAAGCCTGAGGACTTGGAAGGTTGCATGAGGGATCAATTGAAACAAATAGCAGAAAAATGTGGCATTAGGTTGAAAGCATCTAAAGTAGCTGGGATGAAGGATGAGATCCTGAGGCAGTTAAGAGCCAAAAATGAAGCGGCAGAGCAAGGAGCCCAAAAAGGAGCTGAAAGTGGAAAGGAGGATGATGGGCAGGATGAAGTGAGATCCCAGGGATCGAGTAGGAGCAGCAAGAGTAGCCGCAGTAGCAGGAGTAGCCGAAATAGGAGCTTGGAGAGATTCCAGTTAGAGCTCCAGATGCAGCAACAACGAGAGGACAAGGAGAGACAGTTCCAGCTGGAAAAGATGAAATTAGAACTCCAGATGAAAAATGAAGCAGAGAAGGAAAAAGAAAAAACCAGGCTGGAAGTAGAAAAAGAAAAAACCAGACTGGAAATAGAAAAAGAGAAAGCAAGACTAGAGGTGGAGAAAGAAAAAGAGAAAACCAGAGTAAGAGAACTGGAGTTGGAACAGGAGAAAGAAAAAGAGAAAGCAAGGCTAGAGGTGGAAAAAGAAAAAGAGAGAACAAAACAAATGCAGATAGAAGCGAACAGAACCTTGGCTGAGCAAAGGATTGAACATGGGTTGCCAGAGAGCACCACCCAGGTATCACACCCAACAGATGTTAGGGTTAGGGAGAAGGACATTCCCTTGTTTGTGCCCGAAGAGGCAGAGAGCTTCTTCGAGCATTTTGAGAAAGTAGCCAGTATCAAGGAGTGGCCACAGGAGGAATGGGCCCAGCTGGTCCAGTTAAGATTGACCGGTGCAGCCAGGGAGGCATACACCCAATTGTCACTGGAAGAGTGCCAGGATTACGCCACAGTAAAGAGCAGCATATTGCGCTCGTTTCAGTTAACCCCAGAAGCTTATAGAAAGCGCTTCAGAGAGATGATCAAAGTTGGAGCATGTACGTTTGCTGAGACAGCAAGAGATCTGGAAAGACGATTCCAGAAGTGGATTGAGGCTGCTGGAGTTGGATCTTACGCTGACCTGAAGCAACTGATGGTCATGGAGAAGTTCTTGGAGATGATGCATCCTGAAACAAAGTTCAAGATCCAAGAAGCAGGGATAATGGAGGTGAAAGATGCCGCAGATAGGGCGGATATGATTACTGAAGCATACAAGAGCTTGAGGGAGAACAGAGTGAGAAGCGAGGTGAGACGCAGCAATGGCAGATCCAATGGAGTCTGGGGAGGAAGAAATTATGAGAGACCCAGAAGAGTCTGGGGTGAGAAAAATTTTGATAAATGGGCAGATAAAAGTAAGTACCCTAAAACTCAGAAGAGTAGGTCGCGCACTTCGTCTGAAAGTGAAGATGGAGGAGCTAAACGAGAAACTAATCGTTATCCTGGAAATCGAGAGTCCAGTAAAACCCCACAGAGTGCAAGTAGTGTACCTGGCCCGAGGAATTCTCATACGAGTGGGCAGAGTCAGAGCTACTCTGGTACATATAGAAGAGACTTTTCCCAGATGAGATGTTACAATTGTAACGGATTGGGTCACGTGATGCGAGATTGTAGACAGGGCAAGAGAGTTGTGACCCTGGCCATGTGTGACCCCGGAAGTAAATATACTAATGTGTTCCAAGACAAACCACAGAGAGCAAACTTAGTGAACGAGAGGTATAGGCCGTTCATGAGCAAAGGTTGGATCAGTATAGGAGGCCAACCTGAGGTAGAAGTTGGTATCTTAAGAGATACCGGAGCTAATCAGAGCTTGATTACGAGAAGCCTGATTGGGAATGATCGACGGTTAGCTGGCAGGAGTAAGATGAAAGTATATGGGTTATTGTCTGAGAGTGACATGCCCGTATGTACTGTCCAGCTAAGGTCGGAATATGTGTCGGCAGAGGTGATGTTGGGAGTGTGCCCCGACATACCTATTCCAGGAGTCCAAGTGATCCTGGGGAATGACTTGTGCGGGACAAAGGTGTTGCCAAGAGTCATAGCGGAGACTGTGCCAGAGGAGTGCCCAGAAGGCCACTGCACGAGTGGGACACCTGAGAGTGTGAACCTGACTGACATCCGAGGAGATGAGTCAGGAGACCGCCAAGCCATTGAGTACCCTGTCTCGGTAGTGAGGAGGGCAGAGGTGGCCGACAAGGAAGACGCTGGAGAAGATGATACAGTGTCGATTCAACCAGTGGAAGATATCGATGTAGATATAGCATGGCTGTTTGATGAAGGTCCAGCCCAGGCAAATGGAGTCTCGGTGAGGTCGAAAGTGAGGATGACCCAGCCGAAGAAGAATCATGTGAAGAGAGCGGACCTGAGTAGAGCCCAGACTGCTGAAATTAAGAGTCGGAAGGCGAATGCAACTGTGCTGAGTAGGAATGAGGAAGGATGTGGACATACTGAGGACGGGAGTAGAGCGTCACGTTGTCCACGAGCACAGAGGCATATAGATAGTGGAGTTAAGTTGTGGGAGATGCCAAGAGTTGACATGTTCCACAGGAAACGTGAAGAAAAGATAGTGAAGAAGAGTAATAGCCGAGAAAATGAAAGGAGAAGAGACAGTATGTGTGGAGAGATGCTTACGAGCACTCTAGGAGAGGTAAAGCGACATGTATGGTCGAGTGCTGTTGGATGTAGTATAGTGCCCGAAGAAACTTTTAGGGAACGAAGAAGAGTTGAAGGAGAAGAAATGGAGTTGTATAGAAGTGAAAAGTGTGGGAAGAGGAAGATGATACAAGCATGGAGGAATAGAAGAAAGCCGAGGACTCGGGGGGAGTCGAACAGGATGAGGTCTCAGATAAATGAGGAGACGAAAAGGAGGAGCGTCGGTGAAGACGATGGAGTGAAGTATGATGACAGGAGACGAAAGTATAATGGCAGTAGATGGAAGAGTGAAGACGACAGAGGAGGTACAGACAGTAGATGTCTGACTCTGGACGTGAAGAGAAGACGAGGAAACGGAGGGTGGAGACAATAAGTAGAGTGGACCGATGGAGTGCAGGCGTCCAAGGAGGACAGCCTAGCCAAGAGGTGCCAGAGAGGTCAGATCATTTGTGAGAAGAACATGTTCCTGGAGAGTTGTGAGCCAGATGTTGCAAGGTGCAACGAATTAATTGTAGGCTCCTAAGACAGTATATGGGGTGAAGAACGAGACAGTGTAGTGGCGGATGTATTATCCCGAGCTTTGCCACTGGAATAACTCTCAAAAATAAGGGGAGGGGAGTGTTATGATCTCAGCCTACAGGAGAAACGAGTCTCCCTCCTTGAGAGTTATTCGTCAAGCCTGACCTGATTAGAAGGTCTAGCAAGTATTGAGGTGATAACGCATATGTAAAATAGTTGGTTGGATATGTGTAACAGTTTAAGATTATGGGCAGTAAGTAAGGAAATAGATAAATGACTGGCTAGGAGATGTGGACATTTTGCTGGAGGCGTGAGGCTCGCTTCCGGAGGACCTTGACCTCACTTGAGTGCCAGACATCGCAGGGGGTAGCCGCGCTCCGTTGAGCTCCCGTCAGAAGGGAACCCCTAGTGATATATCTCGAAGAGAAGAGAAGTGTGTAGACGTGCCAGCTGTGGAACCGAGCTGGGAACGTTGTGGTCTCAAGTCCTGGTCGAAGAAGAGAGTATCAAGCCGGCCAGAGACATTATTGTGGGCCGTGGGAGCGCCCTGACCAGACGCCGTCAGAGGGAAAGCGCCCTCGACCAGCCGATCTGTGGTAAGCACGATATACGCCAGTTCATAGTGATCACTTGTAGTTGGTCGTGTGCCCAGCGACAGTAGCAATGTTTATTTATAAGTTAGACATGTTTTAATAAGGCAGAAGGCCTGAAATAGGAGAGTGAAGAGGGAGGAACACGGAGCGACGTGCACCCCCTCTGAGCGCTGGCGGACGACTGAGGGAGCCCGGCTCCGGATGGAGGAAGACCCTCCCAGTGAGTGAGGACCGCCGCCAGGCGAGGTGGAGTATGGACCCGCCCAAAACGGGGGAGTCCACTCTCACTGTATGTAGAGAACAGATAGAGGTTTGAGGCAAGCATATTGTGTGGTTATTTTTGTTTATGTGTTAAAGGGGAACGTTTTATTGGAGTGTCGATGGGTTGCAGGTTTGTCTTTTGGGGAAGAAGTTGCTGAGAACTTCGAAGCCAGCAGATGAAGTAATTGATGAGACTCCAAAGGTAGTGGAGCAGAGGACCTCGAGCTGTGAGGAGAAGCAGCAGTGAAGAGGAGTGTCACGTGCTTCTGTAGAGGTGGAGAAGCACCATACTTGCTCGGGGAAACTTCATGGTGTAGCAGCCACGAGAGCTGTGGAGGACCCTAGCAGAAGGGTGAAGCACCGTAGTTGCTCAAGGAAACTTCATGATAGCAGCCTGGAGGAGCTGCAGAGGATCCTGGTAGTGAAGCCCGGAAGAACCTAAGGATATTAGGGTAGTGAACTTCCAGAGGTGGAAGGGGAAGTTCTGGTGGATTACTTATAGGGAGTTGATAGTGTTTGGTTGTCATTAGCGTGCAAGACGCAGTGAGAGGTGAGTGACTGTTGGCATTCTTACGTCAAGGAGTTTTTTTATACTGAAGTATCAATGAACATTTATACTGGTATATGTTATTGCATTCAAATGCTGATTTTCTGTATATATATGTTATCTTGCTGATGGTGCAACAGTGTATGTAGACTTGATCGACTTGAGGAGGTTAATAGTATCAAGTGGTGAACCATGAGATAGGATACCACTTGATAAGCTGATAATAGAGTTCTGATGGTGTTGGAGTGCAACCTGATTGTGATATTATAGAGTATAGGATTCATTATTATTATATGTGTGTATGTATCGTGTATGTGCTGTGTCCAGTAAATGTATCCCAATTTGCTGGTGTTTGCCCTTGTCCTAGTGAGGCTTCCCAGGAGGTAGTAAAGAAGGAGAGAGGGAGAGAAAGAACCAAGAACCACTGCCGTGGACAGGGTAAAAGGTAATACTAATAAGTCAAAAAGGGGATTGAGGAGATCATATCACCTAGGGAGAGAGTGGGGAGTCACAGCGGCTCGAGTGGGTGTGTGCACGTGACAACGAGGCTAAATGTTGGAGCCGCATCCCCTAAACGTGTGACGTTGAGCCCCTCTCCAAGAGCCAGAAGCGCCAAGGGTGATCTCCTAGTATAAGCACTCTACCGAGTTGTGGGTTGGGTTGTCCGTAGAGAAGGATCAACGAAGACAACACCAACCAACCCACAGTCTATAATACATCTCTGCAACCTGTTCAGGTCCTCTTGGATTATCCTGCAATCCTCATCTGTCACAACTCTTATCATCAACTTTGCGTCATCCACAAACATCGACTTGTAGGACTCTACGCCTGTAAACATGTCGTTAACATATACAAGAAATAGAATTGGTCCCAGCACCGATCCTTGTGGTACTCCACTCGTTACTGTTCGCCAGTCCGACTTCTCGCCCCTTACCGTAACTCTTTGGCTCCTTCCTGTTAGGTAGTTCCTTATCCATGCTATGACCTTTCCCCCACCCCTGCCTGCCTCTCGAGCTTGAACAGCCGTCTCATGTGCGGTATTGTATCAAAGGCTTTTTGGCAGTCCAGAAATATGCAGTCTGCCCAACCATCTCTGTCCTGTCTTATCCTCGTAATTTTATTTTGTGTGTGTGTGTGTGTGTGTGTGTGTGTGTGTGTGTGTGTGTGTGTGCGTGTGTGTGTGTGTGTGTGTGTGTGTGTGTGTGTGTGTGTGTGTGTGTGTGTGTGTGTGTGTGTGTGTGTGTGTGTGTGTGCGTGTGTGTGTACTCACCTAACTCACCTAATTGTGCTTGCGGGGGTTGAGCTCTGGCTCTTTGGTCCCGCCTCTCAACCGTCAATCAACTGGTGTACAGATTCCTGAGCCAATTGGGCTCTATCATAACTACATTTGAAACTGTGTATGGAGTCAGCCTCCACCACATCACTTCCTAATGCATTCCATTTACTAACTACTCTGACACTGAAAAAGTTCTTTCTAACGTCTCTGTGGCTCATTTGGGTACTCAGCTTCCACCTGTGTCCCCTTGTTCGCGTCCCACCAGTGTGGAATAGTTCATCCTTGTTTTCCCGGTCGATTCCCCTGAGGATTTTGTAGGTTGTGATCATGTCCCCCCCTTACTCTTCTGTCTTCCAGTGTCGTAAGGTGCATTTCCCGCAGCCTTTCCTCATAACTCATGCCTCTTAGTTCTGGGACTAGTCTAGTAGCATACCTTTGGACTTTTTCCAGCTTCGTCTTGTGCTTGACAAGGTACGGGCTCCATGCTGGGGCCGCATACTCCAGGATTGGTCTTACATATGTGGTGTACAAGATTCTGAATGATTCCTTACACAGGTTCCTGAACGCCGTTCTGATGTTAGCCAGCCTCGCATATGCCGCAGACGTTATTCTCTTTATGTGGGCTTCAGGAGACAGGTTTGGTGTGATATCAACTCCTAGATCTTTCTCTCTGTCTGTTTCATTAAGTACTTCATCTCCTATTCTGTATCCTGTGCCTGGCCTCCTGTTTCCACTGCCTAGCTTCATTACTTTGCATTTACTCGGGTTGAACTTCAACAGCCATTTGTTGGACCATTCACTCAGTCTATCCAGGTCATCCTGTAGCCTCCTACTATCATCCTCTGTTTCAATCCTCCTCATAATTTTTGCATCGTCGGCAAACATTGAGAGGAACGAATCTATACCCTCTGGGAGATCATTTACATATACCAGAAACAGTATAGGTCCAAGGACTGACCCCTGCGGGACTCCACTTGTGACGTCTCGCCAATCTGAGACCTCACCCCTCACACAGACTCGTTGTCTCCTGTTGCTTAGGTACTCCTCTATCCACCGGAGTACCTTCCCTCTCACTCCAGCCTGCATCTCCAACTTTCGCACTAGCCTCTTGTGTGGCACTGTATCAAAGGCTTTTCTGACAATCCAAAAATATGCAGTCTGCCCACCCTTCTCTTTCTTGCCTCATTTTTGTTGCCTGGTCGTTGAATTCAAGTAACCCTGTGAGGCAGGACCTGCCATCCCTGAACCCATGTTGATGCTGTGTTACAAAGTTCCTTCGCTCCAGATGCTCCACTATTTTTTTTCGCACAATCTTCTCCATCAGCTTGCATGGTATGCAGGTTAGGGACACTGGCCTGTAGTTCAGTGCCTCCTGTCTATCCCCTTTCTTGTATATCGGGACTACGTTAGCTGCTTTCCAAATATCTGGCAGTTCACCTGTTGCCAGTGATTTGTTATACACTATGGAGAGTGGTAGGCACAGTTCTCTAGCTCCTTCCTGTAGAACCCAAGGGCAGATTCCATCTGGGCCTATAGCCTTCGTCACGTCCAACTCTAGTAAACACTTCCTTACTTCCCCACTGGTAATCTCAAACTCTTCCAGTGGTTCCTGGTTAGCTATTCCCTCACTTACCTCTGGAATTTCTCCTTGCTCTAAGGTGAAGACCTCCTGGAATTTCTTTTTCAATTCCTCACACACTTCCTTGTCATTTGTAGTGAATCCTTCCGCCCCTATCCTTAATCTCATAACCTGTTCCTTTACTGTTGTTTTTCTCCTAATGTGGTTATGCAACAATTTAGGCTGAGTCTTTGCCTTGCTTGCGATGTCATTTTCATATTGTCTTTCTGCCTCTCTTCTCATCCTGACATATTCATTCCTGGCATTCTGGTATCTTTCTCTGCTCTCCAGTGTCCTGTTATTCCTATAGTTTCTCCATGCCCTTTTACTTTGCTGCTTAGCTAGCCTACATCTCTGATTAAACCATGGGTTTCTCATCTTCATTTCTCTGTTTTCCTTTTGGACTGGGACAAACTTGTTTGCTGCGTCCTTGCACTTCTGCGTGATGTAATCCATCATATCTTGGGCCGTCTTTCCCCTGAGCTCTGTTTCCCATGCTATATCTGTTAGGAATTTTCTTATCCCCTCATAGTTTCCCTTTCGGTATGCTAACCTTTTGGTTTCGGTATCCCTCCTCGAGTTCAATAACCCTTCTTCAATCAAGTACTCAAACACCAGGACACTGTGGTCGCTCATTCCTACTGGGTCCTCAAAACTGATTTCTCTTAAGTCAGAGTCGTTCAGAGTGAAGACTAGGTCGAGTCTCGCTGGTTCGTCATTGCCTCTCATCCTTGTGGGTTCTCCGACATGCTGGGTTAAAAAGTTGCTTGTCACCACCTCCAATAGTTTGGCTCTCCACGTATCCTCGCCACCATGCGGTTCCTTGTTCTCCCAGTCAATCCTTCCGTGATTGAAGTCGCCCATGATGAGCAGGTGGGATCTATTTCTACAGGCAGCAGAGGCTGCCCTCTCAATTATAGTGTTAACTGCCTTGTTGTTGTTTTCATACTCTTGACTGGGTCTCCTGTCATTTGGTGGAGGGTTGTATATTACTGCTACTACTATTCTTGTGTGTGACACACACATACACCTGTGTGTGTGTGTGTGTGTGTGTGTGTGTGTGTGTGTGTGTGTGTGTGTGTGTGTGTGCGCGCGCGTGTGTGTGTGTGTGTGTGTGTGTGTGTGTGTGTGTGTGTGTGTGTGCGTGTGCGTGTGTGTGTGTGTGTGTGTGTGTACTCACCTAGTTGTACTCACCTAGTTGTGTCTGCAGGATCGAGCATTGACTCTTGGATCCCGCCTTTCGAGCATCGGTTGTTTACAGCAATGACTCCTGTCCCATTTCCCTATCATACCTGGTTTTAAAATTATGAATAGTATTTGCTTCCACAACCTGTTCCTGAAGTGCATTCCATTTCCCCACTACTCTCACGCTAAAAGAAAACTTCCTAACATCTCTGTGACTCATCTGAGTTTCAAGCTTCCATCCATGTCCTCTCGTTCTGTTACTATTCCGTGTGAACATTTCGTCTATGTCCACTCTGTCAATTCCTCTGAGTATCTTATACGTTCCTATCATGTCCCCCCTCTCCCTTCTTCTTTCTAGTGTCGTAAGGCACAGTTCCCTCAGGCGCTCTTCATACCCCATCCCTCGTAGCTCTGGGACGAGTCTCGTTGCAAACCTCTGAACCTTTTCCAGTTTCATTATATGCTTCTTCAGATGGGGACTCCATGATGAGGCGGCATACTCTAAGACTGGCCTTACGTAGGCAGTGTAAAGCGCCCTAAATGCCTCCTTACTTAGGTTTCTGAATGATGTTCTAACTTTTGCCAGTGTAGAGTACGCTGCTGTCGTTATCCTATTAATATGTGCCTCAGGAGATAGATTAGGTGTTACGTCCACCCCCAGGTCGCTTTCACGCGTCGTTACAGGTAGGCTGTTCCCCTTCATTGTGTACTGTCCCTTTGGTCTCCTATCTCCTAGTCCCATTTCCATAACTTTACATTTGCTCGTATTGAATTCTAGTAGCCATTTCTCTGACCATCTCTGCAATCTGTTCAGGTCCTCTTGGAGGATCCTGCAATCCTCATCTGTCACAACTCTTCTCATCAACTTTGCATCATCCGCAAACATCGACATGTAGGACTCTACGCCTGTAAACATGTCGTTAACATATACAAGAAATAGAATTGGTCCCAGCACCGATCCTTGTGGTACTCCACTTGTTACTGTTCGCCAGTCCGACTTCTCGCCCCTTACCGTAACTCTTTGGCTCCTTCCTGTTAGGTAGTTCCTTATCCATTCTAGGACCTTTCCCCCCACCCCCGCCTGCCTCTCGAGCTTGAACAGCAGTCTCATATGCGGTACTGTATCAAAGGCTTTTTGGCAGTCCAGAAATATGCAGTCTGCCCAACCATCTCTGTCCTGTCTTATCCTCGTTATTTTATCATAGAATTCCAGAAGGTTTGTTAGGCACGATTTCCCTGTCCAGAACCCATGTTGATGTTTGTTCACAAACCTAATGTTCTCCAGGTGTGCAACCAGTCGCAGCCTAATTATTCTTTCCAGTATTTTACAGGGGATGCTTGTCAGTGATACAGGTCTGTAGTTAAGTGCCTCCTCCCTATCTCCTTTCTTGAAGATCGGAACGACATTTGCCTTCTTCCAGCAACTGGGCAATTCTCCTGACATAAGTGACTCATTAAAGATCATTGCCAGAGGCACGCTGAGGGCCTGTGCTGCTTCTTTTAGTATCCACGGTGATACTTTGTCTGGTCCAACTGCTTTAGTTGCATCTAGAGTTGTCAACTGTTTCATTACCTCCTCTGTTGTCACCTCTATATCTGATAGTCTTTCATCTAGGGTAACCCCTTCCAACAATGGGAGCTGCTCAGGCTCGGTAGTGAACACTCCATGGAAACTGGCATTCAGTGCCTCGCAGATTTCCTTGTCACTTTCAGTATATGCCCCCTCTGTCTTCCTTAGTCTTGTCACTTGGTCGTTCACCGACATTTTTCTTCTTATATGACTGTGTAGTAACTTAGGTTGTTTTTTCGCTTTGATTGCAATATCGTTCTCATAGTCCCTTTCCGATGTTCGTCTGATGTTAATGTAATCGTTCCTAGCTCTGTTGTATCTGCTTCTGTTGTCCTCTGTTCTTTGTCTTCTGTACTTCCTCCACTCCCGTCTGCTGGCCATTTTTGCTTCCTGACACTGTCTATTAAACC
>NC_091202.1:16144746-16147246 GCF_040958095.1 Procambarus clarkii | reverse complement strand
CCTGGTGGTACTCTCCCCGGGGGTACTCTCCCTGGGGGTACTCTCCCTGGTGGTACTCTCCCTGTTGGTACTCTCCCTGGGGATACTCTCCCTGGTGGTACTCTCCCTGGTGGTACTCTCCCTGGTGGTACTCTCCCTGGGGATACTCTCCCTGGTGGTACTCTCCCTGGTGGTACTCTCCCTGGGGATACTCTCCCTGGTGGTACTCTCCCTGGGGATACTCTCCCTGGTGGTACTCTCCTTGGTGGTACTCTCCCTGGGGATACTCTCCCTGGGGATACTCTCCCTGGTGGTACTCTCCCCGGTGGTACTCTCCCTGGTGGTACTCTCCCTGGGGAACTCTCCCTGGTGGTACTCTCCCTGTGTGTACTCTCCCTGGTGGTACTCTCCCTGGGGATACTCTCCCTGGTGGTACTCTCCCTGGGGATACTCTCCCTGGTGGTACTCTCCCTGTGGGTACTCTCCCTGGTGGTACTCTCCCTGGTGGTACTCTCCCTGGTGGTACTCTCCCTGGGGGTACTCTTCCTGGTGGTACTCTCCCTGGTGGTACTCTTCCTGGTGGTACTCTCCCTGGGGGTACTCTCCCTGGGAATACTCTCCCTGGGAATATTCTCCCTTGTGGTACTCTCCCTGGTGGTACTCTCCCTGGTGGTACTCTCCCTGGGGGTACTCTTCCTGGTGGTACTCTTCCTGGTGGTACTCTCCCTAGGGGTACTCTTCCTGGTGGTACTCTCCCTGGGGGTACTCTCCCTGGGGTACTCTCCCTGGTGGTACTCTCCCTGTGTGTACTCTCCCTGGTGGTACTCTCCCTGGGGATACTCTCCCTGGTGGTACTCTCCCTGGTGATACTCTCCCTGGTGGTACTCTCCCTGTGGGTACTCTCCCTGGTGGTACTCTCCCTGGTGGTACTCTCCCTGGGGGTACTCTTCCTGGTGGTACTCTCCCTGGTGGTACTCTCCCTGGGGGTACTCTTCCTGGTGGTACTCTCCCTGGGGGTACTCTCCCTGGGGATACTCTCCCTGGGAATACTCTCCCTTGTGGTACTCTCCCTGGTGGTACTCTCCCTGGTGGTACTCTCCCTGGGGGTACTCTTCCTGGTGGTACTCTTCCTGGTGGTACTCTCCCTAGGGGTACTCTTCCTGGTGGTACTCTCCCTGGGGGTACTCTCCCTGGGGTACTCTCCCTGGTGGTACTCTCCCTGTGTGTACTCTCCCTGGTGGTACTCTCCCTGGGGATACTCTCCCTGGTGGTACTCTCCCTGGTGATACTCTCCCTGGTGGTACTCTCCCTGTGGGTACTCTCCCTGGTGGTACTCTCCCTTGTGGTACTCTCCCTGGGTGTACTCTTCCTGGTGGTACTGTCCCTGGTGGTACTCTCCCTGGGGGTACTCTTCCTGGTGGTACTCTCCCTGGGGGTACTCTCCCTGGGGATACTCTCCCTGGGAATACTCTCCCTTGTGGTACTCTCCCTGGTGGTACTCTCCCTGGTGGTACTCTCCCTGGGGGTACTCTTCCTGGTGGTACTCTCCCTGGTGGTACTCTCCCTGGGGGTACTCTCCCTGGGGGTATTCTCCCTGGGAATACTCTCCCTTGTGGTACTCTCCCTTGTGGTACTCTCCCTGGTGGTACTCTCCCTGGGGGTACTCTTCCTGGTGGTACTCTCCCTGGTGGTACTCTCCCTGGGGTTACTCTTCCTGGTGGTACTCTCCCTGGGGGTACTCTCCCTTGGGGTACTCTCCCTGGGAATACTCTCCCTTGTGGTACTCTCCCTGGTGGTACTCTCCCTGGGGGTACTCTCCCTGGGAGTACTCTCCCTGGGAATACTCTCCTTGGTGGTACTCTTAGTGTGGGTACTCTCCCTGGGGGTACTCTCCCTGGGGGTACTCTCCTTGGTGGTACTCTCCCTAGGGGTACTCTCCCTGGTGGTACTCTCTCTAGTGGTACTCTCCCTGGTGGTACTCTCCCAGGTGATACTCTCCCTGGTGGTACTCTCTCTAGTGGTACTCTCCCTGGTGGTACTCTCTCTAGTGGTACTCTCCCTGGTGGTACTCTCCCTGGGGGTACTCTCCCTGGTGGTACTCTCTCTAGTGGTACTCTCCCTGGTGGTACTCTCTCTAGTGGTACTCTCCCTGTTGGTACTCTCCCTGGTGGTACTCTCCCTGGTGGTACTCTCCCTAGGGATACTCTCCCTGGTGGTACTCTCTCTAGTGGTACTCTCCCTGGTGGTACTCTCCCTGGGGGTACTCTCCCTGGTGGTACTCTCTCTAGTGGTACTCTCCCTGGTGGTACTCTCCCTGGTGGTACTCTCCCTGGTGGTACTCTCCCTAGGGATACTCTCCCTGGTGGTACTCTCTCTAGTGGTACTCTCCCTGGTGGTACTCTCCCTGGTGGTACTCTCCCTGGTGATTCACACACCTGGCACTGTCCCACACAACCATCCATCATATTGTAATCACACACCTGCCACGACCCCCATACACCTGCCACGTCCATGAGATTAT
>NC_091202.1:16129746-16139746 GCF_040958095.1 Procambarus clarkii | reverse complement strand
GGTGACTTCACGCCAATCGGAGGTCTCACCCCTCACCGTAACTTTCTACTTCCTATTGCTTAGATTCTCCCTTATCCACTGGAGCACCTTACCAGCTACACCTGCCTGTCTCTCCAGCTTATGTACAAGCCTCTTATGCGTTACTGTGCCAAAGGCTTTCCGACAATCCAAGAAAATGCAGTCCGCCCAGCCCCCTCTTTCTTGCTTAATCTTTGTCACCTGATCGTAGAATTCTATCAAGCCTGTAAGGCAAGATTTACCCTACCTGAACCCATGTTGGCGATTTGTCACGAAGTCCCTTCTCTCCAGATGTGTTACCAGTTCTTTTCTCACGATCTTCTTCATCACCTTGCATGGTATACAAGTCAAGGACACTGGCCTGTAGTTCAGTGCCTCTTGCCTGTCGCCCTTTTTGTATATTGGGACCACATTCGCCGTCTTCCATATTTCTGGTAGGTCTCCCGTCTTCAGTGACTTACTATACACTATGGAGAGTGGCAAGCATAGTGCCTCTGCACACTCTTTCAATATCCATGGTGAGATCCCATCTGGACCAACAGCCTTTCTAACATCCAGATCCAGCAGGTGTCTCTTGACCTCCTCTCTCGTAATTTCGAACTCTTCCAAGGCCGCCTGGTTTACCTCCCTTTCTCCTAGCACAGTGACCTCACCTTGTTCTATTGTGAAGACCTCTTGGAACCTCTTCTTGAGTTCTTCACACACCTCTCTGTCATTCTCTGTATACCTGAAACTTCGAAGTTTCAATACCTGTTCTTTCACTGTTGTTTTCCTTCTGATGTGACTGTGGAGTAGCTTTGGTTCGGTCTTGGCTTTGTTTGCTATATCATTTTTAAAACTTTTCTCTGCTTCTCTTCTCACACTGACGTACTCATTCCTGGTTCTCTGGTATCTCTCTCTGCTTTCTGGTGTTCTGTTATTCCCGAAGTTCCTCCACGCCCTTTTGTTCAGTTTCTTCGCTTCCATACATGCCCTATTATACCATGGATTCTTCTGTTGCTTCTCGGATTTTTCCCTTTGGGCCGGGATGAACTGTTTACTGCCTCCTGACACTTTTGGGTAACATAGTCGATCATACTCTGTACAGACTTATCTCTGAGGTCTGTGTCCCAAGGTATTTCACTTAGGAAACTTCTCATCTGTTCATAATTTCCCTTTCGGTATGCCAGCCTTTTGATTCCTAGTTCTTTTTTGGGGGAGATAAGTCCTAGCTCTACCAGGTACTCAAAGTTCAATACACTGTGGTCACTGATTCCCAAGGGCGCTTCCATCTTAACTTCTCTTATATCCCACTCATTTAGGGTAAATATCAAATCAAGCATTGCTGGTTCATCTTCTCCCCTCATTCTTGTTGGTTCTTTGATGTGCTGGCTTAGAAAATTTCTTGTTGCCACGTCCAGCAGCTTAGCTCTCCATGTTTCTGGTCCTCCATGCCGGTCTCTGTTCTTCCAATCTATCTTCCCATGGTTGAAGTCTCCCATAATTAGTAGTCCAGATCCATTCCTGCTAGCAACAGAAGCTGCTTTTTCTATTATGTTAATGGTGGCCATGTTGTTTCTATCATATTCCTGTCTAGGTCTTCTTTCATTTGGCGGTGGATTATATATGACTACGACTATAATTTTTTTCCCTCCATTTGTTACGGTACCTGCTATGTAGTCACTGAAACCTTCACAGCCCTGAATATCCAACTCCTCAAAATCCCAGCCTTTTCTTACCAGCAGAGCTACACCACCCCCACCTCTTCCTTCCCTCTCTTTCCTCATAACATAATAGTCCAGTGGGAACACTGAATTTGTTATAGTTTTCGTGATCTTTGTTTCTGTGAGGGCTATTATGTCTGGGTTTTCCTCTAGTACCCGTTCTCCAAGCTCATTTGCTTTATTTGTAATTCCATCTATGTTAGTGTACATCGCTTTGAGGCTCACTTTCTTCTGTCCCTTCTCAAATCGCCTCCTTGTTCTGCTGGTGGGGGAGGCTGTTCCATGGGTGTGAGGACCTATGAGGTGGATAACAGGGTCTCAAAGGATACTGGGATGAGGGGCAAGGGGAATCCAGTGAAGGGGGAGGGACAGGGAGGGTATAGGGTGAAAGGGGAGGGAGGACGGGAAGGAAAGGAGGGGGGGAGGGAGGACTCGGGAGGAGGGAAGGGGTAGAAGGGTGGGGATTGGGTGTGGGGGGAGGGAGATTTGGCTGAACATTTGAGTGGAGGCAGGGATGGTTTGGGGTAGGGGGGTTTTCTATGCAGAGGAGGGAGGCGGGGTTGCCCTCCCTTCTGGTGTTACTGGGTAGCTGGTTGTGGGTTCTCCCCTCGGTTCTGGGGGTGTTGTGTTGGGAGCTGTGACTTCCTGGTTTTCCCCTCTCACCCTGCGCCTCTTCCTTGCTTCTGCCGCCACGGTTCTCTCCTCCCTTGTCATGTCTCTCTGGAGGAATACATTTTTTAATTTTCCCACGTTTTTCAGGGAGCTCTTCCTTGATAGGATCTTCTCCTTTGTGCTCTCGTTTGCAAACACTGTCTTTATCATTCGGTCTCGGTCTTTGTTGTACCTACCTAGCCTGAAAACCTTCTCAATGGTATGCTCAGCCTCTTCCATGTCTAGTGCCTTTAGTACTTCATTCACTGCTGCTTTGTCCTTGTCATTCCACTCTGTCCTATTAGAGCCTTCCTGTTCTTTAATACCCACAGCAACCACTGATCTGTTCCTTTCCAGCAGTTGGCTAGTGGAGCGTGCCGCCTCCTGTGAGGTTGCTGCTTTCATGGCCACCTCCATCACTGCAGTCATTACTTCAGAGTTATTTTTTTTTAGTATTTCCGCAAATGTTGCTTTTATTGTGGCATTCTCATCCAAAAAACTATTACCACCTTCTCCCTGGATGGTTTTCTGATTCTCAGCCTCGATACCATTCTCTTTGAGGGCTCTACCCAGGAAACAATTTTAGGTTGCCATAACGTATCTGGAAAGTGTTGGAAAGTATTGGCAACGTTTGTTTTCACGCATTATATGCGTAATTTTGTGTGGATGTAAATAAGTTTCTAAAACGTATTGCACGAAACGTTGGCTAAAAAAAATTGAAACCTTGTGGCAACTTTAAATGTTTCATAATCGTAGTTTTTTATTGCTGTTATTTATATAAATGTAGAAATATAAAAGTATATTTCTACATTTAGTAAAATGAAACAGGGTCATAATAAAGGTTAATTCATCATTTTTACTCATATTCTTAGGAAGAGGTCGAGGAGGAAGAATTCCAGGTAAAAGGATGAGGTCGAGGAGGAAGGAGGAGGAAGGAGGAGGAGGAGGTCGAGGCAGAGGAGGAAGGAGGATGAGGTAGAGGAGGAAGTTAAAGAGGACGTTGAGGAGGAGGGCGAGGAGGAGTACGGCGAGGAAGAATGAGGGTGAGGAGGAATGAGGGCGAGGAGGAATGAGGGCGAGGAGGAAGGAGGAGGAGGGCGAGGAGGAAGAAGGAGGAGAGCGAGGAGGAAGGAGGAGGAGGAAGGCGAGGAGCAAGGAGAAGGGCGAGGAGCAAGGAAAAGGGCGAAGAGGGAGGAGGAGGAGGAAGGAAAAGGGCGAAGAGGGAGGAGGAGGAGGAATGAAAAGGGCGAAGAGGAAGGAGGAGGAGGGCGAGGAGGAAGGAAAAAGGCGAAGAGAGAGGAGGAGGAGGAAGGAGGAGGAGGGCGAGGAGGCAGGATTAGGGCGAGGAGGAAGGAGGAGGAGGGCGAGGAGGAAGGAGGAGGAGGAGGGCGAGGAGAAAGGAGAAGGAGGAGGACGAGTAGGAAGGAGGAGGCCGAGGAAGGAGGAGGAGGGCGAGGAAGAAGGAGGAGGGCGAGGAGGAAGACGAAGAGGAGAGCGAGGAGGAAGGAGGCGGAGGAGGGAGAGGGAGGAGGAGGCGGGTGAGGAGTAAGGAGGAAGGCGGGAAGGAAGGAGGAGGAGAGCGAGGAAGAAGGAGGTGGAGGAGGGCAAGGAGTAAGGAGAAAGAGGGCGAGGAAGGAGGAGGGCGAGAAGGAATAGGAGGACGAGAAGGAAGGAGGAGGAGGGCGTGGAGGAAGGAGGAGGAGAAGGAGAGCGAGGAGGAAGGAGGAGGAGGCGAGCGAGGAGGAAGGAGGAAAGAGGAGGAAGGAGGAGGAGGAAGGAGGAAAGAGGAGGAAGGAGGAAGAGGGCTAGGAAGAAGGAGAGCGAGGAAGAGGGCGAGAAGGAAGGAAAAGGAGGTCGAGGAGGAAGGAGGAGGAAGGCGGGGAATGAGGAGAGAGGAAGGAGGAGAGTAAGGAGGAATGAGGAGGAGGAGAAGGACGAGGAGGAAGGAGGAGGGCGACAAGGAAGGACGAGGAGGGCGAGGAGGAGGGGGGAAAAGGACGGAGGAGGGGTCAGAAGGAAGGAGGAAGAGGGCGAGGATGAAGGAGGAGGAGGGCGAAGAGGGAGCAGGAACGAGGAGGAGGAAGAAGGAGTAGGGCGAGGAGGAAGGAGGAGGGCGAGGAAGGAGGAGGACGAGAAGGAGAGCGAGGAGGAAGGAGGAGGTGGCGAGCGAGAAGGGAGGAGGAAAGAGGAGGAAGGAGGAAGAGGGCGAGGAGGAGGAGGGGCGGGGAAGAAGGAGGAGGAGGAGGGCGAGGAGGAAGGAGGAGGGCGAGAAGGAAGGACGAGGAGGGCGAGGAGGAGGGAGGAGGGCGAGGAGGAAGGAGGAGGGCGAGAAGGAAGGACGAGGAGGGCGAGGAGGAGGGAGGAGGGCGAGGAGGAGGGGGAGAAGGACGGAGGAGGGGGAGAAGGAATGAGGAAGAGGGCGAGGATGAAGGAGGGCAAGGAGGAAAGAGGAGGAGGCCGAAGAGGAAGGAGATTGAGGAAGGAGGGCAAGGAGTAAGGAGGAGGAGGGCGAGGAGGCCGAAGAGGAAGGAGATTGAGGAAGGAGGGCGAGGAGGAAGGAGGAGGGTAAGGAGGAGGAGAGCGAGGAGGAAGGAGGAGGAGGCGAGCGAGGAAGAAGGAGGAAAGAGGAGGAAGGAGGAAGAAGGAGAGCGAGGAGGAGGGCGAGAATGAATAGGAGGTCGAGGAGGAAGGAGGTGGAGGAAGAAGGAGGGCAAGGAGGAAGGAGGAGGAGGGCGAGGAGGAAGGAGGAGTAGTAGAGCGAAGAGGAAGGAGGTGGGCGAGGAGGGAGGAAGGAGGAGACCAAGGAGGAAGGAAGAGGAGGGGGAAGGAGGAGGAGGAGGGCGAGGAGGAAGGATGAGGGCGAGAAGGAAAAACGAGGAGGACGAGGAGGAAGGAGGAGGAGGGCGAGGAGGAGGGAGGGCGAGGAGGAGGGCGAGGAGGAAGGAGGTGGAGGAAGGAGGAGGAGAGCGAAGAGGAAGGAGGAGGCGGAGGGCGAGAAGGAAGGAATAGGAGGTCGAGGAGGAAGGAGGAGGGCGAGGAAGAAGAAGGAGGAGAGCGAGGAGGAGGGCGAGAAGGAAGGAATAGGACGGCGAGGAGGCGAGGGATACGAGACGTTGGGGGATTATTCTAGGCATTGGGGGGATTATACGAGGCGTTGGGGGGATTATACGAGGCGTTGAGGGATTACACGAGTCGTTGGGGGAATTATATGAGGCGTTGGGGGATTATACGAGGCGTTGAGGCATTATACAAGGCGTTGGGTGGGATTATACGAGGCGTTGGGGGATTATACGAGGCGTTAGGGGATTATACGAGGCGTTGGGGGATTATACGAGGCATTGGGGGATTATACGAGGCGTTGGGGGATTATACGAGTCGTTGGGGGATTATTAGAGGCGTTGGGGGATTATACGAGTCGCTGGGGGATTATTCGAGGCGTTGGGGGATTATACGAGGCGTTGGGGGATTATTCGAGGCGTTAGGTGATTATACGAGGCGTTGGGGGGATTTTATATGAGGCGTTGAGGGGATTATACGAGGCTTTGGGGGGATTATACGAGTCGTTAGAGGATTATATGAGTCGTTTGAGGGATTGTACGAGGCGTCGAGGTGTCCCTCCTGGGTGCCTATATACTGCTAGGTGAACAGGTGCATTAGGTGATAGGAAACGCGCCCGGTCGATTCCGTCCCGCCCGGGATTAGATCCCCGTATTCCCGATTGTGAGTCGAGAACGAACCCGACTACCGGCGGGGGGGGGGGGGGGGTTCTGTTCAAAGGCATAGAAACGATTAGGCAGAAACGTTCCTGGATAGACATTTAACAGCTGGATTATTTTACGGATTGGCACAAGTAGAGGACGGGCTGCTAATCTCGAGTCGTCCAGCACCGGAGTCCCAAATCTCAATCCAATGAGATTATTCTCTTGACTTAAATCGAAACCAATTGTTTATCCCCTGTGTGAAGAGCTTCAGCTCTCAGAATCATCCGTTTATTGAGACTTAGTCCACCATTGAATGGAGTCATGGGCAGTATATCCTCTTATCTTTTACGGTCTGTCTGAAACTAAGAGAAATATGTCGCTTCCCGTCTCACATCAGCCAGTCATAATAGACTTAGTCGCATCGCTTCTTGCTGATTGATGTGATGTTTCTGGAAGTGATTTCCCAGGGGAAGTACGGGACACTCCACCATTTTATCATTCTTACAGACTACGTGTACAGAGAAAACCTTGATTATTGGTTTGGAGAAACATTTAGCAGATTAAAATGGGAAATTTAATTTACTATTCAATTACATGATAAATTCTCCACGTTATCATAATGTGAACATTTTACAATATGTGTACATCTATAGTTTCAAAGCAAAGTGTACATTTACACTGCTAATGTATTTCATAAAAGCATTGAATTTGCACACACTTGCGTTCCAAGCATAACAAGTGTAATAGATTTATTTGCAGGACGGTATTGTGATATTACGAGGGCGAGTCTAGTCAGAGTATCGAAAAATAAATAGGTATTGTAAACCTTGGTATTTGTCAGCATTTTAAAAAAAATTCAGTTGTTTTCACCGCCAGATTAGCCAATAGGTCAGGTGGTCTCGTGATCATGACTGAGCCATGTATCGGTATTTCTTATTAAGGTGGAGTCTGTGGAGGCTGCGATCATTGTTGAGATGTGACAGTAGTTCATCTCGTCACTGGAACCATCCATACAGTTCATCTCATCGCTGGAACCATCCATACAGTTCATCTCATCACTGGAACCATCCATACAGTTCATCTCATCGCTGGAACCATCCATACAGTTCATCTCGTCACTGGAACCATCCATACAGTTCATCTCATCCCTGGAACCATCCATACAGTTCATCTCATCACTGGAACCATCCATACAGTTCATCTCATCACTGGAACCATCCATACAGTTCATCTCATCCCTGGAACCATCCATACAGTTCATCTCATCCCTGGAACCATCCATACAGTTTATGTCATCGCTGGAACCATCCATACAGTTCATCTCATCGCTGGAACCATCCATACAGTTCATCTCATCACTGGAACCATCCATACAGTTCATCTCATCCCTGGAACCATCCATACAGTTCATCTCATCCCTGGAACCATCCATACAGTTTATGTCATCGCTGGAACCATCCATACAGTTTATCTCATCGCTGGAACCATCCATACAGTTTATCTCATCGCTGGAACCATCCATACAGTTCATCTCATCGCTGGAACCATCCATACAGTTCATCTCATCGCTGGAACCATCCATACAGTTCATCTCATCACTGGAACCATCCATACAGTTCATCTCATCGCTGGAACCATCCATACAGTTCATCTCATCGCTGGAACCATCCATACAGTTCATCTCATCACTGGAACCATCCATACAGTTCATCTCATCGCTGGAACCATCCATACAGTTCATCTCATCACTGGAACCATCCATACAGTTCATCTCATCGCTGGAACCATCCATACAGTTCATCTCAACACTGGAACCATCCATACAGTTCATCTCAACACTGGAACCATCCATACAGTTCATCTCATCACTGGAACCATCCATACAGTTCATCTCTCTATACACTTGAAGTAACTATTACATCTAACACACACGATTAATACATCACACAGCTATCTCATACACGTAAACATAGAAGCCATAACAGCTCACTCTCAGATTTTGTTGTGAAAGTACAACGTCAAGTTGGTTCATCGCGTCACAAACCCATTGTGTCGTTGTAGAGTGTACGATAAACAGGATATGTGGGAATGCGAGCCGCTGCAAGCTACAGCCTAGTGGACCAAACTCTCACAAGTCAAGCCTGGCCTCGGGCCGGGTTTGTGGAGTAGAAGAACTCCCAGAACCCCCATCAAACAGGTATCAATCAGGCATCCTCTCTCTCTGATGTTAGTTAATATCCTGTTTCAGCCTTTTAAAAATATCAAGAAATTTGATTGAGGTAAATAGCATACTATAATTTGTTTACGATTTGCTGCAAATTAACATAAGAATTTGGCAATGATTTTATCCACGAATGAATGATTAAGAGTTGATAACCCGCCAAACACACCGAAACTACGACGTTGGTACAACGTTCGAACAAGTTTTAACACCACCTAACCAGTTACAACAATCAATATAGCAAGTTGTAACAACGTTCTAATACGTCATAAACACGTTAAGCCAAGATGTAACAACTTTATTACAAGTTGTAACAAGCGGAAAATAGAGACAGTTTCGGTTTGTGTTTCCAGGGAAGTGCAATTGTTTAATTATGAATTATCATCTACTTTGGGTGAAGGGAAGGGAACTATGAAGTGGAAAGCGCCAAGCCATTACGACTATATAGTACTTGGAAAGGTTCAGGATAAGGATTTGGGATAAGAGGGGGGGAAGGAAAGGTGCCCAACCACTTGGACAGTCGGGGATTGAATGCCGACCTGCATGAAGCGAGATCGTCGCTCTACCGTCCAGCCCAAGCGGTTGGACCTACTTTGGGTGAAATGTAGGGTCTTTCCGGGGAAATGTCCACTTTGTGGAGGAATGTTCACTTTATAGAGGAATGTCCACTTATATATGTTTAGTCAATCCGCATCCCAAGACGACCGTTAATTTCTCCACTGGATAGTCAGCAGTTAAACTGCCTTCTCCACCAAGGTTAAGGACCCCATGAAGGTATCCTCTCCTCCCTGGACACCGGTCACTTATCATACCTGCTGTACCCGCCCGCACGGGCTTCTCTGGACACCGGTCACTTATCATACCTGCTGTACCCGCCCGCACGGGCTTCTCTGGACACCGGTCACTTATCATACCTGCGGTACCCGCCCGCACGGGCTTCTCTGCCATATATTTTACAAACTTAATTTGTGCTGGTTAATTTTAGTTTTAAGTATAATAGCATATATAACTAACTTGAGTTTCTCTTCTCTATCCCTCCAGACCCCACTCCCATGAACCCCACTCCCATGATCCCCCACTCCCACGAACCCCTCTCCCACTAACCAGCTCCTCTAAACCCCTCCGTCAAATCCTGGTCCCCCGAAACCCGCTCTCCCTCTCCATGGAGCTCCTTCTCCCATCCCTCCCAACCCCTCTCCGTCCCACGCCAGGCAGACCATTGCCAGCTTTATGAGCACTAAGGTGTGTGCGTGTCTCGCCTTTCCATGTTTGTGGCTTCCCCAACAATAGACACATACATTAACAACCTCCACCCCACTGTGTGGAGGGGTGGAGGGTTTCACCTCCACCGTCCCCTCTTCCCCTGCAACCCCTTGAAACCCCTTGAAACCCCCCTGCAACCCCTTGAAACCTCCCTGCAACCCCGTCATCGTCTTCCAGCGCTGCCTACGGTTTCCATCAGCGACTATAGTTGTTTTTATTTTTGATGTCTGTGAGATTAAAAATAAAAGTAAATTGTCGCTAAGTTAAGAGAGAGGATTAAATGAGCAAAAATGTAAAAAATAATTGATATTCCTAATAATTGGGAGATTGGTTCTCTCAGTTCCCCTGAGACCATCCCCAGGGGCCATGATACTGGGGTTCCCCTTGCTCCCTCTCTGGGTCTAGTAACAGAGAGGGAGCAAGTAACATGCCAGTCAGTGGAC
>NC_091202.1:16072246-16124746 GCF_040958095.1 Procambarus clarkii | reverse complement strand
CAGCCCTTGTACCACACCACACAGCCCTTGTACCACACCAGACAGCCCTTGTACAACACCACACAGCCCTTGTACCACCACACAGCCCTTGTACAACACCACACAGCCCTTGTACAACACCACACAGCCCTTGTACCACACCACACAACCCTTGTACCACACCACACAACCCTTGTACCACACCACACAACCCTTGTACCACACCACACAACCCTTGTACCACACCACACAGCCCTTGTACCACACCACACAACCCTTGTACCACACCACACAACCCTTGTACAACACCACACAGCCCTTGTACCACACCACACAACCCTTGTACCACACCACACAACCCTTGTACCATACCACACAACCCTTGTACCACACCACACAGTACAAACCCCACTGATCAACAATAATCCACATAAACGTTGCTCTTTTAAGATACATATATTTATATGTAACTTTGATAGAGTGCATTCATCCTCTATAGGGTCAGAGGTCGAGCATGACGTACCTTCAGTAGAGAGGGCAGGCCACATAGGTAGATAAGGTAGGGAGCCACATAGGTAGATGAGGTAAGGAGCCACAAAGGTAGATGAGGTAGGGAGCCACAAAGGTAGATGAGGTAGGGAGCCACAAAGGTAGGTGAGGTAAGGAGCCACAAAGGTAGATGAGGTAGGGAGCCACAAAGGTAGATGAGGTAGGGAGCCACAAAGGTAGGTGAGGTAGGGAGCCACAAAGGTAGGTGAGGTAGGGAGCCACAAAGGTAGGTGAGGTAGGGAGCCACAAAGGTAGGTGAGGTAGGGAGCCACAAAGGTAGATGAGGTAGGGAGCCACAAAGGTAGGTGAGGTAGGGAGCCACAAAGGTAGATGAGGTAGGGAGTCACAAAGGTAGGTGAGGTAGGGAGCCACAAAGGTAGATGAGGTAGGGAGCCACAAAGGTAGGTGAGGTAGGGAGCCACAAAGGTAGGTGAGGTAGGGAGCCACAAAGGTAGGTGAGGTAGGGAGCCACAAAGGTAGGTGAGGTAGGGAGCCACATAGGTAGGTGAGGTAGGGAGCCACAAAGGTAGATGAGGTAGGGAGCCACAAAGGTAGGTGAGGTAGGGAGCCACAAAGGTAGGTGAGGTAGAGAGCCACAAAGGTAGGTGAGGTAGGGAGCCACAAAGGTAGGTGAGGTAGGGAGCCACAAAGGTAGGTGAGGTAGGGAGCCACAAAGGTAGGTGAGGTAGGGAGCCACAAAGAGCGGTGAGATATAAAGAGCCTCAGCTTCGCTTCCTTTTCCTGCTCTAATGAGGAAAAGATCTTGGCACACGTCCACCCCCGCGCTCTTCTGGAGCAAGAAATATCATAATCATTGCGGGTCACATTGCGGATCTGCACTCGTCTGTCTCACTTGAGGTCCGGGGATCAGTTTCACGAAGCAGTTACGCAAGCACTTACGAACTTGACCACCTTTTCTCAATCTTTGGCAGTTTTGATTACAATTATTCAACAGTTAATGAGCTCCGAAGCTCCAGGAGGCTGTTTATAACAATAACAACAGTTGATTGGCAAGTTTTCATGCTTGTAAACTATTTAATAAATGTAACCAAAGCCGTCAAAGATTGAGGAAAGATGTACACGTTCGTAAGTACTTGCGTAACAGCTTCGTGAATCTGGCCCCGGGTCGCTGCGGATATTATTTTGCTCTTGAGCGTCCGTAAGAGCTCCTGCCGGAGGGAGGCTGTGGACCCTTTTCTGGCGCTCATAAAATGCCGCCTACTGCCCACGACGTGCTTGACAAGTGACACCACATGACAGGTGCGGACCGACGTGCTTGACAAGTGACACCACATGACAGGTGCGGACCGACGTGCTTGACAAGGGACACCACATGACAGGTGCGGACCGACGTGCTTGACAAGGGACACCACATGACAGGTGCGGACCGACGGGCTTGACAAGTGACACCACATGTAGGAGAGGAATGCAGCTGTGTACCGGTTCCGACTTATCGACTCTTTATAAATATGGTTCCACAGCACTCTGACTTCACTGCCTTGAACCACAGTTCCCGCCAGTAATCCTCGGTGGTGTTCTGTATAAGGTCAGTGTCAGGTCGCCAGCCGTTATACGCTCTGGAGATCAATACCTCTCCCTCGTCTCGTCTGATTTCACCGCTGACTTATTTTAGCAAGGGGACAAAAGCAAGCCGAACTTGGCTTTGAAACATACGTAGCAATAGTTTAAGAGTAGGATTGACGACTAAGAGTCTGGGAATGGTTGGTACCATTCGATAAAGCTCCACTGACTCCTGAGCCGTGCTGACGATGATATAATGACCAGAGTTCTTACCAAATAACAAGTCTGCAGAAATACAAATTCCTACCATAAGCCTTTCATTCAAGTAACATCATGACGTTGAACTTTTGGTCTTGTAATCATACCTTTTGACCCCATGTTGATGTTTTGGCGAGTGTGTTTTGCGTGTTCCCTGCAACCTTCATTGGTTGACGTTGTCGCAAGAAATTGAATTTGATTCTGAGCAAAACTTAGCTTATATTTTTTCAGAGTCAGGTGACTTATATCAAGCAGTGCGTGTGCTTGTATGTACCTGGGAGTCAGATAGAAGAACCCATCTATTGTACCTGGGAGTCAGATAGAAGGACCCATCTATTGTACCTGGGAGTCAGAGAAGGACCCATCTATTGTACCTGGGAGTCAGATAGAAGGACCCATCTATTGTACCTGGGAGTCGGAGAAGGATCCATCTACTGTACCTGGGAGTCAGAGAAGGATCCATCTATTGTACCTGGGAGTTGACTTTCAATGATGCATATGCAGACGATGAGTCCCAACAACGTGGTTAACGATATGGTGACCAAACCACACACCAGAAGATGAGGAGACGACGACGTTTCGGTCCGTCCTGGACCATCGACTTGATGATGGTCCAGGACGGACCGAAACGTCGTCGTCTCTTCCTGTTCAATGATGCATTCCATTGCAACGATACCAATTTACACCTTGCCATAAATTTATATATTTATCAATAATTATAATAGACAAACATAAAACATGTTGCAATCTATTAATGTTAATGACTATGCATAACATCGTCAGCTTTATTAATAATTTTATTAAGAGAAATATATTATAATAAATTATGTTGTATTATAGAACATCAGAGCTGCATCAGGTAGCCAGGTGGACAGTCACCTGTAGGTCTCCTTATGTCACCCAACATCTACTTCCTGGGTAATATAATAGAGGTGAGATCACTGGATTGTTTCCAGCGTAGGTTAGACAGGTATCTGAGTTTGGGTGGATATGAATCAGAACTGCCTCGTATGGGCCAATAGGCTTTCTACAGTTTCCTTGATTCTTAGGTTATGACTAAATCTACTGAAGACAACATCAATCTCACCTTCTTAAATGATTGCATGTATAAGAAAGTTCATATTTTCAGCACGTATTAATATGAAATAGACGTATGGTCAGAGTGTATGATATACAGTATGATATATACAGCTGCTTGTAGTATATGTAAATTCTGGCATAGAATCATTAAACAATTATATATGTGTCCTTGTGCAGGTCCTGTGGTGCTTCTAGTCCAGGTAAGTCACGCCCCCAGGAACCACTGCACTGTTCTTCATCTTCACAGGTAAGTGGTGAAGAGTTTTGTATAGGACCTGCAACTCCAGGTGAGTGGAGACGGACGGGGCCAGGCCTTGGACAGTGTTGGCAACCCGCAAATAGTCTCATGCTCTAGGTCCTGTCGAGCGTGAGAGTTATTCCTCACCTGAGCAGACTGTTGATTAAACAGGGCGTCTAGCATGGCTTGCAGCGTAGACCACACTTGCATGAGACGGAAGAGGCATTGTTTGAAGCAATTGTGTGTCACTGATTAGCTCTAAATGGACAGGAGACAATGTCGACGGCGAGGGAATTGCCTCAATGAAGGAGTTCAATATCATCATTGACCAATGAGGGAGGAGCGAGGACGTGACGTGGCGTGTGCAAAGGTTCTGTGATTGGTGGAAGACGTCACTTGCAAGTGTGAGGTCGGAGAGGTCACAAGCACCTCGTCGCTATTCAGAGAAAGGCACAGTTCAAGTGCCTTGGTGAAGGAAGTACTGTGAACTGTGACAGAGACAAGTTCTGTCAGGTAGAAGAGGGCGGTTGCGTTGTCAGCCTCGAGGTATTAGGAGCGACGTTCAGACGCTAGCGAGGGCGACTGGGCCTAGTAAACTTAGTGGTAAATCTAGTTGTAAACCTAGAAGTAGATTGTCGTATGTGAGGACCCGGTGACAGGTGAACCAAGGTTGGTGCCTGGGTCTGAACCTCACACTCAAGTCAGGAAAAGGAAAATTCGACAGTGGCAGTCGAGAGAAGATTTATGGGCGACCTGTATGATAGTAAACCTCAGGCGCCATCTTGTTTTGTGGAGACAAGCGACATAGGAATGTTTTGCGGTAAGAGTCTTTGGTTTGCTGTGTAAAGTGAGAAGTGCTCAGTGATTTATAGTGATGCTTAGAGACCTTAATTAGTCATGTATATAGTGATTATGAAATAATATTTGAGAATTGAGAGATAATAACATGGTAGAGGCGAGAACGACGTATGCTCACTCGATGGTGGTTGGTGTGCAACTGATGGAGCCTTACTGCAGGGAGGAGGTATTGAGTGTGGCCTCGCCCGGAAGCGGGAGAGTCCATCTCGCAGTTGGCGGGGGAGTCCACTTCACAGTTGGCGGGGGAGTTCACTTCGCATTAGAATTAATCTACAGTTGATCCACACGGATCGTTGGATATCTTTGATTGCTTGTTTGAAGATTCCATTATAATTGTATATACGTGACACAGTGAATGGCGGTAAGAGTGTTTACTCGCTCTTATTCATATGTATATTAATGTTTAATGTTGATGAGGAATACATGATCCACGCCCGGCAAGATTAACCAAGACGAGAGCAGCATCTTAGTGGGAGGCATGAGTTGACATCAAGAGAATCCAAGCAAGAATAACGATTGTTGAAGCAGTGATTCATAGTACTGCGATTATACCATGCTCTTGAGGTAATTGCTTGCTCATTTATTTAATGAGTTATGTATGTTGTTTAAGATTCAGCTACTGGAAACTAAACGTTCCAAGTAGCACGGGCTATGGTGAGCCCGTAGTGGACTTACCTGGCACAGGAGCGGGGCTGTAACTGAATGGAGTTATGTATGTTTATGGTTAGTAATGATCACAGTGAGCAGAAGTTTGCAGTACTAGAGTAGGGAATTGGTTGTGTTAGCTTGACAGTTAAATGTATGTGCTAAGATAACCCAAGTTATTGAATGATTGACGTTGATGAGCCTGTTGTCTTGACGATGTGGGGAGAGTTGGCGACCTCGTCCGAGGCTCCGTTTGTAATTTATTGTCCCTTGTTTGTAATAGATGTTTGTTAGAAGACCTTGTTTCCGCTTGTCCCCTGTGAGGGGCCTGTTGGATAAAGAGTGTTGATGACTTCGTTACCTGCTGGTGACGAAAAAAGATTACTGGGAGACCCATTAGTGAGAACACCTGAGTAACGTGAAGGAAGAGTGAAACTTGTCACTCAGTTTGGGGTGTGAGCACGTGAGTAACCTGTGAGTAACTGAGTCAGTAGTTCCCATCCTGGTGGCATAATACTTCCTCCCCATAGTTTAATGTGCGTCAGGGTGAATCCTCACTGAGTTTGGTGGCAGAGTTGTGGTGTCAGAGGAGGTGGCAGAGTTGTGGTGTCAGAGGAGGTGGCAGTATGGGAGGTGTCTGCTAGTTTTTATTTTTAAATATCAACCCTCTGAATAGTGTGGAAATTTAGGGAAAGGGGGGGGGGCCTACAACGTGGAACAGGGAAGATCAACTAGGCACCAATCATTAACTGATCACCCCTATTAACCCAGCAGTAATTGGGGACAGTAATTGCGGATTGGAGGGTCGGGTTCAGGGAAAAAACTAATTGTGTAAAGCTTAATATGAACTATGGAAAGGGGAAGCCCAGCGCCTTCTGTTTACGAGAGTCAGGCTCCGTCTTCCTTGTACTCACATGAGTAAAAGATCAAATGTTAGTCTCACCACAGCTTGGGTGGTGAGGGACCCCATCCCCTCCCCCCACCATCCCCTCCCTCTCCGCTCTTGTGCAGGTGAGATGCCATATAACTAATTTTTTGAACAAAGAATAACATTTTAAGAAACTTTCAACAAGAGAAATGACATGATGCTGAAGTGACTAAATTCGCAAAATGAATAATGTGGAGCATAATTTATGACATGTCATATTTTGAAATGTTCATATTTGAACATTTCAAAAACAATATGTTTAACAGGTCTCTCACCCTGTCCATGGAGGACAGAAGAAAATGTATATATGCTGGTTAGCATTGTAGATGTGTGGCCACGTCTGTGGTAGAAAATATTAATAATAAAAAAATACAGATACAGCCTCTGCCATCATTTACACATTCTATGTCAACACTACATACTTGCCGCCACTTCACAGAACCAGCATCTCTCATTACTACTGAAAAATCTCTGCCAGCAGGAAAAAACTTGCCACTACCAACCATTTGCGGTGGACGGTAGAGCGACGGTCTCGCTTCATGCAGGTCGGCGTTCAATCCCCGATCGTCTACAAGTGGTTGGGCATCATCCACCCCCCCTCCACCCCTTCCCTTCCTAAATCCTTATCCTGACCTCATCCAATTATGCTATATCGTTGTAATAGCTTGGCGCTTTCCCCTGATAATTCCCTCCCTCTGCCACCACCACAGAAACAACCACCACTGCCACCACCACAGAAACAACCACCACTGCCACCACCACAAACAACCACCACTGGCACCACCACAGAAACAACCACCACTGCCAACACCACAGAAACAACCACCACTGCCACCACCACAGAAACAACCACCACTGCCACCACCACAGAAACAACCACCACTGCCACCACCACAAACAACCACCACTGGCACCACCACAGAAAGAACCACCACTGCCAACACCACAGAAACAACCACCACTGCCACCACCACAGAAACAACCACCACTGCCAACACCACAGAAACAACCACCACTGCCAACACCACAGAAACAACCACCACTGCCACCACCACAGAAACAACCACCACTGCCACCACCACAGAAACAACCACCACTGCCACCACCACAGAAACAACCACCACTGCCACCACCACAGAAACAACCACCACTGCCACCACCACAGAAACAACCACTACTGCCACCGCCACAGAAACAACCACCACTGCCACCACCACAGAAACAACCACCACTGCCACCACCACAGAAACAACCACCACTGCCACCGCCACAGAAACAACCACCACTGCCACCACCACAGAAACAACCACCACTGCCACCACCACAGAAACAACCACCTCTGCCACCACCAATGTATGCCAATGTATGTATGTGATGTAACTATATAACCTGAGCTTGTAAAAGCACCTTCATCACCTTCAGTGATTAAGTGCTTAATTGCACACTAGTTTCTTTATCAGCTATCTCACCCTGTCAGAGTAAATGAGACAGATGTATGTGAATGCATGTGTGTGTGTATATATGTATGTATATGTGTGTGTGTGTATGTATATGTATGGGTATAAAGCATATATGGAAGCTGATCAGAATTGCATTTCACCTTTGTGAATGTACATTAATGACACTATGTAAAAGACACATCTAATACTTTATGTAGGGCATACGTAAATCTGTGTATCTATGCATTTACGTATGTAGGTTAGCTTAGCATTTTAAAAGCACCGAATCACCTTCTGTGGTTGAGTGTTCAATAAACCCTTGAACTGTATGTTCAACACTTCTCTAACCCTGTCCATAGAGGACAGAAGAAAATGTATATATGCTGGTTAGCATTGTAAATGTGTGGCCACGTCTGTGGTAGAAAATAATAATAAAAAAAAAAAAAAAAAAAAAAAAAAAAAAAAAAATAACTGCCACCACCACAAACAACCTCTGCCACCTCCACTGCCAACACCATTGCATAACTGTGAACATATTATGATGAAAATCAAACAGACTTCGTGATGGGACTTTTAATCCAAATGATGTCGACTGACATTTATAAACCTCTATTATTAGGCTCTCCGGGAAGAACGATTGTCTATTGCCTCGTGTTCTGGGAATATACTTATATACTCTCTCTTTTTGGGGGATGCCTTTAGTGTTTTTTTTGTATATCTTTCAAACTTTCAATTCTTACGTGTATTCTGATTGGAATTTGGGTCAATTGTTGAACCTGTTGTATGCTGTACCGAGTAGAGATTATGTTCGAATTTGTCATTCTCTGGTGACAGTTATATGAGCTGTTGGAACAAAAGATTTTTAGTGTGGTTATCTTCTTGAGATCTTGAGATGATTTCGGGGCTTTAGTGTCCCCGCGGCCCGGTCCTCGACCAGGCCTCCACCCCCAGGAAGCAGCCCGTGACAGCTGACTAACAACCAAGGTACCTATTTTACTGCTAGGTAACAGGGGCATAGGGTGAAAGAAACTACCCCCCATTGTTTCTCGCCGGCGCCTGGGATCGAACCCAGGACCACAGGATCACAAATCCAGTGTGCTGTCCCCTCAGCCAACCGGCTCCCAACCGGTAGAGTGGTGTTACGGTGTTAGGAAAATATCTCAACACTTGACTTAAAAATCTGATCACAATTACGTATATACCTTAGTGGCAGGCAATATAATGCATTTATGGGCATAGCTACAGACCTCTAGTGGCATTTTGCTAAATTAATTAACAATTAAAATTTGTATTTGAGAGGTTTTTGTCTTTTGTTAGCATTTAACAATGCTTAAATTGTGTTGATTCAACTCTGATTAATCATAAAGTACAAATCATAAGACACACTTTACTTCCATATCTGATTTTTGTTCCTATATAAATTTTAATT
This sequence comes from Procambarus clarkii, assembly GCF_040958095.1. Classification (NCBI taxonomy): domain Eukaryota; kingdom Metazoa; phylum Arthropoda; class Malacostraca; order Decapoda; family Cambaridae; genus Procambarus; species Procambarus clarkii. Next base: position 16,115,822 of record NC_091202.1, on the reverse strand, counting down.
TTTTTAAGCTTTATGTAACTTATAATTTAAACTAATATATTGTGGGAACCGACCTGTGAGATTTATATTTATTTAATTTATATGAATTTATATTTACGTTAATTTATATACTTCGATAGCAATTTGTATAATGATAAGTGGACTGTATTTCTGCAATAATCTCATAATCTCACAAATCGATCCTCTACACATTAGGGGGGTTTATTAAATTAATATATATGCAGCCAATCAAACTACAGTAATAGACTACATACATTGAAAAGGTTCCTTATCTTATAGTACAGCAGGTTAGTCCACCAGGTATAACTAGGGTGTAGACACCAAAAATTATCCTCTTTGAGGTAGCTTCCATCACCCAGTAACTGGTGCACAAAATCTTGCTTCCTCGTCTTGACCTGTCAAAAGTGCGCTAGCTGTGAAGCCAGAATCCTATATATGACAAGCTATATCAGAGAAAACACTATACATGGAACAATAAAGACCTGGCTTAATTACCTTTAGTTTGAGGCTATGTCGTGACCTAACCGGATCACCCTATATAATGACATTAATGGCCATAAATGAAAGATACATGGGTTTCGGAAAGAATACTTAACTTGAATTTGTTGACAGCGTGTGATAATGGTACACCTTTGGTTTCCATAACACTACATCCAAGTAAAATTAACAGGAGCCGAATTTGCTCCCGAGAGCCTCTGGTCTAGTCTCAACAATGGCTGCCCTCCTTCCTCACCCTGACGCCTGGCTTACATTATCCAGATTTCAGAAAGTGATAGAAGGGTCACATTTAATATTGATAATTAAGTTAATTTATATGAGATGTTTTTCTGATGGTAAAGTCCAAAGACTAATGTATTTAAGAATAATTCCCACCATAATAGGTGGAGAATATAATAGTATGTGGTGATGATATCCCGTTTTCTATAGACGGTAATTCCACTACAAGTTACGTTTTCTATAGGTTACTTGTTTATACAATACAGCTATTATCTGTATGATATAAAATGGTGTCGGATTTTCCGACATATATAGCAATAATTTCATCACTTTACATAATATTTGATAGACAATGCAAGTATTTGGGTCATAAATGTGCAAATTTTGCATTTTTATGAAGTATAATTATCGCCTGTTTAAAATTAAGCAACTCGCACTTGTATAATCACATATCAGTTTACACGAAAGTAAAGCAAATAATGTGTGCTTCAACGGAACGCAACATTTAGCGGCAGGCAAAACAAAGAAAAAAAGAAAATAAACTTCGGGAGAGTAAATTTTTCAACTTTCCACTTGAAGAAGAACAAAAATAAATGAGTTTCGTGCCAAGATCTATTGATCTAACACTTCCGGTTATAGTCGATAAGAGGTGTCTCCGAAGAAAATTGCTTCCAAAGTTACACTAAAATCAATAAACAATTTTGTAAACCAAATAGAAACTAGTTTACTCATAGCTTCAAACAAAGAACTGTTCATTTGCTCTACAATTAAATACAGAAATGTGGGGAGGCTTTTCAATTTGTATAATTTATATATAGAGATTTTAGATGAAAGTGGAACAGCAGTTCACTGATAATTATAGATCATAATTATACATCATTGATCTTAGTCATTGGAGATAGTCGTTATAAACAAGTCTAATAAAATGTATTGTTTTATTAAATCTAAATTTGAAGAATTGTGAAATTTTTATGTTGTTTGATTGTTTGAGATTTGTTGGTTCACTGAGAATGTTGGAAGCAGCCTTAGGGTTTAAAATGATTTTAAGTGGCTTTATTTAATTCGTGGGAGTTTGATGTACTTTAAACAATTCAGGAATACACACACACACATATATATATATCTTGTCTTTTCTTCACAATTGTTTAACTATATGTATATGATGCACCTGAGTGAGTGGGTGAGTGAGGGAGTGAGTTAGACTCATACAGATCAAGAGGAATGACAGTGAAAAAAAATATTGACGTTTGTTTCATTTCGACTTTTCAAAACAATATATATTGTGTAACACTCTGAGACGAGCCGAAAATGATCTCCCTTGCCAGTCCTAATACAACCGTACCAAAACCGGCTATCATATGCCGACAGTTATAATATACCGATATTTTATATTGTCTCGTCGGAGAGGACCGATAAAAATCCACTGGGAAATATTATTATCCGATATCGGATCATTTAGCGTGGACATTAAGTAGATTCTTCGCTTCAAATCGGCAAAATAATCCTTGAAATATAAGAGTGAAATGCGTTAAATGTCAGGGTTAAGACCGGCGTTCACTGCCCATATTCTGGCGGGTGGGTTGGGTGAACTTGTGGATTTGTGGATTGTGTTTTCTTACGATATATGGACCACGATACTCGCTTGGTGTTGTAGAGCATGGGAGAGTTTGTTGCTCTGGCGATTGTTTATACCTTGTTCTCTCTCTCTCTCTCTCTCTCTCTCTCTCTCTCTCTCTCTCTCTCTCTCTCTCTATATATATATATATATATATATATATATATATATATATATATATATATATATATATATATATATATAAGTCTACAGGAAAGACTGCTACCAAAATATACTTATATATATATATATATATATATATATATATATATATATATATATATATATATATATATATATATATATATATATATATATATATATATATATATATTATTAAATATGACCGAAAAAGTAAGATTAATAATTCTAACACGAATTTTCTCAATCTTTCGTATATTTCTTTTCACTGTTGGAGGTAATTCAAAAATCAATTCTCCAAAATTCATTTTTATTTCTAGTCTGACGCGACACGAGCGCGTTTCGTAAAACTTATTACATTTTCAAAGACTTTAGTTTACAAATACACAACTGAATAGAACTTACGCATCTCCGATTTTGTTTATATCTACATTTGAGTGAGGTGGATGGGGTGAGGTGGCATTAATAGGGTATTAATTTCATCAACACAAGACAGAACAAGAGGTGGCATTAATAGGATATTAATTTCATCAACACAAGACAGAACACGAAACAATGGGTATTGAAATGGAAGTGATTGTAGAAAGCCTATTGGTCCAGAAAGCCAATTGGCCTATTGGCTATCATCGGCTATCATATCACTCATTTCGGCCAATCATTAGCCAGATACCCACACCCACGTACAGACTGGCGAAGCGACTCAACGGCCTGCTGACTCCTTATGTTCCTTGCGCCTTCAGCCTGAAGTCTCCAAAAGAATTTGTTGACTTACTGCGGGGCATACGGACCACAGGGATAAGAGCCTCATTGGACGTGGAGTCGCTGTTTACCAACGTACCTGTGGACGAGACAATCGGGATGATAGCCGACAGAGTGTATCGTGATCCAGCCTGTACTCCTCTTGACATACCCGAGAATATTCTAAGGAAACTACTCCAAGCTTGTACTAAAGAGGCACCCTTCTTGAGCCCGGATGGGCACATGTATAAGCAAGTAGATGGGGTCACCATGGGTTCTCCCCTAGGTGTCCTGTTTGCAAACTTCTACATGGGTACCATCGAGCAAAAAGTCTTAGTCGACATGAACTTGAAACCGGCCATATGTGCCACAGAGTGGGCCTCTCGTGCAGGCCAATCACCTCAACCACCATCCCCAAAAGCCCACAAGCAATCCAGCTGGGATGGTCCCATTGTAGACCAAGTTGCTGCAGAGTGCCTGGGGCTGCAACAACACAACATGCCATTGCTCGCCTCACAGCAGTAGCAGCACCACATGCAGGGGATTTCCTGTTAGCAACCCCAATGTCGGCAACTGGCACGCGTCTCACACCACACGCCCTCCGAATTGCTGTGGCCCTCCGCCTTGCTGCCCCAATCCACACCAGATATAGTTGTATTTGCGGCGAGGTACTGGCTGACAGGTACGGCCACCATAGCCTACTCTGCCAAAGCAAAGGGGATGGCACTCGAAGCACAGTGAAGTTAACGACATCATCAAGAGGAGCCTCACCACAGCTGGATGCCCAGCTGAAAGAGAGCCCCGTTACCTAACGCCCCGTAACTCTGATGCTCTTATTGGTCGCCCGGATGGTATCACAGTGAACCCCTGGAAGAATGGCAAGCAGTTGGTATGGGACTACACGTGCGTATCAACCCTGGCTAACACCTACATTAACCTCAGTGTTGCACAACCAGGTGGCGCTGCCACCCACAGGGAAGCAGCCAAATCCCGTAAGTATAGAGAACTGGATCACCACTACAATTTTGTCCCCATTGCTTCTGAGACACTCGGCGCCTGGGGTAAAAGTGCTACCAGTTTTTTGACGGAACTGGGATCTAGGCTCATTGAAACAACAAGGGACCCAAGAACTGCAAGCTTTCTTTTCCAGCGCCTCAGTGTGGCGATACAGAGGGGAAATGCGCACTGAATCCAGGGTTCCTGCCCGCCATCTGAGGAGCTGGAGGAACTCGACATCCTATGATTACCATCTTTGTAACCCATATGTAACTCCTTTTTTGTAACAAAGTTCAAATAAAGTAAATATATATGTGTACATACAAAAGAATGGGGGTGGTAGGAGAAGATAATATTAGTGTTCACTGAGAAACCACAAGGTCTCCTCTGAATACTTTTTATTTTCTTCTCCGAGGCTATGGGTCCCCACATTGGCACCAGAGGTGGTACCCCTATATATATATATATATATATATATATATATATATATATATATATATATATATATATATATATATATATATATATATATTTATATATATATATATATATATATATATATATATATATATATATATATATATATATTTATATATATTTATATATATATGTATATATATATATATATATATATATATATATATATATATATATATATATATATATTTATGTAGTACCTAGTAGCCAGAACGCACTTCTCAGCCTACTATGCAGGACCTGATTTGCCTAATAAGCCAAGTTTTCCTGAATTAATATATTTTCTCTATTTTTTTTCTTATGAAATGATAAAGCTACCCATTTCATTATGCATGAGGTCAATTTTTTTTTATTGGAGTTAAAATTAACTTAGATATATGATCGAACCTAACCAACCCTACCTAACCTAACCTAACCTATCTTTATAGGTTAGGTTGGGTTAGGTACCCGAAAAACTTAGGTTAGGTTAGGTTAGGTAGGTTAGGTTGTCGAAAAACAATTAATTCATGAAAACTTGGCTTATTAGGCAAATCGGGCCTTGCATAGTAGGCTGAGAAGTACGTTCTGGCTACTAGGTACGACATATATATATATATATATATATATATATATATATATATATATATATATAAATGTCGTACCTAGTAGCCAGAACGTACTTCTCAGCCTACTATGCAAGGCCCGATTTGCCTAATAAGCCAAGTTTTCATGAATTAATTGTTTTTCTACTACCTAACCTACCTAACCTAACCTAACCTAACTTTTTCGGCCACCTAACCAAACCTAACCTATAAAGATAGATTAGGTTAGGTTAGGTAGGGTTGGTTAGGTTTGGTCATATATCTACGTTAATTTTAATTCTAATAAAAAAAAATTGACCTCATACATAATGAAATGGGTAGCTTTATCATTTCATAAGAAAAAAAAATAGAGAAAATATATTAATTCATGAAAAATTGGCCTATTAGGCAAATCGGGCCTTGCATAGTAGGCTGAGAAGTGCGTTCTGGCTACTAGGTACGACATATATATATATATATATATATATATATATATATATATATATATATATATATATATATGTATATATATATATATTTATATATATATATATATATATTTATATATATATATATATATATATATATATATATATATATATATATATATATATTTATATATATATATATATATATATATATATATATATATTTATATATATATATATATATATATATATATATATATATATATATATATATATATATATATATATATATATATATATATATATATATATATGCCATGTAGCCGATGCCGATGCCATGCTCAGCGCCGCAACATCAGAGAAGGAGAAAGCCCGCATCAGAGCAGTGCGTGCCCCCCATGCAGGAGACTTCCTTCTGGCAGTACCCATGTCAGCAATAGGCACGCGCCTAGATCCAGAATCCCTTCGTGTAGCAGTGGCCCTCCGCCGGGGTGCCCCAATTCACACTGAATACAAGTGTATTTGCAACAGGGTGGAAGCAGACCAATATGGACTGCATGGGTTGCATTGCGGAAGCACAAAGGGCTGGCATGCAAGACACAACAAGGTCAATGACATCATCAAGAGAAGCCTCGTCTCAGCTAGGTGCCGAGCGAAGAGAGAACCTCGCATCCTAGGGGTCCAAAACCCGGATTTCCCCGCACTTCGCCCTGATGGCATCACCATATACTCATGGAAGGAGGGTAGACAGTTGGTGTGGGACAACACATGTGTATCCACCCTGGCTGACACCTATGTACACTTCGGAGCTGATCAAGCAGGTGGGGCGGCCAACCACAGGGAAACAGCAAAATCACTCAAGTACAGGCGACTGGAAGGTCAATACCTCTTTCTTCCCATAGCGTCTGAGACACATGGCCCCTGGGGCAAGAGTGCCTTGGGATTTCTCAAGGAATTGGGTTCCAAGCTCATTGACGTCACCAGAGACCCAAGGGCTTCCAGTTTTTTTGTTTCAGCGCCTCCGTGTGGCGATCCAGAGGGGAAATGCTTGCTGCGTCCTCGGTTCCTGTCTGGAAGCGGAGGAGCTTCAAGAGATCCTTAATCTTTAGGCATTTGTCTTGTAACCTTTAAATACACAGTATATATATATATATATATATATATATATATATATATATATATATATATATATATATATATATATATATATATATATATATATATATAAATATATATATATATATATATATATATATATATATATATATATATATATATATATATATATATGTCGTACCTAATAGCCAGAACGCACTTCTCAGCCTACTATTCAAGGCCCGATTTGCCTAATAAGCCAAGTTTTCATGAATTAATGTTTTTTCGTCTACCTAACCTACCTAACCTAACCTAACCTAGCTTTTTTTGGCTACCTAACCTAACCTTACCTACAAATATAGGTTAGGTTAGGTTAGGTAGGGTTGGTTAGGTTCGGTCATATATCTACGTTAATTTTAACTCCAATAAAAAAAAATTGACCTCATACATAGAGAAAAGGGTTGCTTTATCATTTCATAAGAAAAAAATTATAGTAAATACATTAATTCAGGAAAACTTGGCTTATTAGGCAAATCGGGCCTTGAATAGTAGGCTGAGAAGTGAGTTCTGGCTACTAGGTACGACATATATATATATATATATATATATATATATATATATGTCGTACCTAGTAGCCAGAACGCACTTCTCAGCCTACTATGCAAGGACCGATTTGCCTAATAAGCAAAGTTTTCATGAAATAATGTTTTTTAGACTACCTAACCCACCTAACCTAACCTAACCTAACTTTGTCAGATACCTAACCTAACCTATAAAGATAGGTTAGGTTAGGTTAGGTAGGGTTGGTTAGGTTCGGTCATATATCTACGTTAATTTTAACTCCAATAAAAAAAGATTGACCTCATACGTAATGAAATGGGTAGCTTTATCATTTCATAAGAAAAAAATTAGATAAAATATATTAATTCGGGAAAACTTGGCTTATTAGGCAAATCGGGCCTTGCATAGTAGGCTGAGAAGTGCGTTCTGGCTACTAGGTACGACATATATATATATATATATATATATATATATATATATATATATATATATATATATATATATATATATATATATCTACAGGCTCTGAGACTCTGGGCGCCTGGGGTAAATGTGCACTCAAGTTTTTAAAGGAGGTTGGTGAGGAACTCATTGGGAAAACTAGAGACCCACGAGCAGCCAGTTTCCTGTTCCAGCGCCTCAGTGTCGCAGTTCAGAGGGGAAATGCGTCCTGTATCCTGGGTACGCACCCAACCTCCGAGGAGCTGGACGAGGTCCTCGAACGCTGATTGTTTAATTGTTATATATTTGTGTGTGTGTGTGTGTGTTCTCTGTAAACTGTAGCATTGCAATAAAATAAAACAAAACATACAAAAAAATAATGGGGGTGGTAGGAGAGGAAAATAATATAGTATTCAGTGAGAATCAAGATCATTCGACTTCAAGAGGATTATTAGGGCCTTTCAACTTCTGGAAGGTTATTAAGGCCATTGAACTTCTGGAGGGTTGTTAAGATCATTCAGATTCTGGGGGTTATTCAAGCCATTTAACCTCTGGAAGGTTATTAAGACCATTCAACTTCCGGATGGTTATGAAGGTTCTTCAACCTCTGGAGGGTTATTAAGGCCACACCAAAAGCTTCCTGACCATCCAGCATACTTCTAGTGTGCACATTCTCCAAGACTAAACTCCCAGTGTATATACACCGAACAAATGAGTACATTTCTGGAGTATCTACTTCTGGGGTGCCTTCATGAACGCTATGTTGCCATACGCTATGTTGCCATAGTAGTAGGCATCCATCAGTCTCAGGAGACTAAGGAGTTGCGCTCTGGTTGTCGGTCTGGAGTGGCCTCTCCAGGGCACAAAGCCAGGGTAGGTTGATCCGGAAGAGAAGCTGTTACCCATGCAGCAGGTCCAGTCATTCTATACTCACCATAATAAGTAAAAGTTGCCGTGTAATGGTCTGACTTTGTACCATATAAGTTTTTATGTGGGAGCTGTTAGGGGTTGGCGTACAGTGGTTTCCAAACTACATTACAGCAGTTTGGGGTGAAAACAGTAGTTTGAATTTCCAATAGCTCCTTCGACGCCCAGCCTGCAGGACGGTAGATGTAATGAATATCTCGTAAAAAAATGCGACGACGTCAAAATCAAAAGCACAAATGATTGACGTTTTCTCTTCATCGGCCTCGGTAGATTAGGTGGGTTGATTGGGTTCGTACGTTTGTTGTCAGACAAAACCATCGCATTTTGTACGGAGTGGCAAATCGAAAGAACGGTCTGACAAAGGGAAAGAGGGTCGGCTAGGGTAGTAGTAGTTTGGGTAGTGTTACTGGCGTGTGTTTAATACCTATACACTGCTAGGATTATTTAATCCACAATCTATTCTATCCACATGTATCCTTTAATCCAGAATAGATTTCGTGGTTGAAAATAGAGTCAATAATGTAATAAATTTGACTTCTATATGATCTGAACAGATAACAATATTTCAACACATGTAGGCAGTACTACACAAATGATAACTTGTGCTAGAACGATAACACGGGCTGATAACAATATTTCAACCCACGTAGCTACTGAACAGGTAATCACCCCCATAATACTGGAACAATAACGTGTACTAATACCCCGCCACATTGTTCCCGTGAACAAAACAAGGAGGCCGGGCGCACCATCACAATACAAATGGCTCCACAAGCAGAGAAGAAAGTCAGGAGTCACGCTCAGTGCAGAACGCTGCCCTTTTCATCTTTTATATTTGAGGACAATACAGGAGGAGAAAACTGGCAAGTTCAGGGCTAACTTTGCTCTTCACGGCCGCTGGAGGGAGAGTATTGTGCTCTGCTCCCTCAGGGGCAGCGCATACTGCCTGCCACTCCCTCAGGGGCAGCGCATACTGCCTGCCACTCCCTCAGGGGCAGCGCATACTGCCTGCCACTCCCTCCGGGGCAGCGCATACTGCCTGCCGTTCCTCATATTAAAGAAACCTTTTACTTGAAAGATTGCGGGAATACAACTTAGAGATTCACCTGGGTTATATATTATTATAACCCAGGTGAATCTCTTATTATTTATTAGTCGTTTATTATTATTGTTATTTGTAGTCGTTAGAGAGGGACATACTGGGCTTAACGCTACTGTGTGTCTGAGAGGGGTTTGTTGGTGTTAACGGTGTGATATTTGGGTGCTGGTAACACCAGTGTCAAGTGTGATAACTCCAGTGTCAGGTGTGATAACTCCAGTGTCAGGTGTGATAACTCCTGTGTCAGGTGTGATAACTCCAGTGTCAGGTGTGATAACTCCTGTGTCAGGTGTGATAACTCCAGTGTCAGGTGTGATAACTCCAGTGTCAGGTGTGATAACTCCAGTTTCTGGTGTGATAACTCCAGTGTCAGGAGTGATAACTTCAGTTTCTGGTGTGATAACTCCAGTGTCAGGTGTGATAACTCCAGTGACAGGTGCGATAACACCAGTGTCAGGTGTGATAACACCAGTGTCAGGTGTGATAACTCCAGTGTCAGGTGTGATGACTCAAGAGTCAGGTGTGATAACTCCAGTGTCAAGTGTCATAACTCCAGTGTCAGGTGTCATAACTCCAGTGTCAGGTGTCATAACTCCAGTGTCAGGTGTTATAACACTTGTGCTGTCATAACACTAGTTACAGCTGCCATACCAGTGTCAGGCAGGTGTCATAACACCAGTACTTATTGTCATATCAACAGTGTCAGCACCAACCACACCACCAACCACACCACCAACCACACCATCAACCACACCACCAACCACACCACCAACAACACCACTAACCACACCACCAACCACACCACCAACCACACCACCAACAACACCACTAACCACACCAACCACATCACCAACCACACCACCAACCACACCACCAACCACACCACCAACCAACCACACCGCCAACCACACCACTAACTACACCACTAACCACACCACCAACCAACCACACCGCCAACCACACCACCAACCACACCACTAACTACACCACTAACCACACCACCAACCAACCACACCGCCAACCACACCACCAACCACACCACTAACTACACCACTAACCACACCACCAACCAACCACACCGCCAACCACACCACCAACCACACCACTAACCACACCACCAACCACACCACCAACCACACCACCAACCACACCACCAACCAACCACACCACCAACCACACCACCAACCACACCACCAACCACACCGCCAACCACACCGCCAACCACACCACCAACCACACCACCAACCACACCACCAACCACACCACTAACCACACCACCAACCACACCACCAACCACACCACCAATCACACCACCAACCACACCACTAACCACACCACCAACCACATCACCAACCACACCACCAACCACACCACCAACCACACCACCAACCACACCACTAACTACACCACTAACCACACCACCAACCACACCACCAACCACACCACCAACCACACCACCAACCACACCACCAACCACACCACCAACCACACCACCAACCACATCACCAACCACACCACCAACCACACCACCAACCACACCACCAACCACACCACCAACCACACCACCAACCACACCACTAACCACACCACTAACCACACCACCAACCACACCACCAACCACACCACCAACCAACCACACCACCAACCACACCACTAACTACACCACTAACCACACCACCAACCACACCACCAACCACACCACCAACCACACCACCAACCACACCACTAACCACACCACCAACCACACCACTAACCACACCACCAACCACACCACCAACCACACCACCAACCACACCACTAACCAAACCACTAACCACACCACCAACCACACCACTAACCACACCACTAACCACACCACTAACCACACCACTAACCACACCACTAACCACACCACCAACCACACCACACTCTATACCACCAACCACACCACTAACCACACCACTAACCACACCACCAACCACATCACTAACCACACCATCAACCACACCACCAACCACACCACTAACCACACCACCAACCACACCACCAACCACACCACCAACCAACCACACCACCAACCACACCACTAACTACACACTAACCACACCACCAACCACACCACCAACCACACCACCAACCACACCACTAACCACACCACCAATCACACCACTAACCACACCACCAACCACACCACCAACCACACCACCAACCACACCACTAACCACACCACCAATCACACCACTAACCACACCACTAACCACACCACCAACCACACCACACTCTATACCACCAACCACACCACTAACCACACCACTAACCACACCACTAACCACACCACCAACCACATCACTAACCACACCACCAACCACATCACCAACCACACCACCAACCACATCACCAACCACATCACCAACCACATCACCAACCACATCACTAACCACACCACCAACCACATCACCAACCACACCACCAACCACATCACCAACCACATCACCAACCACATCACCAACCACACCACACTCTATACCACCAACCACACCACCAACCACACCACACTCTATACCACCAACCAGACCACCAACCACATCACCAACCACACCACCAACCACATCACCAACCACACCACCAACCACATCATCAACCACACCACCATCCACACCACCAACTACATCACCAACCACACCACCAACCACACCACCAACAACACCACACTCATTACCACCAACCACACCACTAACCACACCACTAACCACACCACCAACCACATCACTAACCACACCACCAACCACATCACCAACCACACCACCAACCGCATCACCAACCACATCACCAACCACATCACCAACCACATCACTAACCACACCACCAACCACATCACCAACCACACCACCAACCACATCACCAACCACATCACCAACCACATCACCAACCACACCACACTCTATACCACCAACCACACCACCAACCACACCACACTCTATACCACCAACCAGACCACCAACCACATCACCAACCACACCACCAACCACATCACCAACCACACCACCAACCACATCATCAACCACACCACCAACCACACCACCAACTACATCACCAACCACACCACCAACCACACCACCAACAACACCACACTCTATACCACCAACCACACCACACCCTATACCACCAACCACACCACCAACCACACCACACTCTATACCATCAACCGCACCACCAACTACACCACACTCTATACCACCAACCACACCACCAACCACAACACCAACCACAACACCAACCACACCAACAACTACACCACACCCTATACCACCAACCACACCACACACTATACCACCAACCACACCACCAACCACACCACCAACCACAACACCAACCACAACACCAACCACAGCACCAACCACACCACCAACCACACCACACCCTATACCACCAACCACACCACCAACCACACCACACCCTAGACCACCAACCACACCACCAACCACACCACCAACCACACCACCAACCACAACACCAACCACAACACCAACCACACCACAAACTACACCACACCCTATACCACTGCCTGTCATGTTAACTTCTGGTATTTGTGAGGGAATGAAGATTCCCTCAGCTAGTTTTCCTAGTTTCTAGATTAGGCTAGTCGCTCTAGGGACTCTAGAAACTGAAGCTTTCAAACTAACATATACTTGTGGGGTGTTGAATGAAAGCTTATGTTAAGGACTGTAGTTTGGGACTGGCTAGAGGTCTGTGATTGCTCTGTAGAGAGAATTACAGAAATTTTCCTGTTTCTGTGAAATAGGATGAGAGGTGAGAGTGAAGTGGTATGTGAGGTACTTGACTCTCAAACCGTTAGAGGTGGGGGGAAAGTGGGGTGACCATTGCCCCCCCCCCCACCATGTGAGACAGTGCGCCACTGTCTTTAGGCCTCCCCCTCCTTGTGACGTCATGGGACGCCTGAGGGTGAGTGAGGCCTGTGATTGGGTTAGACACCTCGGCTCTGAGCTGATTTTGGCGCGAACAGCTGTGATTGTAAGCGACACCATGGTGGTGTGCCGGCTTCCTGCTGATTGGTCAAGACAAAGTAGGGGGGCAGATATGGGCATTTTGAGTTTCCGTGCCCGCGAGAGTCAGTTTGAGCTGGGTAGCAGGTGGAGGTGGGAATTTCCCATCTCCACCCCCATTAATCGCGGTCGTTACCGTGGTGTCCAGCGGGGATGGCACTCCTGCCATCCCGGGTTGTGTCTAGGCCAAATTTTCGTGAAATTTGGGGCCGATGAGGTACGGAAGGACCAGTAAGCCTCAGAGACAGTGGGCACCCATGAGGCAGCTGGCAGAGCCTCATGGTGTAACATGTGGTTCAAATAGCCTGTCTAGTGTTGATGGACAATTGGTGGAATCAGGGCAGTGTAACTGTAGTGAGATTACAGGCCCCTGTTGGACTTTGAATTCCGCCAGGCGGCGTCAGTGTGGTGACGCCGCCGGCCATTGTCACCCGAGTGTACGAGCGAGCATGCTGATGATGGGGTGTAAAGTGATCTTCCATCCAGGTGTGTATGCTTGCAGGCAGCCAGCTGGGCTGTGGCGCCCCAGGCCGCCCGGGGCCGCCCACCTTGGCCAGCCGCCCGGGAGGAGGGGGGGGAGGCCACCCACCCAGGTCCCTCTGCGTGGCCAAAACCCCCACCCCACCCCCGCGCACCAGCTCAGCCGGGTGGGGTGCTGTGGGCACCCCACCCGGCTGAGCGCCTGGTCAGGCGCTACCCGTGGCCACCCCCTTAGGGCCACGGGGTGGCCACATGTTTTGGCCACATGCTTTTGCCACTTTCCCTGAACAGCCTAGGGCCACACCGAGTCGACACTAGGAGCGAACTGGGTGTTCTACAGCCAGAGTGGTAGTGACCAGGGAAATGAATGTTGTGTTGAGGCTTTAAAGAAAGTTGAGTACAATAATCATTGTGTAACAGTGTCTCAGGACTGGTGGAACTTCCGGTAAATGCTGTGTTGTCCCATAGCCCTGCCAGGCTAGGGAAGCAGCTGAGAGACAGCTGTCAGTGGCACGTCTAGGTGACTGGTAGGGCGGTACCTGGAGATGGATGTTGTACACGGGACCACACTGTAGTTACATAAAGTATAAGTGTGTAGACTGACTCGAGTATGTAACCGGTCAGTGTAGAGATTTACCATATAAATGATCCAGTTGTTGATTCTATATAATCGGTCTGACTGGATTAGTGCGATGGAGTACCAGTATAAATAATTATAATCATTATGTTGCAGGGATGTCAGTGGGTACACTGAGGTCTGTGTAGTTAGAGTTACATTTACCTGATGATATAATTTTCATTGATTATGTGAATGCCATTTCTATGTGTTCATTTGCATGTTTTATATACTGTGTTGTGTGGTGAGTCAGTAGATGTGATTGCTGACTGATTGCCTAATGATGTCATTAGCATGTGGGGTATGCTGACGGCATCATTATGTTGCAGGTTTGTGCAGTGTTGTTATCAGTTTATACGATATTGCTGCCCTGGGAGCTGTGTTGAGGGTTTAAGGGACCTCTAGGATTATTCAGGGGAATTCACAGTACTTAATGAGAGCAGGCAGTTGTTTGGTTAATTGCCTTGCTGAGGTAAGTGTGTGCTCACAGTAGTCCTTTGCAACGGTTGCAAGATAAAGGGGGGGCAGTAATATTGGTATACTCTTGTTGTTGCACAACCGTATGTCATTATTGTGTGGGCACAGTAATTAACGAGTTGCAGTAGCCGCAACCGTATGTGGGCAGTGCATTTGTGTTGTTGCATGCCATTGTAGTGTGACCCATGTTACACTGGGGTTACTTTGTTTCTTTAAGTTGTGTTGAGGATTTAAGGATTTAGTGAGTTAATTAGTAGGGGTAATTAACTGGATAAGGGGTGCACACTTATTGTTGAGTGAGTGAGGGCTGTTATGGAAGAACAGCATTGAGCTTGAGTGAGATATGTCTCGGGAGCAATTAATTGTCCGTGTGACAACTAATTGACCACTCTAGCTAATTATGTAATTAGCATTCTCATCATGAATTCACGTAGTGGGAGAGGATCTGTCAGTATTTGTGTTAACGGAATTTGCTCGGGACTAATTACCTTTCGGGGGTATAGCAATTAGTGGCTCATGATAATTAGTGGAGTAATTAACGTCTGGAGTCTGGTGGGCTCAGATGACTCGGTAAAGCGAGGTCATGGAGCTAGCATAAATCGTTATATTAATCTTATCCTGTCTGAGGACAGTGGATTAATTGCACTCATGTTAATTAGGGGTAATTAACTCCTTTCCCATGAATTCACAGTGTTTGATGAGACCTGCTTAGGCAGTGCTGAGTGAGACGTATTTATGGATGATTAATTATCGGTCCTGGTGACAGTTAATTAATTGCTCGGAGTTAATTAGGGTAATTAACACTCACTAGTAATTTTTTGACACAGACTGTTGAGAAGCTACCAAGTTAGGGTAGGCTTAGTTAACGTAACTCAATGGGGATGTAATTAGTGGTCCGTTTGACCTTAATTGAGAATTACTCACTGAATACTTGCAAGGAGTCAAGTGTGATGTAATATAAGAGTTTGAGTTATTGTTAACAGAGATGACTTGTATTGAGAGAAACAAGTGTTGATGATTAACGTAGAGTACCATCATGTTGTTGTCTAGTGTGAGACAATAGTTTGGGATTAACGTAGTAATTTGTCGCTGACTGCTGTGATCAGTCAATTAACGTAATTAATCACATAATCAATGTAGTAATTGATTAAGGCAATTTCCTTTGGTTGTCGTCTGGTGACGAGAGTAGTGTAATTTAGGGATTTGTGGAGCTGTGTCCCAGAATCCCGCCTTGCCTGACTTTGTTTACTGTTTACAGGGCAACTTCTTGTAGCAAGTTGCAAAGAGTGTTCACACTGGGTTGTGATAGGGGGTCACTGTTGGACTACCCGCCTAGTTACGTGGGTCTCTCCTGGGGGGCAGGAGGACCCTTAAGCTTGTGATTAGAGTAAGCTGTCAGGGAAGCCGTGACACTATTGATTGCATGCTTGTGTCTCCAGTGGGCATCATTGCTCAGTTAGTTCACTTGTCAGGCCGAAGTGTCAGCAGGATGGAGCCTGCTGTCACTTCTCGAGGGGCTGTTGAATAGCTGTGTTGCAAATGCAACTTGATGGACAATAACGTAACCATTCGCTGTGGTGTAACTTAGTCTGTGATATTTTTCTTTGATTTGCAATATTGCGTCATCAGTGGGCACACCTGTGTTCAGGTTAGTTCAGTATGCAGCCTCACAGCAAGGGTTGCTATTTAGCTGTTTGTTATCGTGCCACTGGATGGACATTAACGTAACGTAAACTCGGTAATGTAGTAGTTAGTCTCTTGTTATTAATAAATTATGTTATAGAAAACGGTCTTTGATGTCAACCCTTCAACCATATTATTCCACCATATTTCTGCATATTATTAAATGTTGATGTGATCTAGATATGACGGCTGTTCTTGGGAATTCGAATTCCAATTCATAGCACCACATCAAATATAAATATTTGATTGTGAGAACCCGTCGGTTACCCTTTATTAGTTTTAACGTCCTGTTTAACTAGGAGGAGCCAGCAGCCTATTGTGGACAGGTTTTCACCCCTAGTGGTGGAGGCCTGGCGGTTTGCTCCCGCTTTTCCTTTTTCTACTGGACTCATGCTTAACTGCCGTGAGCAGCCTTTAAACTTGTAGTCCACCTCCTAAGGGAGGTAGGCGTAGAGAAAAATCTCACAGTATTAACTTGCCATGGCTCCTAATTAGACCACTATTAATATCGCTCCATAACTGCAGAATGAAACTGAGAGATGGCATCTGGGGGCAGCTTCTCTCTCTCTCTCGTGCCAGGATTTATCAAGCATTTACGCCACCACTTACGAAGCCTCTACATCTTTCAGTATTCAGGGCAGCCTTGGTTACATTCAATAAATAGTTTACGGGCTTTGGAACAAAACAACCCAAGTTTGTTGTTTATTTAAACAATTTCATTAGTGTTTCGGATATATATATGTACCTAATATCCAGAACGCACTTCTTGGCCTAGTATGCAATGCCCGATTTGACTAACAGGCAATGATTGTTATTTTCATAAATTAAGTCAAATGTGTTTATTTGAATTAATATTATTATATTATATTAAGAACATGAATTATGTACTGACTAAGTTATGTTAGATTAGGTAGGATATGTCTAGTCATATTCATAAGAAAAAAAATGAAAAATATTTAATTTCACAAAAACAGGAAGAAAAACTTCTTTTCCATAAATAGAGGGTGAGGGGAAACAGAGATATGAGAGAGAAATGGGGAAGAGAATGACCACTAGAAAATCCTAGAAAACCTAGGATTTGGGATGGAGCGGGATGAAAAGGACTGGTGCCCAACCACTTGGACGGTTAGTAAGGTACCCGGCCTCACTCGGGTACCCAATCTACTACACAGTAACTCGACTGCTTTAAGTGGTCACCTTTCAGTAAAGTCATCAAGAAGTGTACTGGTTGCTTTATTGTAGAGTGATGGGTCTCTCTTTGCCAACACTTATATAATGGATGTTTAGCATTCCTTCAGTATGTCCTGATGTTGGATTTCTCGTACTATTTCAGTAAGCTCCTGGATCCGGATTCACGAAGCAGTTACGCAAGCACTTACGAATCTGTACGTCTTTTGTCAATCTTTGGTGGCTTTGTTTACAATTATTAAACAGTTAATGAGCTCCGAAGCACCAGGAGGCTGTTTATAACAATAAGAATAGTTGATTGGGAAGTTTTCATGCTTGTAAACTGTTTAATAAATGTAACCAAAGCCGTCAAAAATTGAGGTAAGATGTACACGTTCGTAAGTACTTGCGTAACTGCTTCGTGAATCTGGGTCATGGATCCATGCAGGTCAGTGGTAATTTACCATCTCTTGGGGTCAGATTTTGAGTCACCACTCCTGAGTACATATAACATGGATTAAATCCTCGGCTGGTAATTAGTGGATTTAAACCATTGAAATATAAGCAAAAATCATACTAACTGAGCTGCTTCCTTTCCATGTTCACAAATGTGACATAAATAAAAAAATTTACAATGATGTTCATTGCCTGAGGGTATCAAAAGGCCTGCTTGATAACACAACATTAGAGCAAGGCGAGCAATGGTGCTTCAATATGTACTTAGTTATGTATGTCTGGCCACACGTTACTAAGGCAATTGTTACATCAGTACTAAGAACAATTACAATATTGATTGGTATATATAAATATTATAAAATAATAGCAATAATGTATATAATCATAATTTCTATTATCGATGTGGCAAATTAGTACTAAAAATGAATTAATTTTGAATGTATTTATTTTAATATAATTTATAGGATAAAAACGTACACTTATGTATTTGTTCAACTTATGTAAAGAATTACTCCAAGTCTTGAGATGTAAGTCTCGCCCTGACCACACACTTAGACTTTGACAAAGCACTCAGGAGAGTGCGAAAGACTTGGTGTAAATCTTTACATAAATTTCACAAATGCATAAGTGTGGGATTTTATCCTGTGTTATTATGTCTGTGAGAAGATATTACCATTATTGAATATAATATACTTTAATTATTCAAATAATCAATGACAAAATTGTAATTAAACTCAATTACAAAATAAAGGTTTATAAGAGTATAAATAAAACAAAGATCTAAAAAGTCTTAGTTTTAACATTAAGAGAAGTTAGCATATATTACTACATTAGCATTGAGAATATAAAGTTAACTTTTAAAGTAATTAAGGACAAGTATTAGCATAATACATTCCTAGGTTTCTGATGTGATGGATAGCTTCTTCTCTCTTCCAGTATCATCCTTCACAAAAATAAAAAGAACTCAGAGATTTCTGGAAACAGATTTAATTCTTTTTTGTTTCAGGAACCAGGGAAAAGTTAGCTTTCCAAGACATCTAACTTAAATAATATGAAGTGCCCCGTTCTGGAGTGTAGTGTGTTGTATAGTGCCTTGTGGAGCCCACTGAATATGCAAGTTGGAAAACATTTGGGATTTTGTTTTGTTTTTATTTGTATAGAAAATAATATATATTGGCGTTTACGGTGTATTAAATTTTTGTGGGATTGTGGAGTGGGTGTTGAGATGAAAAGCTGTCTCAAAAACCCTTTTATTAATTTTAGTTTTTGCTTATCAATTTTTTTTTTCAGACTATTTTTATTGTTGTTTATTGTTTATTTTTTATCTTAAGGTTTATGCATTAAACGGCTTAGTTAAAAAAAGTACTTTTCTGTATGAGCTCAACAGACTCAACAGGCTCTGTCTCTCAACCCAACTTAACAGTATGAGTTCAATGAGCTGAACAGACCAACTCAAATGTAGGGACAGGTTGTGTTTACTGTTATGACCCCATGTAGCCTGGGTGGAGCGAGTCTACCCCAGTGAGAGTTATTCCGCCTTCCACACCTGATTGAGAGGTCAGAGGAAAAGATGAATATATTAAATATATAATAATTGTCAGTGAATAATTTAAAAATATGAGCAGAGGAAGGAGCAGAGCATTTAAATGACATGAAATAAGATGTCGATATTCTGGAGATGTGAAGTGGGGCCAACAAGACGTCGTGACCTCACTTGAGTTACAGCAATCGTCAGACGTGGTTATACTTTGTTGATTCTCCTGGAAGAAGGAAGAATATAATTCCGTGTGTTAGTGGTGGAGCGAAGGCTGCTTGTTTGCAAGTGTGAGGAAGCTGTTGGGGACTTAGTACACCATTTCTCTGTGATTTTGATAATTAGAGGCGACCTGGAAGTGTGTGTGTCGGTCGTGCCTTGTGGGACTCTAATTGTGTTGCTTCTTCAAGAGGAAGGAAACAAGCAGGCTCTTGTGGAGCCGCTGGGTGACCCCGTGTACTTGAGTCAGGAGCAGAGGAGCTGTGAGGCAGTCATAAGGAAACTTTGTTGGACGTCTTAGAGGACGCCATCTTGGAGGGCCGGAGTTGAATGCCCTCGAGCTACGAATTCTACGTTTCGTGTGGGAGAACTGCAACGTTTGTGTGGGAGAACTGCAACGTTCTTGTGGAGAACTGCAACGTTTGTGGGGGAGAACTGCAACGTTCTTGTGGAGAACTGCAACGTTTGTGTGGGAGAACTGCAACGTTTGTGTGGGAGAACTGCAACGTTTGTGTGGGAGAACTGCAACGTTTGTGTGGGAGACCTGCAACGTTTGTGTGGGAGAACTGCAACGTTTGTGTGGGAGAACTGCAACGTTTGTGTGGGAGAACTGCAACGTTTGTGTGGGAGAACTGCAACGTTTGTGTGGGAGAACTGCAACGTTTGTGTGGGAGAACTGCAACGTTTGTGTGGGAGAACTGCAACGTTTGTGTGGGAGAACTGCAACGTTTGTGTGGGAGAACTGCAACGTTTGTGTGGGAGAACTGCAACGTTTGTGTGGGAGAACTGCAACGTTTGTGTGGGAGAACTGCAACGTTTGTGTGGGAGAACTGCAACGTTTGTGTGGGAGAACTGCAACGTTTGTGTGGGAGAACTGCAACGTTTGTGTGGGAGAACTGCAACGTTTGTGTGGGAGAACTGCAACGTTTGTGTGGGAGACCTGCAACGTTTGTGTGGGAGACCTGCAACGTTTGTGTGGGAGAACTGCAACGTTTGTGTGGGAGAACTGCAACGTTTGTGTGGGAGAACTGCAACGTTTGTGTGGGAGAACTGCAACGTTTGTGTGGGAGAACTGCAACGTTTGTGTGGGAGAACTGCAACGTTTGTGTGGGAGACCTGCAACGTTTGTGTGGGAGACCTGCAACGTTTGTGTGGGAGAACTGCAACGTTTGTGTGGGAGACCTGCAACGTTTGTGTGGGAGACCTGCAACGTTTGTGTGGGAGAACTGCAACGTTTGTGTGGGAGAACTGCAACGTTTGTGTGGGAGACCTGCAACGTTTGTGTGGGAGAACTGCAACGTTTGTGTGGGAGAACTGCAACGTTTGTGTGGGAGAACTGCAACGTTTGTGTGGGAGAAGTTAGTGAGAGAACTTTTTACCGGAGGAGGAGTATAAGCTGAACTGCAAGGTGGTGCAGGACTTCGAGATGAGGAGTGGAACTCCAGTGACTTAGTGAAACTTGAAGGAGTGTAGGGAGCTACACGGATCTTGAGTGAACCTGGTGGAGGAGCTACACTGACATTCAAGGAGGACTTCATGTGCAGCTGATTGGACGTACTGCAATCAATTTAGAATATCATCTTACGTGATATTTGGAGGACCCAAATTGATGATTGTACTACAGGACCTCGAGTAATGGAACAGAGGATCTTATGGACACGTTGATGTTTAAGGGAGTGATTGATTGCGTTTTGGCATGAAAGGCGCAGTGCAAGGTGAGAGATTGATGCTTTTTGTAGAGTAGGAAATATGTGAATATTTTATGTGCCATGTATTGTAGCCTAAAGCAGTGAAGAAAGCAGAATGCTGTTGGCTGAAGTTTAAGCAGCAGCCTGATACAGTTATAGGTTGGAGACATAAGGCGATATTGGAGTGTTATCAGTTGGTAACAGCCTAATGACACGGCTATAATTTGGTTGGCAATGGGCTACAACTAACTAAGAGGGATTGAGAGATCATCCCACAGTAAGGAGAGTGTGGGGAGTCACGGCGGCTCGAGTGGGTGTATACTCATGTCAACTAGGCAGTGTGAGCCGTACCCCTGAATAAAGGTGACGCTGAACCCCTCTCCCAGAACCAGACGCTTACCAGGGTGATCTCCCAAATAATTGCAAGCTCTCCAGTATCCATTGCTGGTCGACCGACGGTAGCTGGAGCGTAGCTACCGAGGTCGGCTGTTCTGTCAGGAAGTGGTTGGGGTCTGTCCAATGGTAAGCAAGTATCAGGTTGGTTCACATAACCATGTTTCATTGTATAATAACACCTAACCCCCCCGCCCCCCCCCCCCCCCCCCACGATAGCACATGCAGGCTTTAATATCCAGTAATGTTTGGAGACACCGATTATCTACCACTTTTGTTATTCAGTTCATTATAGACGATAATTTCGGTGCTCGTGAGATATGCTGTTCAATAGCATCTGATCCCCCTTTTGGGACCCTGTTGGAAGTTTTAATTTAAATTGTGGAAGTTTTTTTTATATACTCATTTAAATAATTTTCACATTCATATTTCATTATTTTATATACACACGCATTTAGTTATTATTTAGTGTTAATAGTTATTAAGTTCATGTGGTGGATGTGGAATTTTTCTGAGGTGAATGTCAGGTTCTGTGGAGGCACTTGGGGACCTGACGAGAGTGTCCCCAAGGATACACTGTGACACTCCACAAAGTGTCACCTGATGAGACACTTGGGGACCTGAGGAGAGTGCCAAGCATCGTAGAGACATTGTTATCTTTCCAATAATTTAGGTTTCCTGGACCAGCCATAAGTCACTATAATGACTATAAAGTTTATGGAAAATTAAGGTTTAATACAGGGGTAAATCTGACAACTTAATCAGTCAGCAGGAGTTTACTCTGAATAAATACAATTTATCTAAAACTGATTTTTTGGGGCATTTAAATTGATTTGCAAGTTCCACAATAAGATAACATAACTAGATATGTAAAAATTGGTCCACAGAGTTTCGGCAATAATTGCAAGAATGATAATTTGGGTCCTGTAGAGAGAGAGAGAGAGAGAGAGAGAGAGAGAGAGAGAGAGAGAGAGAGAGAGAGAGAGAGAGAGAGAGAGAGAGAGAGAGAGAGAGAGAGAGAGAGGAGTACAATGTGGGGTTGTAAGTGCATAAGTTACATTTAGTCGTCTGCGTAAGTTATTACAATAGCCGACAGTATCTGACTGGCTTGCCAACCTGCCCGCCCGCGGGCTCGCGTACACACACGCACCTGCCTCGCCAAGTGGCAGCTGTAAATGATAAGTGATGAGCGGAGGTGGCAACCAGGTGTCAAGCCAAGACTTGAAATACTGCACTGGGACTGTGGTAAACTCTTGGTGTACTGGGACTGTGGTAAACTCTTGGTGTACTGGGACTGTGGTAAACTCTTGGTGTACTGGGAGTGTGGTAAACTCTTGGTGTACTGGGAGTGTGGTAAACTCTTGGTGTACTGTGAGTGTGGTAAACTCTTGGTGTACTGGGACTGTGGTAAACTCTTGGTGTACTGGGACTGTGGTAAACTCTTGGTGTACTGGGACTGTGGTAAACTCTTGGTGTACTGGGACTGTGGTAAACTCTTGGTGTACTGGGAGTGTGGTAAACTCTTGGTGTACTGGGAGTGTGGTAAACTCTTGGTGTACTGTGAGTGTGGTAAACTCTTGGTGTACTGGGACTGTGGTAAACTCTTGGTGTACTGGGACTGTGGTAAACTCTTGGTGCACTGGGACTGTGGTAAACTCTTGGTGTACTGGGAGTGTGGTAAACTCTTGGTGTACTGGGAGTGTGGTAAAGTCTTGGTGTACTGGGAGTGTGGTAAACTCTTGGTGTACTGGGAGTGTGGTAAACTCTTGGTGTACTGGGACTGTGGTAAAGTCTTGGTGTACTGGGACTGTGGTAAACTCTTGGTGTACTGGGACTGTGGTAAAGTCTTGGTGTACTGGGACTGGGGTAAAGTCTTGGTGTACTGGGACTGTGGTAAAGTCTTGGTGTACTGGGACTGGGGTAAACTCTTGGTGTACTGGGACTGTAGTAAAGTTTTGGTGTACTGGGACAGTGGTAAACTCTTGGTGTACTGGGACTGTAGTAAAGTCTTGGTGTACTGGGACTGGGGTAAACTCCTGGTGTACTGGGACTGTGGTAAACTCTTGGTGCACTGGGACTTTGGTAAAGTCTTGGTGTACTGGGACTGTGGTAAACTCTTGGTGTACTGGGAGTGTGGTAAAGTCTTGGTGTACTGGGACTAGGGTAAACCTTTGGTGTACTGGGACTGGGGTAAACTTTTGGTGTACTGGGACTGGGGTAAACTCTTGATGTACTGGGACTGGGGTAAACTCTAGGTGTACTGGGAGTGGGATAAACTCTTGGTGCACTGGGACTGTGGTAAACTCTTGGTGTACTGGGACTGAGGTAAACTATTGGTGTACTGGGACTGGGGTAAACTCTTGGTGTACTGGGACTGTGGTAAAGTCTTGGTGTACTGGGACTGTGGTAAACTCTTGGTGTACTGGGACTGGGGTAAACTCTTGGTGTACTGGCACTGAGATAAACTCTTGGTGTACTGGGACTGTGGTAAACTCTTGGTGTACTGGACTGGGGTAAACTCTTGGTGTACTGGACTGGGGTAAACTCTTGGTGTACTGGCACTGTGGTAAACTCTTGGTGTACTGGCACTGAAATAAACTCTTGGTGTACTGGGACTGTGGTAAACTCTTGGTGAACTGGAATGGAATAAACTCTTGGTGTACTGGGACTGTGGTAAACTCTTGGTGTACTGGCACTGAGATAAACTCTTGGTGTACTGGCACTGGGGTAAACTCTTGGTGTACTGGAGACGTCTGGCAAGAGCGCTAGTGTGATGCCAAGCTGCCAAATATATTTGTAACTTTCTCTCGTGTAAAAGTAATGTACTGGGATTTGGTGTTACTTATAAATATACAATTCCTGAAGACAGTAAGTCACAATAATGTGGGTGAAAATTAGACGTCCCCTCCCCCCCCCCCATCCTCACTTTATTTTCAGACGTGCTGGTCTGAAGTTTTGTATTGTCTTCAGAGACGCCTGAGGCTTGAGAACAGAAGCTCAGGCCAACGGATCTCTACATCTACAAATATTTACATTTTCACCTGTAATTTTTGTTTAACATGTTTGACGTTTGTTGGGCCATTTTTGGGAAAAAATATCCGTTCAATGCGAGACTTTAACAGATGAAGGATGAAAGTCTTAATGGTCTAGACGTGGCCTTCATTAACGCTATAGGAGAGTGGTGGAGCCCACAGTACACTGAACTTGATATTATCAGGAGAAAGCGCCAACCCATTACGACTATATAGCACTTGGAAGGGATCAGGATAAGGATTTGCAATGGGATGGGGGAAGGAATGGTGCCCAACCACTTGCGAACGATCGGGGATTGAACGCCTACCTGCAGGAAGCGAGACCGTCCCATTTTATTAGGTTAGGTGTTTAGGTCCTGTTGCGCATTGTTTGTTTTTGAATTACGTGGGTGAAGCACTCACTGAGGAGCGATTCGAACATGGACAGAAAGTGAAGTAGTGTTGGAGAAAGTTCGAATGTCAGCAGTTGCGAGTCGACAGCCCGTCCTCCAAACAAAGATCCAAAAGTGATTCCATCCACCCACCAAACCCCCTGTTTATGAATGAAAAGCGGTTTACACACGACTCACAACTGCTGACGTTCGAACATATCCGGAACAAGTGCTTCACTGACGAATTTTGTTCGAATCACAACGCTATAAATGCTCAGCCCGTCCTCCAAACAAAGATCCAAAAGTGATTCCATGCACCTGCCAAACCCCCTGTTTATGAATGAAAAGCGGTTTACACATGACACATAACTGCTAACGTTCGAACATATCCGGAACAAGTGCTTCACTGACGAATTTTGTTCGAATCACAACGCTATAAATGCTTCACCCACGTACTACAAATACAAATAATCGCTAACAGAACCTAAACACCTAACCTAACCTACCCTATGCCTATATATACACAATAGTCAAATATATTATAATATTAATTTATACTTGAGAAAATTCCCGTTTAGAATAAACAGCATATTAAAATTTATGAATGCGTCTGTGGGGTCGACCGCTGGATGTAATGAACTTGAGTCGAGGACGGGTTGCGAGTCGATTATACTGTTTTCTCCAGTCATAAACATTGGATTAGCGACCTTTTGGCCTTCGTTTATTAGGACGGGCTGGAGAAGGTAAGGAAGTTAGCTATCGTAGGCAGGCTCTTGA
The DNA here is from genome assembly GCF_040958095.1 of Procambarus clarkii. NCBI lineage: Eukaryota > Metazoa > Arthropoda > Malacostraca > Decapoda > Cambaridae > Procambarus > Procambarus clarkii. The sequence goes on along the minus strand of NC_091202.1, from coordinate 16,089,091 downwards.
GGTGGAAAACTCGTCCACTTCTCTTAGAAAACTCGACCACTTCTCGTAGAAAAATCGACCACTTCTCGTAGAAAAATCGACCACTTCTCGTACAAAACTGGACCACTTCATGTATTACAACCCACTGTGCGTTAAGCTCACAAGTTAAACATACTTACGGACACTAAGTCTGTTCTCTTCTTTCGTCACTCCTTAAGAAATACAACAGCTTTACCAAACCAGAAACGTACGAACCTAAGCAATCCACCTAACCTATTGAGGCCGATAAACAGAAAGCGTCAGTATTACCTTACTCTAACTGTTTACAAATACATTGTTATATTCTATGTTGTTTGTTATGTCAAATATATTGTTTACATTCTGCTTTGTTAAAGGATTAATCGATTCCGTTAAAAATAAGACGTAGTAGAAGACAGAGAGAGCTGTAGAGAGAGAGAGAGAGAGAGAGAGAGAGAGAGAGAGAGAGAGAGAGAGAGAGAGAGAGAGAGAGAGAGAGAGAGAGAGAGAGAGAGAGAGAGAGAGAGAAGGCTTAGAGAGAGGGAGGGAGGCATGGAGTGCGTGGAGAGAGAGAGAGAGAGTCTGGTAGTTTTGGTTGAGGTGGTCCCAATGGCTGAATGACATGGTTGGATAATTATCTTGTTATTTCGTCTTTAACTATTCAGAAAGGCTTGGGAATTCAAACCTATATTTTTTCTCTTCTGGTAGGATTCTCAGTTGCTAATGGAGACTTAATTTTTGTTTTCGATATTAAGATAAATTGCAACGACATACTTTCAGGGGAGAGGGCGCTATCCTTTTGGGGAAAAGCGTTTTTGGAAGGCTATTTTGGAAATGACATTTTAAGAAAAGCCTTTTGGAAAGGACATTTTATTAAGGGCGTTTCGAAAAGGGCATTTCGAAAAGAGTGTTTTAGGAATAGCTTTGTGAAGCGCCTTTTCGAAAGGGCATTTAGAGAAAGGCCCTTTGGAAAGAGCATTTTGGGAAAAGTATTTTATCAAGGGCCTCATGAAAAAGGGCATTTTGGATAAACCATTATAGGAAGGGCCTTTTTCGATGTTTGTGTGTATATTTGAATGTTTGGCCATAATTGAGACGTGTACTATATATATATATATATATATCGGGGCATATATTCGGCACTTGAGTAACTTTGGCGGATCTGGGGAAAAAACAATAATTTTCCCATTCAGACCACATGAGTTGCGTCCTCAGGTTTGCAATGAGTCGGGTCAGGGATGTGCAGGGCTGTGGATTTAGCGACTGTACCCCAGGGTAGAAGATTTAATTTACGAGGGCAGAGGATTTAACATACATAGACACCACCCCCTCCCCTAGGGCTCATTCTCATGAGCTTTTAATGAGTAATCATAAGTAATTCTCATGAGCCTTTAATGAGTAATCATGAGTAATTCTCATGAGCCTTTAATGAGTAATCATGAGCCTTTAATGATTAATCATGAGTATTTCTCATGAGCCTTTTAATGAGTAATCATGAGCCTTTAATGATTAATCATGAGTAATTCTCATGAGCCTTTAATGAGTAATCATGAGTAATTCTCATGAGCCGTTAATGAGTAGTCATGAGTAATTCTCATGAGTCTTTAATGAGTAATCATGAGTAATTCTCATGAGTCTTTAGGTGAAATGTAAAGACGCTGGTAATTGATGGTAGTGGAAGATTAGTTGTAGCCACGATTGCCCACGACTGTAAGTTAAAGAATTGGTACTCACCTAGTTGTGCATTGCAGGGGTTGAGCTTTGGCTCTTTGGTCCCGCCTCTCGACTGTCAATCAACTGGTTGTTACTCTCTAGTGACCGCCACATCAACTTTTATGTTTTTCATTTCCGTTTATTTTTTTCACCCTTCCATGCTTCGTATCTCCCTATCCTGTGACGTATCTCCCAATCCTGTGACGTATCTCCCTATCCTGTCTCGTATCTCCCTTTTCTGTATTGTACGTCGACCAGGAGGCCTGGTCGACGACCGGGCCGCGGGGACGCTAAGCCCCGGAAGCACCTCAAGGTAAGGTACCTACCGTCCATGTCTCGTATATCCCTTTCTTGTGCCGTATATCCCTTATCTGTGTCGTTTCTCCCTTCTCATTATCGTATCTATATCACTTACATGTGTCGTATCTCCCTTTGCTGTGTCGTTCCTCTCTTTCTTGTATCACATCTCCCTTCACTGTGTCGTATATACCTGCCTGTGTTGTATATCACTTCCTATATCGTATAAACCTTTTTGTGTGGTGTGTCTCTTGTCTGTTCCTTATATATCACTTCCCTGCTCCAATCTCCCCGGCCTCTCTTTTATGTTTTGTTCCTTGCGTTTTGACTTTCTTTTCTGCTTCGTCTCCCTTTCATCATATTGTGTTCCCCTTCCTCTCACTCATCTCGTCCCAGACCATCTTTACTCTCCCTGACTTCCATCCCAAACCAGGTTTGCCACTCTTCCTCCCATTCCTCTCTCTCTCTCTTTTCTATTCCCATGGCTCTTAGTCTTCACCCTTGGCTCCTTCCTAATACCTAACCCTTACGTTTCACTTCTCCCTTCACCTCTGTACCTGTTCTGTCTCCAACCTCACCTTTGTGCACCCTCCTCCCTTGCCCTTGCATCTGTCCCCCTACCTTCATCCGTTTATTTGTCTTCTCCCTTAGTCCTTTGCGTCGTACGACGCCTGTCTTCACTCTTCTGCCTGTCTCTCTCCTCTGCTCTTCCTGCTCCGTTAACTCTCGTGTCCGTCACTCCTCCATACAGCCATTTGCCCTCTAAATGCTTCTCTTTCTTTTTTATCATTTGTTCTTCTTTCCTTTCATCAATGTCGTACACTTACCCTTCTCCTCTTATTATTCTATCATTAACACTGCACCTTTCCCTCTTAATGGCTTTTCGTATCTTTCTAACGAGCTGTGATTGGTGGACTTGGAGCGATAAGGAGAACATTTGTCACAAATAACTCAACCAACACATGTCCCGACATGATCTGGGTCCAGACCAGAACCAAAATGTCGTCACGTGAGGGTCCAGACCAGGACCGAAACGTCGTCTCTTTCATTTCATTTCATATGTGCTTGTTGAAGACACAATTTACGCATTGTATTTTATTCTTGCTATTTGTGTAAAACGCACAATTACACTTTCATTAAGGGGGTTTATATCTATATAAATATAAATGAAAATGTTCGTTTGTTCAAAATCGCTAATCTCCGAAAGTTCTTCACCGATTGCTTTGAAATTTTCACACAATGTTCCATTCGCCTCCGGCCAGGTTTCTATGTACATACTATATAGATGTCGCGTCTGTGACAGTAAAAAAACAAGTTTTTTTTTTTTTAAACTGTGTTTTTCAAGTGATTTTCATGTGCGGGAAATCTTCGAAACCTCTATACCGATTGCTTTGAAATTTTGACACAACGTTGCATTCGAATAGGCGCGTCTTTTTATACATCTACTATATACATGCCTCACCTGTGACAGGAAAAAAAATTGTTTTTTTTTAAACAGCGCCATCTGTTGGACATAAGAGCAGCACACACTGTAATCTCCGAAAGAAGTTCACCGATTGCTTTGAAATTTTGACACAACGTTGCATTCAAATAGGCGCGTCTTTTTATATACCTACTATATAGACGCCACCCCTGTGATAGGTAAAAACATGCGTTTTTTGAAAAACAGCGTCATCTGTTGCACGTAAGAGCAACATTCGATATATAAGATATGTTAAGATTCAAATTCAATGTTTCTGATTGCATTGATATATGGAATTTTCATAAATTTTTATTTATTTTGATTTAATTATTTTGTGTGACATTGCGTTGAAATTGAGGTGTGTTGTTTACCTATCTTGAGATAGCTTGAGATGATTTCGGGGCTTTAGTGTCCCCGTGGCCCGGTCCTCGACCAGGCCTCCACCCCCCAGGAAGCAGCCCGTGACTGCTGACTAACACCCAGGTACCTATTTTACTGCTAGGTAACAGGGGCATAGGGTGAAAGAAACTCTGCCCATTGTTTCTCGCCGGCGTCCGGGATCGAACCCGGGACCACAGAATCACAAGCACAGCGTGCTGTCCGCTCGGCCGACCGGCTCGAACCTATATGGTTCATTTTGTGGGAATAGCTTATTTCTTTCTTTTTTCATTTTCGAGTCGACGGACAACCTGGCATATTCAAACAAGCTACGCTAGGCAGACTGTATACCATGCATTCCAATCAGGATGAATGTTTCTTTCTTTACAAACTGTTGGTAAATGTCCCCGGTCCACCGTCTTTCCAGCAATCGAGATTTGTCAACTGTGTAACACATGCCACTTTCCGTAGTACATGTCAATCTCTGAATTTATTGGAGAACGACCGACACTGGATGTATGCATTAATGACACGTCTAACACGTCACATCCAAATCAAATTCGTGCATTGTTTGCAATCATATTGACCACCGGCTCTCCTTCATCTCCAACAGATCATGGGAGAAACACAAATCGCGCATGGCTGAAGATATTGTCTGTCGAATACACAAGGAAAATTCAAATATGAACAAGAATTTCACAGAAGAAATCTAAAACGAAGCGTTGATAATAATTCAAGATTTGTGCTTAGAAATCGCGAACAAAGTTCTCAATCAATTAGGAATGCCATCACTGAATCGATCTGCTGCTGCTTCGTCCTATGTAGAATTGCGTCGTGAACAAAATTACAACACGAGTGATCTGTTGTTGTATGTGCAATCAAATATTCTTAAACTAACGCTTGAGCGAAAAGGCATTTACGATCAAATAATTCAAACTGTCAATAACGGGTTTGGAGAAATCTTCTACGATGCGTCAGGAACTGTAAAACCTTTCTAAATAGATTGATTTTGGCAGCATTTCGATCCCAAAATGGCATAACCTTAGCTCTTGCATCGTCCAGAATAGCTGCAACATTGCTACCAGGTGGAAGAACTGCTACTTCAGCTTTGAAATTGCAATTGAACATGCAATTCATTGAAACTCCCACGTGCAACATTTCCAAAGCATCCGGCATGGGAAAAGTATTGCAGAAATGTAAACTTATTGTTTGAGATGAATGCACAATGGCCCACAAAAAATCGCTCGAGGCGATCGATCGATTGGTCGATCGTTCATTGCAAGATTTGCGGGGAAACATGTGACCATTTGGGAACGCATTAATATTGCTTGCAGGAGATTTGATGCAAACATTTCCTGTAATTCCTCCATCGACACCAGCGGACTAAATAAATGCTTGCCTGAAATACTCTACTTTGTGGCGCCACGTAAAGATGTTAAAATTAACTACAAATGTGCGTGTCCAACTGCAAAACGACTCATCAGCTGAGATATTCTCACATCAATTTCTGGAAATTGGGGACGGAAACGTGGCACTCACATACAAGTCCGTCGATACTGTGGTGGAAGCAGATGAAGCGGTTAATTATCCAAAATAATTTTTTTAATTCAGTCGAACTGCCAGAGATACCACCACCGCACGAACTGCAATTGAAAATCAGCGTGCCAATTATCATGTTGCGAAATATCAACCAGCCAAATCTTAGCTATTTGTGTTAATCAAAATCGCGCAGCAGAAGGCATAAGCTCGCACGAACATCAACCGGACAATGTTGAAATTACCAAGCCTGAATGCGAGAAAGATCAACGTGTCATGATTAATAGAGATCTTAAACAAAGCATTCGATGCACAAATGTAGGAAATAAGGCAAATATGATACTGGGAATTGTTTTAGAAACAATATCAGCAAGACATTCATCTCTATCTTGCTCTAGTTAGGCTCTATTTAGATTATGCAGTTAGATTTTGGTTTCCGTCATGTAGAATAGACGTAAATGCGCGCGGAGAAGGATGACAAAGTTAATCCCAGAAATTAGATAGTTCCCTTATTAATATAATTAAAAAAAATTACATTATCTAAAAAGACAAAGAATCAGGGACGGCATGATAGAAGTATATAAATGGATGAAAAGGATATATCTAAACCTATATATATAAACCTATATATCTTGGATGTAAACACGATAAATTTGGGTTCAGGAAAGACCTGGGTAAATACTGGCTTGGAAACTGGGAAATATAAATAGAATTGGAGGGTCGATGGTTTCAAGCATAGGTTAGACAAATGAATGAGTTTGGGTGGATCTAAATAGGAGCTGCTTCGTGTGAGCTAATATAGACCTTTTGAAGCTTTATTTATTCTTATGATGGTAACATGGAGAGCCTGAATCATTAAAATATTTCACAGTCATTGAAGTTAGCTGCAGTATGTTGTGTCCAGAAGGCCAACCTCTTCATGTGTATGATCACAGATACTGTAATGTTGTCATAACATGTGTATTTACCACATGGTTAACAGAAAGCCATATTTATAACAGTTTTTATTCAGATTTATCAGCCTGAGAGCACTAGCGCACCAAGAAAGCTTACTGAAAAGTATAGTGAACTCACTGAACCTGGCACAAGGCGTCTAAGGCTTCACCAGAATGGTTCAGAATGAAAGACCAAAGAAGTAGCTTTTTGGAAAAGTTATCCACTGCAAGAAAACCATCCATGTACCTAAATCGCCATAACCAGTCTCACCAATCCACCCCTCTCAATCCCAGTCACCAAGCCCCAACAAGCAACACTTAATTACAAAAGAGAAGTTCATGTGCAATAAATCCACGAAAGTTTCAGCAGGCAAGTCATACAGCAAGAAGAGGTGATCAACACTAACGAGAAAATCCTGGAGTGAATCCTCTTGCAAGAAAAAATCCCACTGCCAGATGGAGAAGAGGGCTTAGGAAATTTGCAGTTTGCAATGAGATGGGTCGGGCCAAGGCGAATGCATTTAAAGTTTATGGGAGGAGAACCTGATTTGTTCGTGGACTGACGTGGTTTATGGGGGTGTCGGATGGGTGCTTAAATATGCTTTCTAAATATGCTTTCAGGGGTCAAGCACTAGCTCCTGAGCCTCGCCTTACCAGCACTCGGTTGTCGAATACAGTATTACACGACCTCCAGTTAGTTGTTATGCCTTGTTGGAAGTTGTCATACAAGGATATTTGCTATATCTTTGACTGAGAATGATACCTCTATATCTATAATATATTTCTAGATATATCATCAACACGAATTCCACTATTGCCATGCAGAAAAGGGAGGTTTAACATTAAATCTTAAATTAATGTTCCTCTGTCATCAGCCATGATGCGTTATCAGTGTTGATGATGGGTATTTGTATCTCCTGGAATTACTATAAGTTGGAGTAACTAGACAGAAAATAAACAGAGGCCGATAGAAGTCGAAGGTTCAGAGATTAAACGCAATGTTAAGTACAAGATCAGTTTATTTCTATATTTCACTAGTTGTAAAAGTTTAAATGTCTCTGGTAGACAACCTGTAAATCCAAATAGTAACATGAGAAAATCCTGTCTATTTCTCATCCAGTACAACTCTACTACAAGATAGTGAACCCGTTGATCTGACAAGATCGGAACCTAGCAGGGCGTTGCGTTTTCTTTTAAAAATGGTTGTTTTTGGGAGTAGTCTCGGGATGGATGACGACCCACGACTAATGGACGCGGACATTGAAGCATTCAACTCCTCTGAAGAAGACATCAAACAAGTGGGCCACGTCTTGTACGTCTAACATGTCAGGAACGTTGTGATTTGTGGGGATTCTTTGGCTTCTTTGTGGCGTTCCGTGTTTGTCTTGTGGTCGAACTGAAGAATGGTTGCAGGTGGACATCTGGTGAAGGATTTAAAGTTTAGAGTCTGTGTTTTGTGGCCTCGAGGATGCCATTCATGTCTGGATAAAAATTTTCGTGCTGTATTTTCTCAGACATAAACTTAAATTTATTATATGTTACAGTTGTGTGTATAGTTAGGCTTAGGTTTGGACAAATTGTTTCGGTTCTGTTAGCAATTATTTGTGCCTATACTACGTGGGTATAAGTACAAATAACTATACTTATTTAGAGTACAATTATTTTTACTTATAAGTACAAATAATTGTACTCTAAATGAGTACACGTCCCTTGTACATTTAGAGAGTTGTGCTTCGAAAATCATCCCATATTCAGGTTATGTTCATCCAAGCTAAGGCCAACTCCAGAGAGAAATTCACAAATTTTCATATCGTATAAGCAAAAAAAATAAATAAATTCTCTCTCTCTCTCTCTTTCTCTCTCTCTCTCTTAGGTCTTGGATTGGTTAGGTCTAGAATTGGTTAGGTTAGGTCTAGGATTGGTTAGGTTAGGTCTAGGATTGGTTAGGATAGGTCTAGGATTGGTTAAATTAGGATTGGTTTGGTTTAGGATTGGTTAGGTTAGGTTAGGTTAGGTTTAGGATTGGTTAGGTTAGGCTAGGTCTAGGATTGGTTAGGTAGGCATTTCGGTTCTGGCAGAGTTGATTTGTATTTGCAGTATGTGGGTGAAGCATTTAGAGGTGCGAAAAGAAGGAAGGAAACTATTGGGAGAAAGCACCAAGCCATTACGACTGTATAGCCCTTGGAAGGGGTCAGGACAAGGATTTGGGATGGGACGGGGGGGGGGGAGGAATGGTGCCCAACCACTTGGACGGTCGGGATTGAACGCCGACCTGCATGAAGCGAGACCGTCGCTCTACCGTCCAGGCCAAGTGGTTGGGCACCATTACACCTTAAGAGGTGCCTCTAAACCTATAGAGGAGCGAGTGTAAGGCAGGAAGTGTGCAACACTGGTCAACGACGGCCGGGGCGTCATGTGCTGAGAGTCCGGCTGTTACGGACTCGTCACCCTTGGCAGGGGGAAGAGTGGCAGTTCCAGCGCCATCTAAGCAACCCGTCCTCTTAAAAAGAACGTCACTTTTGGCTGGTATGCGCACTATGGCCAAATTTGGACGTAATTTGAAATGAAATCGACTCACAAAAGTGACGTTCTGTTCCGTTTTCTATTTGAGTCGTCCGGCGTACGCGCAGAGGTTATAAGAGGACACTTTCAATTAACGTTTTTCATAACGTTTTGAAACTTTATGAGAATTTCCTGCCCACCTAACCTATCAGAGGACCCTTAACTTACTGTTGTTGAAAAAAGAAATCCCAAATTTATTTTCATTTTTTTTTCATTTTCAAATTACGTCCAAATTCGGCCATACGGGCAAACGGCCAAAAGCGACGTTCTTTTTAAGAGGACAGGTTGATCTAAGAGTCCGCACCCAAACTGCCCGGGTATCGTACGTAATATGGACACTGCCATCTGGTGGTGGCTATCAAAAACTTGCAAATGGCTAAAGACTCCTGCCTGGGTCAGCCAGAGGAGTCGTTGTGAGTGACCTCTGGTGAGGTGACGCATCAAGACCAGCGCCACCTAGTGTGTGCTACAGAGCACAATGTCAACTCCCCAGTGAGTTAGTGGTATGTCCTAGTTCACCAGTCGGTCGGCCGAGCGGACAGCACGCTGGACTTTTGATCCTGTGGTCCCGGGTTCGATCCCAGGCGCCGGCGAGAAACAATGGGCAGAGTTTCTTTCACCCTATGCCCCTGTTACCTAGCAGTAAAATAGGTACCTGGGTGTTAGTCAGCTGTCACGGGCTGCTTCCTGGGGGTGGAGGCCTGGTCGAGGACCGGGCCGCGGGGACACTAAAGCCCCGAAATCATCTCAAGATAACCTCAAGAGAAGACAACCAGTACCGGCTAGGTCATTGATGACGTTTTTTGTGTCCACAGAGGTGACGTCTGGGTGCAGCGGTACTGGAGAGAGCAGTTCATCTTGGGCCGTCCACAGTCTCCCTACATGGACCTGGAAACGACCAAGTAAGCCGCCGCCGATGAAACAGTGTGGTAGCTGCTAGTGCTTTAGTGTTGAAAAAGATCGGTGTACCTTTGGGACTGGCTTAGGGGAGAGACTGACGACAGGGAGGTGCCTGTTGAGTAGTGCTGCTAGCTGGTCGCTAGAGACTGCTGCCAGGGGATCGCTACCCCTGTATCGTGACCCCGCTCAGCGTGTGGGTGAGGGACTCTGCCAGCGAGTAGCTGGAGAGCGGTCCTGGGGGTACAGGCACCTCATGACACTGTCAGTGGGGCTGGCCCACGTACAGGTGAACTCGCCGGTGTTCTTCCCAGTATGGTTGGATACGCTACTGGACAGTGAAGATATACTGGGATTGATGAACTCTGCACGTGAACACGTTTGATATCCTGAGTGAAAGGATTCTACATAGGTGTAGAAATAGCCTACCTGTTCTTTATTTAATATTTATGGTGACGGTGTACATATATATACTTAACGGTGGTGGAAAGATATATAATACATTGACGAAAGGAACAGTGTTTTGTTCATCCCCTCCTTTTTTCTGCACTACATAGCCACTTTCTGGAAAGCTTACTACCGACTTGGGGTCGGATACCATCATTTTAGTTCTACCAACAAAAACCTGTTTGCGACCCACAGTGGCCGTAACACCGGTGTAAACACTCCGTCCTCATCAATAAAAGCCAAATGCTCGTTAATCCAGCCACCAAATCCCCCCTCCCTCCAAAAAAAAATTGAGTTAAAAACATTTGACACACGACTCGCAACTAATGACCTGCACACAATCCTTCGCTTACTTCGTCACTTCTTCCTTACTTCATCCCTTTCAATGAGCCCTTTCAATCCCTTTCAATCAATTCCTCTCACCAACGTACTATAAATACAAATAATTACCAACAGAACCTAACCTAACCTAGACTTGGCAATATGTGAAATTCTAAAATATAATCACATTATATTTAATAACAAAATAGTGATTTGTAATACCAAGTACATTTAAACTGGTGTAAGCGACTTTTGGGGTCAGTTTGAGCTTGTACGAGCATAGCCCCAGGCCGGACTGATGTAAAGGGGTTTTCACTCAAGAACATGGGTAGCCGTTGCTGGATTCTTGAGCATTTGGTGGAGTTTTTAAGGAGTGGCTGAGGTCATGGAGTATTTCCTCCTCAGTGTTGGAGTTCGCATTGTAATGGTCTGTGGCTTGTGTTTCATAATCATTATTGTTTCAAAATAATGCTACGTTCTGTTCTCATAACATTCATCCACTCCTTTACCTCGTATTATAAAATATTTTTTCGCTGCTTTTTCACAACAAATAATCTCATCCTTTTACTCGGGACAGTCTTTCGGCTACCATTAGTGACTTTTTCACAACTGCAGCTTGTAAGCAAAATCAAATATTTCAGTGACGAAGAATGAACTATGTCGGGAACAAGTAGTTGAAGCAGCGTGGCTGAAAACAAATATAAAGTATTTCTCTCATCAGAGATATTTGGCAGTTGAGGTGTTTCTGGGTTACAACCGTATGGTCCCGGGTTCAAGTCCTGCTGTAGGACAGAGACGTTCGGCATATGTGTCCTTTCACCTGATGCCTATTTTAAAAAAGTAGTAAATAGGTACCTGTGAGTTAGGCAGGTGTTTAGGGTTGCTCCCGAGGGAAGGACAGTAATATTTTTTTTTTTTTATAAAAGAAATATACAAAGTATAGCACAATATACATGAACAGAAGCACAAGAACATTACAACAAAACATATGCAGAAACACAAGCAGAAACACAGGCATAAAAGAGAACAATGCAGTACAAGACCCTAGAAACTCCAGGGACATTAGTCCGAAAACAAAATGAAACATAATAATGGACATACAACAAACGGACGCATTACGGACATGGAAAGACACAACAAACATACACAGAATAAATCAGACACTCACACATGTACAAAATTTTAGTTTTATAAAAGAAATACACAATACAGAAACCAGACAATAGAAAACAAACATACATACATACATACAGGACAAACATAACAAAGTACGGAAACACGGATGCAAACTAACCATACACAACAAAAACCAAGAAATAAAACACATAAAATATGGCACAATGAGAAAACCCCGAAATGGGCACTGGAGGGTACGCGCAGGGCGAGAGGGGAAAACCAGGAAACCACAGCTCCCAACACATACCCCCAGAGGCGAGGGGGGAACCCACAACCAGCTACCCAGTAACACCAGCAGGGAGGGCAACCCCACCACCCTCCTCTGCATAGAAAACCCCCCTTTCCTTCCTGTCCTCCCGCCCCGTTCACCCCATACCCTCCCTGTCCTTTCCCCTTCACTTGACCCCCCACCCCTCATCCCAGTATCCTCTGCAACCCTGGTATCCACCTCACACATCCTCACACCCATGGCACAGCTTCCCCCACCAGCAGAACATTCACCAAGGAGGAGATTTGAGAAGGGACAGAAGAAAGTGAGCCTCAAAGCAATGTACACTAACATAGACGGTATTACAAATAATGCAAATGAACTTGGAGAATGGGTACTAGAGGAAAACCCAGACATAATAGCTCTCACAGAAATAAAGTTGACGAAAACAATAACAAATGCAGTGTTCCCACAGGACTATTATGTTATGAGGAAATAGAGAGAAGGAAGAGGTGGGGGTGGTGTAGCTTTGCTGGTAAGAAAAGGCTGGGATTTCGAGGAGTTGGTTGTTCAGGGATGTGAAGGTTTCAGTGACTACATAATAGGAACAATAACAACTGGAGGGCAAAAAATTATAGTCGTAGTCATATATAATCCCCCACCAAATGACAGAAGACCCAGACAGGAATATGATAGAAACAATAGGGCCACCATTAACATAATGGAGAGAGCAGCTTCTGTTGCTAGCAGGAATGGATCTGGACTACTAATCATGAGAGACTTCAACCATGGGAAGATAGATTGGGAGAACAGAGACCCACATGGAGGACCAGAAACATGGAGAGCTAAGCTGCTGGACATGGCAACAAGAAACTTTCTAAGCCAGCACATCAAGGATCCAACAAGAATGAGAGGAGAGGATGAACCAGCAATGCTTGATTTGATATTTACCCTAAATGAGTGGGATATAAGGGAAGTCAAGATGGAAGCGCCCTTGGGAATGAGTGATCACAGTGTTTGAACTTTGAGTACCTGGTAGAGCTAGGAATTATCCCGCCCAAAAAAGAACTAGGAAACAAAAGGCTGGCATACCGAAAGGGAAATTATGAGGAGATGAGAAGCTTCCTAAGGGAAATACCTTGGGACATAGACCTCAGAGCTAAGTCAGTACAAGATATGATGGACTATGTCACCCAAAAGTGTCAGGAGGCAGTAAGCAGATACATCCCGGCCCAAAAGGAAAAATCCGAGAAGCAAAAGAAGAATCCATGGTATAATAGGGCATGTATGGAAGCAAAGAAACTGAAGAAAAGGGCGTGGAGGAACTTCTGGAATAACAGAACACCAGAAAGCAGAGAGAGATACCAGAGAACTAGGAATGAGTATGTCAGGGTGAGAAGAGAAGCAGAGAAAAGTTATGAAAATGATATAACAAACAAAGCCAAGACCGAACCAAAGCTACTCCACAGTCATATCAGAAGGAAAACAACAGTGAAAGAACAGGTATTGAAACTTAGAATAGGTGAGGACAGGTATACAGAGAATGACAAAGAGGTGTGTGATGAACTAAAGAAGAGGTTCCAAGAGGTCTTCACAACAGAACAAGGTGAGGTCACTGTACTAGGAGAAAGGGAAGTAAACCAGACGGTCTTGGAAGAGTTTGAAATTACGAGAGAGGAGGTCAAGAGACACCTGCTGGACCTGGATGCTAGAAAGGCTGTTGGTCCAGACCGGATCTCGCCATGGGTACTGAAAGAGTGTGCAGAGGCACTTTGCTTGCCACTCTCCATAGTGTATAGTAGGTCACTGGAGACGGGAAACCTACCAGAAATATGGAAGACGGCGAATGTGGTCCCAATATAAAAAAGGGCGACAGACAAGAGGCACTGAACTACAGGCCAGTGTTCTTAACTTGTATACCATGCAAGGAGATGGAGAAGATCGTGAGAAAAAACCTGGTAGCACATCTGGAGAGAAGGGACTTCATGAAAAATCGACAACATGGGTTCAGGGAGGGTAAATCTTGCCTGACTGGCTTAATAGAATTCTATGACCAGGTAACACAGATTAAGCAAGAAAGAGAGGGCTGGGCGGACTGCATTTTCTTGGATTGTCGGAAAGCCTTTGACACAGTACCGCATAAGAGGCTGGTACATAAGCTGGAGAGACAGGCAGGTGTAGCTGGTAAGGTGCTCCAGTGGATAAGGGAGTACCTCAGCAATAGAAAGCAGAGAGTTACGGTGAGGGGTGAGACCTCCGATTGGTGTGAAGTCACCAGTGGAGTCCCACAGGGCTCTGTACTCGGTCCTATCTTGTTTCTGATATATGTAGATGATCTCCCGGAGGGTATAGATTAATTTCTCTCAATGTTTGCGGACGATGCCAAAATTTTGAGAAGGATTAAGAAAGAAGAGGACTGTTTGAGGCTTCAAGAAGACCTAGACAAACTGCAGGAATGGTCGAACAAGTGGTTGTTAGAGTTTAACCCAACCAAATGTAATATAATGAAGATAGGTGCAGGGAGCAGGAGGACAAATACAAGGTATTATCTGGGAGAGGAAATTCTTCAGGAGTCAGAGAAAGAAAAAGACTTGGGGGTTGATATCACGCCAGACCTTGTCTCCTGCAGCGCATATCAAGCGGATAACATCAGCGGCATATCAGTCTCCGTGGTGTAGTGGTAAGACACTCGCCTGGCGTTCCGCGAGCGCTATGTCATGGGTTTGTATCCTGGCCGGGGAGGATTTACTGGGCGCAATTCCTTAACTGTAGCCTCTGTTTAATGCAAGAGTAAAATGTGTACTTGGATGAAAAAACGATTCTTCGCGGCAGTGGATCGTATTCCAGGGATCATAGGATTAAGGACTTGCCCGAAACGCTACGCGTACTAGTGGCTGTACAAGAATGTAACAACTCTTGTATATATCTCAAAAAAAAAAAAAAAAAATATGCCAGAGTGGCCAACATACGAATGGTATTCAGAAATTTGTGTAAAGAATCATTCAGAACTTTGTATACCACATATGTCAGGCCAATCCTGGAGTATGCAGCCCCAGCATGGAGTCCGTATCCAGTCAGAGATAAGACTAAACTGGAAAAGGTTCAAAGATTTGCCACCAGACTAGTACCCAAGCTGAGAGGTATGAGCTACGAGGAGAGACTACGGGAATTAAACCTCACTTCGCTGGAAGACAGAAGAGTTAGGGGGGACATGATCACCACATTCAAGATTCTGAAGGGAATTGATAGGGTAGATAAAGACAGTCTATTTAACACAAGGGGCACACGCACAAGGGGACACAGGTGGAAACTGAGCGCCCAAATGAGCCACAGAGATATTAGAAAGAACTTTTTTAGTGTCAGAGTGGTTGACAAATGGAATGCATTAGGGGGTGATGTGGTGGAGGCTGACTCCATACACAGTTTCAAGTGTAGATATGATAGAGCCCAATAGGCTCAGGAATCTGTACACCTGTTGATTGACGGTTGAGAGGCGGGACCAAAGAGCCAGAGCTCAACCCCAGCAAGCACAACTAGGTGAGTACACACACACACACACACACACACACAAACAAACAAAAAAACAGTACTTTACAAATAAATAACACGACATAAATAACATAAAACAGTCACATCCACAAAAAACGGAAGTACAGAAATACAGACAGTAAACACAAAACAAGCCCATCCCAACAACCCAAACTCAGGTGCAGACTAGTACATAACAACAACAGGCCTCATAAACCACCGACACAGAGGCATAAGTACAGAGCTACAGGAAACAACAAAAAATAAAAACAAAAAACATGTAAGACATAAACAGGGAAATACAGAGATAACATAAACACAACAATGCCGCACACCTAATAAAGCAATGTCACAAGGACAAGATAATAAACACACGCACACAAGCGACATACACAACCACATCGCCCGCCACCCCAACACAATACACAGGGCGAGCGCAACAACACGAAAGAAATAACACCAAACACCCACATCACTCTTACTTCTCTGGGTACTCCCGAGCAGGAAACCGTAAACAATAAGCCTCCCAAACAAGTTGGTCACTTTCAGGAATCGGACACCCAGGAGCTGCAGTAGGCCGAGGCATCGAATTTGGCACTCCCGAGACAAAACACTGTGCGCGTGGAACCCAGATGGTAGATGGGCACCAGGGAACAGGACGCACCAAGTCAGTACACTTAAAAGTCGCAGTTGCTGTAGATCCGTCGAGCACTTCGCCGGTCGAGAGGACAAAAGGGATGGGTTTCCCCCGAGGACGTTGGACACACGGGCGCACACTGGGAAGCACATCTGACTGCACGGCAGGCCGCACACCGGCACGCCCACTAGGGCGTGCACACCGTTCGGTGTCAGGAACCGCACCGAGACCCGTGGAGGGTGGCTCTGCAGGGGCCCCAAAGCCCCCACCAACCGGAACAGGAGCAGAGGCCCCCCGTTTCACATCCTTCGTCAACACCACCACAAGGTCGCTCTTACCAGGGGCAACAGCCCACTGAGGGGAGCCACCAGCAGGAGGCACAGCATCCAACTCAGAAGGCACCACAGGAGGCAACTCAGCGTCGGCCACATCATCATCCTCCATTGCATCACGCTCCTCTGCCCACGACCAGCGAGGTGACGCACCCTGAGCCGAGCGACGGCGCTTAAAAAGAGGCTGCTGATCGTCGGAGCTGTCACCCCCAACAAGCGGTGTCCCAGAAGAACCATCGACAGGCGGCCCCAAAATCGGGGCAGCACGTTCACGCAGAACAGCAGCCTCAACAACGCGGGGCAAAAAGCCACCACCAGGAACGGAGACTGGAGTCGGAGAAGGAAGAGACACAACAGGCGGAAGGGAAGACGTCAGCACACGTGAGGTATCCAGAGAGGGCGACGGAACATGCAGAATA
>NC_091202.1:15997035-16071746 GCF_040958095.1 Procambarus clarkii | reverse complement strand
GAAAACTCTGTAGGGTAAGGCAGGTTCTAGTCAAAACGGCTTCTCCAATGGTTTCATCGAAGACATCATAAGAAGGAAAGTGAAAAGCCATGCAACCCTCGAAGAGGACAACTAACAAACACCTATACCCCCTATTAGACTATTTTACAGGAACTTCTTTTCCACAGCTCTAAAACAGGGAAAGGGTCCTGAAAGATAGTTAATAGAAACGTTATCCCTACAGACAAAAATCAGAGGATACAACTGACGATTACTATAAAACCAGAAAAAACGGCCAGCCTACTCATGAGAAACTCTCCAGACACGAAACAGAACGCTTTAAAAGAGACTAACGTCGTCTATGCCTTCAAATGCCCACTTGGGGACTGTAAGCTCCAAAAAACCCAGTATATAGGCAAGACAACAACATCTCTTCTAGGCGTTTAAACGATGCATAAACAACAGGGCTCCATTAAGGAACATATAATCTCTTCCCATAACCAAACCATCGCCAGAGAAATCCTAGTAAACAACACAGAAATCATCGATAGATACAGCGATAGCAGGCGGCTAGACGTTTGCGAGGCACTACACATCAAGAAGTCAACACCAGCAATCAACAGCCAATTATGCACAACTATATTCTACCCACCTCAAGACTCCGCTCCATATAGAAGCATCAAGAAATATGGACCAATAGGCTTTCTACAAACACTTCTATTCAATATCCATTGTTTCGTGTTCTGTCTTGTGTTGATACTTTTAATACCCTATTAATATCCTCTAATGCCACATCATCCTTCCCACCTTACTCAAATGTAATGCCACATCACCCTTCCCACCTCACTCAAATGTAGATATAAAATCAGGGAAACGCAAGTTCTAATCAGTTGTGTATTTGTGAAGTCTTTGAAAATGTAATAAGTTTACGAAACGCGCCCGTGTCGCGTCTCAGACTAGAAATAAAAATGATTTTGGAGAAGTGATTTTTGATTTACCTCCAACAGTGAAGCATAATGTACGAAAGATTGAGAAAATTCGTGTTAGAATTATTAAATCTTACTTTTTCGGTCATATTTAATAAAATATATATATATATGTATATATATATATATATATATATATATATATATATATATATATATATATATATATAAACATGACAGCCAGAGGTAACAGGGGAACAGGGAAAAGTCCAGATGATGAAATGAAGGAAATGTCGCCCAGTTTCTGGAGGACATCAAGAGTGAGATGCAGGAAATGAAGAATGAAAAAAACAACTAAAAAGAGAGCTGACAGCAGCAAAGAAGGAGATTAGAGCTCTCAAAGAGAACAGTATCGATGCTGAGGACTCAGATAACCACCCAGGGAGAAGATGGTAATAGTATTTGGAAGGGAATGCCACAATGAAAGCAACATTGAAGAAATCTTAAAAAACAACAACTCTGAAGTAATGTCTGCAGTGATGGAGGCAGCCATGAAAGCAGCCACCTCTCAGGAAGCGGCACGCTCCACTAACCAACTGCTGGAAAGGATAAGATCAGTAATAGCTGTGGGTATTAAAGAGCAGGAAGGCTCTAATAGGAAAGAGTGGAGATGATAAGAACAAAGCTGCAGTGAATGAAATACTGAAGGCACTAGACATGGAAGGGGCTGAGCATAGCATTGAGAATGTTTTCAGGCTAGGCTGGAACAAAAATGACCAAGACTTGTGTTAAGATAGCGTTTGCAAACGAGAACACAAAGGAGATGATTCTAACAAAGAAGTACTTGCAACATGTGGGAGAATTCAAAAAAGTATTCCTCCAGAGGGACATGACAAGGGATGAGAGAGCCATGGTGGCAGAAGCAAGGAAGAAGCGCAGGGCGAGAGGAGAAAACCAGGAAATAACAGCTCCCAACACATCACCCCAGAGGCAAGGGGGAAACCCACGACCAGCTACCCAGTAACACCAGCGGGGAGGAAAACCCGCCACTCTCCTCTGCATAGAAAACCCCCCTACCCCAAACCCTCCCTGCCCTCATTCAAATACCCAGCCACATCTCCCTCCCCCCACACCCTATCCCCACCCTTCAACCCCTCCCCTTTCCCTGTCCCCCCTCCTCCCCCTTTCCTTCCTGTCCTTCCTCCTCTTTCACCTCCATACCCTCCTTGTCCCTCCCCCTTCACTTGACCCCCCACCCCTCATCCCAGCATCCTCAGCAACCCTGTTATCCACCTCACAAATCCTCACACCAATGGAACAGCTTCCCCACCACAGCAGAACACTCACCAAGGCGGAGATTTGAGAAGGGACAGAAGAAAGTGAGCCTCAGGGCACTGTACACTAACATAGATGGAATTACAAATAAAGCAAATGAACTTGGAGAATGGGTACTAGAGGAAAACCCAGACATAATAGCTCTCACAGAAACAAAGCTAACGAAAACCATAACAAATGCAGTGTTCCCACAGGACTATTATGTTATGAGGGAAAGAGAGAGAAGGAAGAGGTGGTGGTGGTGTAGCCCTGCTGGTAAGAAAAGGCTGGGATTTTGAGGAGACTGTTGTTCAGGGATGTGAAGGTTTCAGTGACTACAAAACAGGTACAATAACAACTGGAGGGCAACAAATTATAGTCGTAGTCATATATAATCCACCACCAAATGACAGAAGACCCAGACAGGAATATGATAGAAACAACATGGCCACCATTAACATAATAGAGAGAGCAGCTTCTGTGGCTAGCAGGAATGGATCTGGACTACTAATCATGAGAGACTTCAACCATGGGAAGATAGATTGGGAGAACAGAGACCCACATGGGGGACCAGAAACATGGAGAGCTAAGCTGCTGGACGTGGCAACAAGAAACTTTCTAAGCCAGCACATCAAGGAACCAACAAGAATGAGAGGAGAAGATGAACCAGCAATGCTTGATTTGATATTTACCCTAAATGAGTGTAATATAAGGGAAGTCTAGATGGAAGCACCCTTGGGAATGAGTGATCACAGTGTATTGAACTTTGAGTACCTGATAGAGCTAGGAATTATCTCCCCCAAAAAAGAACTAGTAAACAAAAGGCTGGGATACCGAAAGGGAAATTATGAGGAGATAAGAAGCTTTCTAGAGGGAAATACCTTGGGACACAGACCTCAGAGCTAAGTCTGTACAAGAGTTGATGGACTATGTCACCCAAAAGTGTCAGGAGGCAGTAAGCAGATACATCCCGGCCCAAAAGGAAATATCCGAGAAGCAAAAGAAAAATCCATGGTATAATAGGGCATGTATGGAAGCAAAGAAACTGAAGAAAAGGGCATGGAGGAACTTCCGGAATAACAGAACACCAGAAAGCAAAGAGAGATACCAGAGAACCAGGAATGAGTATGTCAGGGTGAGAAAAGAAGCAGAGAAAAGTTATGAAAATGATATAACAAACAAAGCCAAGACCGAGCCAAAGCTACTCCACAGTCACATCAGAAGGAAAACAATAGTGAAAGAACAGGTATTGAAACTTAGAACAGGCGAGGACATGTATACAGAGAATGACACAGAGTTGCGTGAAGAACTCAACAAGAGGTTCCAGGAGGTCTTCACAACAGAACAAGGTGAGGTCACTGTGCCAGGAGAAAGGGAAGTAAACCAGGCGGCCTTGGAAGGGTTCGAAATTACGAGAGAGGAGGTCAAGAGACACCTGCTGGATCTGGATGTTAGAAAGGATGTTGGTCCAGACGGGATCTCGCCATGGGTACTGAAAGAGTGTGCAGAGGCACTTTGCTTGCCACTCTCCATAGTGTATAGTAGGTCACTGGAGACGGGAGACCTACCAGAAATAGGGAAGACGGCGAATGTGGTCCCAATATACAAAAAGGGCGACAGGCATGAGGCACAGAACTACAGGCCAGTGTCCTTGACTTGTATACCATGCAAGGTGATGGAGAAGGTCGTGAAAAAAACCTGGTATCACATCTGGCGAGAAGGGACTTCGTGACAAATCACCAACATGGGTTCAGGGAGGGTAAATCTTGCCTGACGGGCTTAATAGAATTCTATGACCAGGTGACAAAAATTAAGCAAGAAAGAGAGGGCTGGGCGGACTGCATTTTCTTGGATTGTCGGAAAGCCTTTGACACAGTACCGCATAAGAGGCTGGTACATAAGCTGGAGAGACAGGCAGGTGTAGCTGGAAAGGTGCTCCAGTTGATACGGGAGTACCTAAGCATTAGGAAGCAGAGAGTTACGGTGAGGGGTGAGACTTCCGATTAACATGAAGTCACCAGTGGAATCCCACAGGGCTCTGTACTCGGTCCTATCTTGTTTCTGATATATGTAAATGATCTCCCGGAGGGTATAGATTCATTTCTCTCAATGTTTGCGGACGATGCCAAAATTATGCAACGGATTAAGACAGAAGAGAACTGTTTGAGGCTTCAAGAAGACCTAGACAAGCTGAAGGAATGGTCGAACAAATGGTTGTTAGAGTTTAACCCAACCAAACATATTGTAATGAACATAGGTGTAGGGAGCAGGAGGCCAGACATAAGGTATCATCTAGGAGAGGAAATCTTCAGGAGTCAGAGAAGGAAAAAGACTTGAGGGTTGATATAACGTCAGACCTGTCTCCTGCAGCCCATATCAATAGGATAACATACAGCGGCCACTTGCCAGGCTGGCCAACATACGAACGGCATCAGAAACTTGTGTAAAGAATCATTCAGAACTTTGTATACCACATATTGTCAGGCCAATCCTGGAGTATGCAGCCCCAGCATGGAGTCCATATCTAGTCAAGGATAAGACTAAACTGGAAAAGGTTCAAAAGGTTTGTGCCACCAGACTAGTACCCGAGCTGAGAGGTATGAGCTACGAGGAGAGACTACGGAATTAAACCTCACTTCGCTGGAAGACAGAAGAGTCAGGGGGGACATGATCACCACTTCAAGATTCTCAAGGAATTAATAGGGTAGATAAAGATAGGCTGATTTAACACAAGGGGCACACGCACAAGGGATCACATGGTGGAAACTGAGTGCCTAAATGAGCACAGAGATATTAGAAAGAACTTTTTTAGTGTCAGAGTGGTTGACAAATGGAAGGCATTAGGAAGTGATGTGGTGGAGGCTGACTCCATACACAGTTTCAAGTGTAGATATGATAGAGCCCAATAGGCTCAGGAATCTGTACACCTGTTGATTGACGGTTGAGAGGCGGGACCAAAGAGCCAGAGCTCAACCTCCGCAAGCACAACTAGGTGAGTACACACACACACAGGCCCGACAGGAAAAAAACTATAAGCAAAAGAAGAATCCGTGGTTTAATAGGGAATGTATGAAAGCAAAGGAGCTGAATAAAAGGGCATGGAGGAACTTCCGTAATAACAGAACACCAGGAAGTAGAGAGAGATACCAGAGAACCAGGAACGAGTATGTTAGTGTGAGAAGAGCAGCTGAGAAAAGGTATGAAAATGATATAGCTAATAAAGCCAAAACCGAACCAAAGCTACTACACAGTCACATCAGGAGGAAAACAACAGTGAAGGAACAGGTGATGAAACTTAGAACGGGTGAGGACAGGTACACAGAGAATGACAAAGAGGTGTGTGAAGAACTCAACAAAAAGTTCCACGAGGTCTTTACAATAGAACAAGGAGATGTCACGGTGCTTGGAGAGGTGGCAGCAAACCAGGCAACCTTGGAAGGGTTCGAAATTACAAAAGATGACGTCAAGAGACACCTATTGGAGCTGGACGTGAGAAAGGCTGTTGGGCCGGACGGAATCTTACCATGGGCCTAAAACTATACTCCCTTGAGCGCAGGCGGGAGAGGTACATAATAAGTTACACGTGGAAAATATTAGAGGGGCTGGTCCCAAACCTGCACAAAGAAATAACATCAATATGAGACCAGAAGACATGGCAGGATGTGCAGAATACCCCCGTTGAAAAGCAGAGGTGCAACAGGTACTCTGAGAGAGAACTCTATCAACATCAGAGGCCCGAGACTGTTCAACACGCTTCCACTACACATAAGGGGCATAACTGGCCGACCCCTCACAGTGTTCAAGAGAGAACTGGATAAGCACCTCCAAAGGATACCTGATCAACCAGGCTGTGACTCATATGTCAGGCTGCGAGCAGCCGCGTCTTACAGCCTGGTTGATCAGTCCGGCAACCAGGAGGCCTGGTCGACGACCGCGCCGCGGGGACGCTAAGCCCCGGAAGCACCTCAACGTAACCTCAAGGTAGGTATTGAAAGAGTGTGCAGGAGCACTTTGTTTGCCACTCTCCATAGTGTATAGTAGGTCACTGGAAACGGGAGACCTACCAGAATATGGAAGACGGCTAATGTAGTTCCAATATACAAAAAGATCGACAGACAAGAGGCCCTGAACTACAGGCCAGTGTCCTTAACTTGTATACCATGCAAGGTGATGGAGAAGATCGTGAGAAAAAACCTAGTAACACATCTGGAGAGAAGGGACTTCGTGACAACCCATCAACAGGGTTCAGGGAGGGTAAATCTTGCCTTACATGCTTAATAGAATTCTACGATCAGGTGACAAAGATTAAGCAAGAAAGAGAAGGATGGGCGGACTGCATTTTTTTGGACTGTCGGATAGCCTTTGACACAGTACCCCATAAAAGGCTGATGCATAAGCTGGAGAAACAGGCAGGAGTAACTGGTAGCGCGCTCCAGTGGATAAGGGAGTACATAAGCAATAGGAAGCAGAGAGTTACAGTGAGGGGTGAGACCTCAGATTGGCGTTAAGTCACAATTGGAGTCCCACAGGGCTCTGTACTCGGACCTATCCTGTTTCTGATATTCGTAAATGATCTCCCAGAGGGTATAGACTCATTCCTCTCAATGTTTACTGACGACGCCAAAATTATGAGAAGGATTAAGACAGAGGAGGACAGCTTGAGGCTTCAAGAAGACCTGGACAAGCTGCAGGAATGATCGAACAAATGGTTGTTAGAGTTTAACCCAAGCAAATGTAATGTAATGAAGAAAGGTATAGGGAGCAGGAGACCAGATACAAGGTATCATTTGAGAGATGAAATCCTGCAAGAGTCAGAGAGAGAGAGAAAGACCTGGGGGTTGACATCATGCCAGACCTGTCCCGTGAAGCTCATATCAGGAGGATAACATCAGCGGCATATGCCAGGTTGGCTAACATAAGAACGGCCTTTAGAAACTTGTGTAAGGAATCTTTCAGAACATTATATACTCATATGTCAGACCTGGAGTATGCGGCTCCAGCATGGAGTCCATATCTAGTGAAGCATAAGACTAAACTGGAAAAGCTTCAAAGATTTGCCACCAGACTAGTACCAGAACTGAGGGGTATGAGCTACGAGAAGAGACTACGGGAATTAAACCTCACGTCACTCGGAGACAGAAGAGTTAGAGGGGACAAATACAAGAGGCACAAGGGGCACACGCACTAGTGGACACAGGTGGAAATTCAGTGCCCAAATGAGCCATAGAGACATTAGAAAGAATTTTTTCAGTGTCAAAATAGTAGACAAATGGAATGCATTAGGAAGTGATGTGGTGGAGGCTGACTCCATACACAGCTTCAAGTGTAGATATGATAGAGCCCAATAGGCTCAGGAACTTGTACACCTGTTGATTGACGGTTGAGAGGCGGGACCAAGGAGCCAGAGCTCAACCCCCGCAAGCACAATTAGGTAAGTACACAAACATCAGTAAACTCCCGCTCATAACTAAGACAACAGCGGAGGTAATCTGGGCTTCAACCTGGCTAGCTTCTTAAATGTGGGTTTTGATGAGACAATTTTCTTCAAGTGATTCGTAAGTTTAGTTCCTGTCTTTCTGCTCATTTTCATCCCCCTTTTAAAGCCGGCTGTTGAAACACCTTCGCTTATAACGAATTGTTGTAGTTCGTTATTGTTTTACTATATATATAAGCGTCTGGAACTTATCACTGTTGGAAATTATGTTTTATGTTCACGACATCATTGAAATCTGATTTTAGTTTTAAAGTAGCTTCTACAATGTTGTAATTTTCATACTGATTTTGATATCGACTGCATCGGATAACTCGAAGCTGGGATTTGTATTTTGAGTGTGATGTGAGGGTGAAGAAGAGTGACACAGTGACTGCCATGGGGGCCACAGAGCTTCTCACTTTGTCGGACTTAATTTTGTTTCATTTAATGTTACTCTTTACCTTCTATTTTTTTCAAGAAATTGGATATCCGTTTTTTCTCAATCTGTTACTCCCTTAAATAATATTATGACCTGTTGCTCCATGGTAATGTTTATCAAATGCCTTTGTAAAGTTCGTGTAACATCTGCAATTTGGTTTTCGTCTGATGCTTACCTGATTTTGTCATAGTGGTTGAGTAATTACTACGAGCAGAGCCTTTCACCTTTAACTTCATGTTGACACGGGCGGTGTGCTTGACTTACTCCGTCACACACAAGATTTAACTTCTAATCACGGTTTCGAAGTTTTAAGATTGCGTAATGTTTGTATGTGTGTGTTTTTGAGAGTGTGCATTTGTGCGTGCGTGAAGGAGTGTTCTCGTGTGTGTGCGTATTTATGAACACACATACTGGTGCAGGAGGTGGCATAAATACACTAGAATTCTGGATATTAGGTCAGTCAAGTCAGTTTGTCAATCAACAGCAACACAGAGCGACAGGAAAGCAATTCCTTCTTTATCGTACACAAAAAAAAATCAAACTATTATATAAACATGTCATCCTTAGTAGTATGTTGACCAAACCACACACTAGAAAGTGAAGGGACGACGCCGACGTTTCGGCCCGTTCTGGACCATTCTCAAGTCGATTGTATCAAGTCGATTTCCTTGGAAGTACATATAGTAACAGTTTGGTTGAACGTACCATTGTGTACTCCTGGACCCAAAAAGGTCACTTTCTGTACCATTCATTTTCTAAAGTATGAGAAAAAAGACAAAAACCAAAGATTCGTACGCCTAGTATAGCACATATATGTATTATTAGGACTAACACAGCATGTATTAGGTTGCTTGGAAAAGCTAGGTCAGGTTTCGTTATATTTCCAATTTAATAAATGCTATTTGAGCTTATTCAGTAATACAAAACGCGAACTTTTGGAGTTCCATAATGGTATGTTTGATCAAATAGTTGCTGTTGATACTATCATGTTTGGAGGATGGTTTATTTAGAAAATAATAACATTTTAATAAATAGGTCATTTTCGATTTAGGCGGCAATGCCCAGTGAAGATCAAAGGTCTAAGAAGGTCTCTGCGCATCAAGCATTTCTCTGCCATTCTCTTGTCTAAGAGTTAAGGCGAAAATGTAATTTTAACCCCATGGGCAGAATAAGTGACTAACGTGCATTACTTCAACGTCAGAATGTGGACTGACTGAGCTTATGTGTTGCTCTCTCTCTCTCTCTCTCTCTCTCTCTCTCTCTTTCTCTCTCTCTTCTCCTTCTCTCTCTCTCTCTCTCTCTCTCTCTCCTCTCTCCTCTCCTATCTCTCTCTCTCTTCCTCTCTTCTCTCTCTCTTCTCTCTCTCTCTCTCTCTCTCTCTCTCTCTCTCCTCTCTCTCTCTCTCTCTCTCTCTCTCTCTCTCTCTCTCTCTCGCTCTCTCTCCTCTCTCTCTCTCTTCTCTCTCTCTCTCTCTCTCTCTCTCTCTCTCTCTCTCTCTCTCTCTCTCTCTCTCTCTCTCCTCTCCACACACACACACACAGACACACACACACACACACACACACAGTGGGACCAATGAGAGGCGGGACCAATGAGAGGCGGGACCAAAGAGCCAGAGCTCAACCCCCGCAAGTACAACTAGGTGAGTACACGCATCACGTCCTTAAGGAAGTGATGTGGTGGAGGTTGACTCCATACACAGTTTCAAATGTAGATATGATAGAGCAAAATAGGCTCAGGAACCTGTACACCTGTTGATTGACGGTTGAGAGGCGGGACCAAAGAGCCAAAGCTCAACCTCCGCAAGCACAATAAGGTAAGTACAATTAGGTGAGTACACACACACACCACACACACACACACACACACACACACACACACACACACACACACACA
Organism: Procambarus clarkii; assembly: GCF_040958095.1. NCBI lineage: Eukaryota > Metazoa > Arthropoda > Malacostraca > Decapoda > Cambaridae > Procambarus > Procambarus clarkii. The sequence continues at coordinate 16,061,719 of NC_091202.1, read as the reverse complement.
CACACACACACACACACACACACGGGACCAAAGAGCCAGAGCTCAACCCCCGCAAACACAACTAGGTGAGTACACACACACAACGATCCTGTGTGAGGGGTGAGGTCTCAGACTGGCGAGACGTTACAAGTGGAGTCCCGCAGGGGTCAGTCCTTGGACCTATACTGTTTCTGGTATATGTAAATGATCTCCCAGAGGGTATAGATTCGTTCCTCTCAATGTTTGCCGATGATGTTTAAAAAAAATAAGAGGATTGAAACAGAGGATGATAGTAGGAGGCTACAAGATAACCGAGACAGACTTAGTGAATGGTCCAACAAATGGCTGTTGAAGTTCAACCCGAGTAAATGCAAAGTAATGAAACTAGGCAGTGGAAACAGGAGGCCAGACACAGGATACAGAATAGGAGATGAAGTACTTAATGAAACAAGCAGAGAGAAAGATCTTTGAGTTGATATCACACCAAACCTGTCTCCTGAAGCCCACATAAAGAGAATAACGTCTGCGGCATATGCGAGGCTGGCGAACATCAGAACAGCATTTAGGAACCTGTGTAAGGAATCATTCAGAATCTTGTACACCACATATGTAAGACCAATCCTAGAGTATGCGGCCCCAGCATGGAGCCCGTACCTTGTCAAGCACAAGACGAAGCTGGAAAGTCCAAAGGTATGCCACTAGACTAGTCCCAGAACTAAGAGTTATGAGGAAAGGCTGCGGGAAATGCACCTTACGACACTGGAAGACAGAAGAGTAAGGTGGGACATGATCACAACCTACAAAATCCTCAGGGGAATCGACCGGATAAACAAGGATAAACTATTCAACACTGGCGGGACGCGAACAAGGGGACACAGGTGGAAACTGAGTACCCACATGAGCCATAGGGACGTAAGAAGGAACTTTTTCAGTGCCAGCGTAGTTAACGGATGGAATGCATTAGGGGGTGATGTGGTGGAGGCTGACTCCATACACAGTTTCTAGTGTAGATATGATAGAGCCCAGTAGGCTCAAGAACCTGTACACCAGTTGATTGACAGTTGAGAGGGGGAACCAAAGTGTCAAAGCTCAACCCCCGCAAACACAAATAGGTGAGTACAAATAGGTGAGTACACACACGCAGACTCCATACACAGTTTCAAGTTTATATATATATGATTGAGCCTAATAGGTTCAGGAACCTGTACATCAGTTGATTGACAGTTGAGAAGCGAGACCAAAGAGCCGAAGCTCATCCTCCGCAAGCACAACTAGGGGAGCACATACACCCACACCCTCTCACCTGAGAGCATGTAGGGGGGCGGAAGCCCCCACAGAGTTTCTCTCAAACATAGGATGATATCTCCCCGTCTTGCTGCACCACATGTATCACCGAGATAAATCACTAACACCGCTGCCAAGATTAAGGCGTAATAAAACCAATCTTGGGAAGGCCTCGTGTCTATTGGTCAAGCGTTTTATTATCGTATACATCATGGAGATTTAATCTTTTGTATAGACCGTTTTCTTAAGCACGGTTTACCAAGAGAAGCGGTGGGTAAATAGCTTCACACACGACTCATATTTTAGTCTCTCACATTTGGGACGTCATACAAACTTTTTGGTAAATTCTAGGTACACGAGAATAATTTAAGTGTTTCATAGGGGACTACTAGAATCTAGAATCTATGAGGAGAAAGCGCTAGGCCAGGGCGACTATATATATATTATATATAGCACTTGGAAAGGATATGAAGATAAGGAGTTGGATAAGATGAAGGAAAGGTTAGGTGCCCAATCACTTGTCCCTTCGGGGATCGAACGCTGACCTGCACGTAGCGAAGCCGACGTTGTACTGACTGTTAAGTTTTGGTTTTAACTATTCTGTTAAGCTTGAAATGGTTAGACCTGTATGGAAGGTGCTGCTAATTATCAACCAGGCAGAGAGAGAGAGGGTAAGAGTGTGGTTGGGGAAGGGACAGTTGGCATAGATGAGAGAGTGGTTGGGAGGAGGGAGTGTAGGGAGGGAGGGAGGGTGTGGAGAGACAGAGGGACTGGGAGAGTAGGGAGGGAGGGAGGGTGTGGAGAGACAGGGACTGGGAGAGTAGGGAGAGAGATGGGTACGTTACATCCATACGTAGAGTGTGCAGGAGCACTTTGCTTGCCACTCTCCATAGTGTATAGTAGGTCACTGGAAACGGGAGACCTACCAGAATATGGAAGACGGCTAATGTAGTTCCAATATACAAAAAGGGCGACAGACAAGAGGCCCTGAACTACAGGCCAGTGTCCTTAACTTGTATACCATGCAAGGTGATGGAGAAGATCGTGAGAAAAAACCTAGTAACACATCTGAAGAGAAGGGACTTCGTGACAACCCATCAACAGGGTTCAAGGAGGGTAAATCTTGCCTTACATGCTTAATGGAATTCTACGATCAGGTGACAAAGATTAAGCAAGAAAGAGAAGGTTGGGCGGACTGCATTTTTTTGGACTGTCGGATAGCCTTTGACACAGTACCCATAAAAGGTAGATGCATAAGCTGGAGAAACAGGCAAGAGTACTGTAGCGCGCTCCAGTGGATAAGGGAGTACCTAAGCAATAGGAAGCAGAGAGTTACAGTGTGGGGTGAGACCTCAGATTGGCGTTAAGTCACCATTGGAGTCCCACAGGGCTCTGTACTCGGACCTATCCTGTTTCTGATATTCGTAAATGATCTCCCAGAGGGTATAGACTCATTCCTCTCAATGTTTACTGACGACGCCAAAATTATGAGAAGGATTAAGACAGTGGAGGACAGCTTGAGGCTTCAAGAAAACCTGGACAAGCTGAAGGAATGGTCGAACAAATGGTTGTTAGAGTTTAAACCAAGCAAATGTAATGTAATGAAGAAATGTGTAGGGAGCAGGAGACCAGATACAAGGTATCATTTGGGAGATGAAATCCTGCAAGAGTCAGAGAGAGAGAAAGACCTGGGGGTTGCATCATGCCAGACCTGTCCCCTGAACTCATATCAGGAGGATAACATCAGCGGCATATGCTAGGTTGGCTAACATAAGAACGGCCTTTATAAACTTGTGTAAGGAATCTTTCAGAACATTATATACTCATATGTCAGACCTGGAGTATGCGGCTCCAGCATGGAGTCCATATCTAGTGAAGCATAAGACTAAACTGGAAAAGGTTCAAAGATTTGCCACTAGACTAGTACCAGAACTGAGGGATATGAGCTACGAGGAGAGACTACGGGAATTAAACCTCACGTCACTCGGAGACAGAAGAGTTAGAGGGGACATGATCACCAAATACAAGAGGCACAAGGGGCACACGCACTAGGGGACACAGGTGGAAATTCAGTGCCCAAATGAGCCATAGAGACATTAGAAAGAATTTTTTCAGTGTCAGAGTAGTAGACAAATGGAATGCATTAGGAAGTGATGTGGTGGAGGCTGACTCCATACACAGCTTCAAGTGTAGATATGAGCCCAATAGGCTCAGGAACCTGAACACCTGTTGATTGACGGTTGAGAGGCGGGACCAAGGAGCCAGAGCTCAACCCCCGCAAGCACAATTAGGTAAGTGCACAAACATCAGTAAACTCCCGCTCATAACTAAGACAACAGCGGAGGTAATCTGGGCTTCAACCTGGCTAGCTTCTTAAATGTGGGTTTTGATGAGACAATTTTCTTCAAGTGATTCGTAAGTTTAGTTCCTGTCTTTCTGCTCATTTTCATCCCCCTTTTAAAGCCGGCTGTTGAAACACCTTCGCTTATAACGAATTGTTGTAGTTCGTTATTGTTTTACTATATATATATAAGCGTCTGGAACTTATCACTGTTGGAAATTATGTTTTATGTTCACGACATCATTGAAATCTGATTTTAGTTTTAAAGTAGCTTCTACAATGTTGTAATTTTCATACTGATTTTGATATCGACTGCATCGGATAACTCGAAGCTGGGATTTGTATTTTGACTGTGATGTGAGGGTGAAGAAGAGTGACACAGTGACTGCCTTGGGGGCCACAGAGCTTCTCACTTTGTCGGACTTAATTTTGTTTCATTTAATGTTACTCTTTACCTTCTATTTTTTTCAAGAAATTGGATATCCGTTTTTTTTTCTCAATCTGTTACTCCCTTAAATAATATTATGACCTGTTGCTCCATGGTAATGTTTATCAAATGCCTTTGTAAAGTTCGTGTAACATCTGCAATTTGGTTTTCGTCTGATGCTTACCTGATTTTGTCATAGTGGTTGAGTAATTACTACGAGCAGAGCCTTTCACCTTTAACTTCATGTTGACACGGGCGGTGTGCTTGACTTACTCCGTCACACACAAGATTTAACTTCTAATCACGGTTTCGAAGTTTTAAGATTGCGTAATGTTTGTATGTGTGTGTTTTTGAGAGTGTGCATTTGTGCGTGCGTGAAGGAGTGTTCTCGTGTGTGTGCGTATTTATGAACACACATACTGGTGCAGGAGGTGGCATAAATACACTAGAATTCTGGGTATTAGGTCAGTCAAGTCAGTTTGTCAATCAACAGCAACACAGAGCGACAGGAAAGCAATTCCTTCTTTATCGTACACAAAAAAAATTCAAACTATTATATAAACAAGTCATCCTTAGTAGTATGTTGACCAAACCACACACTAGAAAGTGAAGGGACGACGCCGACGTTTCGGTCCGTTCTGGACCATTCTCAAGTCGATTGTATCAAGTCGATTTCCTTGGAAGTACATATAGTAACAGTTTGGTTGAACGTACCATTGTGTACTCCTGGACCCAAAAAGGTCACTTTCTGTACCATTCATTTTCTAAAGTATGAGAAAAAAGACAAAAACCAAAGATTCGTACTCCTAGTATAGCACATATATGTAATATTAGGACTAACACAGCATGTATTAGGTTGCTTGGAAAAGCTAGGTCAGGTTTCGTTATATTTCCAATTTAATAAATGCTATTTGAGCTTATTCAGTAATACAAAACGCGACCTTTTGGAGTTCCATAATGGTATGTTTGATCAAATAGTTGCTGTTGATACTATCATGTTTGGAGGATGGTTTATATAGAAAATAATAACATTTTAATAAATAGGTCATTTTCGATTTAGGCGGCAATGCCCAGTGAAGATCAAAGGTCTAAGAAGGTCTCTGCCCATCAAGCATTTCTCTGCCATTCTCTTGTCTAAGAGTTAAGGCGAAAATGTAATTTTAACCCCATGGGAAGAGTAAGTGACTAACGTGCATTACTTCAACGTCAGAATGTGGACTGACTGAGCTTATGTGTTGCTCTCTCTCTCTCTCTCTCTCTCTCTCTCTCTCTCTCTCTCTCTCTCTCTCTCTCTCTCTCTCTCTCTCTCTCTCTTCTCTCTCTCTCTCTCTCTCTCTCTCTCTATCCTTCACTCTCTCTCTCCTTCCCTCTCTCTCTCTCCTTCCCTCTCTCTCTCTCTCTCTCTCTCTCTCTCTCTCTCTCTCTCTCTCTCTCTCTCTCTCCTCTCTCTCTCTCTCTCTCTCTCTCTCTCTCCCTCTCTCTCTATCCTTCTCTCTCTCTCTCCTTCCTCTCTCTCTCTCTCTCTCTCTCTCTCTCTCTTCTCTCTCTCTCTCTCTCTCTCTCTCTCTCTCTCTCTCTCTCTCTCTCTCTCTCTCTCTCTCTCTCTCTCTCTCTCTCTCTCTCTCTCTCTCTCTCTCTCTCTCTCTCTCTCTCTCTCTCTCTCTCTCTCTCTCTCTCTCTCTCTCTCTCTCTCTCTCTCTCTCTCTCTCTCTCTCTCTCTCTCTCTCTCTCTCTTCTCTCTCTCTCTCTCTCTCTCTCTCTCTCTCTCTCTCTCTCTCTCTCTCTCTCTCTCTCTCTCTCTCTCTCTCTCTCTCTCTCTCTCTCTCTCTCTCTATCTTCTCTCTCTCTCTCCTTCCCTCTCTCTCTCTATCCTTCTCTCTCTCTCTCCTTCCCTCTCTCTCTCTCTCTCTCTCTCTCTCTCTCTCTCTCTCTCTCTCTCTCTCTCTCTCTCTCTCTCTCTCTCTCTCTCTCTCTCTCTCTCTCTCTCTCTCTCTCTCTCTCTCTCTCTCTCTCTCTCTCTCTCTCTCTCTCTCTCTCTCTCTCTCTCTCTCTCTCTCTCTCTCTCTCTCTCTCTCTCTCTCTCTCTCCTCTCTCTCTCTCTCTCTCTCTCTCTCTCTCTCTCTCTCTCTCTCTCTCTCTCTCTCTCTCTCTCTCTCTCTCTCTCTCTCTCTCTCTCTCTCTCTCTCTCTCTCTCTCTCACACACACACACACACACACACACCCACACAGACACACACACACAGGCGGGACCAATGAGAGGCGGGACCAAAGAGCCAGAGCTCAACCCCCGCAAGCACAACTAGGTGAGTACAACTAGGTGAGTACACACATCACGTCCTTAAGGAAGTGATGTGGTGGAGGCTGACTCCATACACAGTTTCAAATGTAGATATGATAGAGCAAAATAGGCTCAGGAACCTGTACACCTGTTGATTGACGGTTGAGAGGCGGGACCAAAGAGCCAGAGCTCAACCTCCGCAAGCACAATAAGGTAAGTACAATTAGGTGAGTACACACACACACACACACACACACACACACACACACACACACACACACACACACACACACACACGGGACCAAAGAGCCAGAGCTCAACCCCCGCAAACACAACTAGGTGAGTACCCACATACAACGAGCCTGTGTGAGGGGTGAGGTCTCAGACTGGCGAGACGTTACAAGTGGAGTCCCCCAGGGGTCAGTCCTTGGACCTATACTGTTTCTGGTATATGTAAATGATCTCCCAGAGGGTATAGATTCGTTCCTCTCAATGTTTGCCGATGATGTTTAAAAAAATAAGAGGATTGAAACAGAGGATGATAGTAGGAGGCTACAAGATAACCGAGACAGACTTAGTGAATGGTCCAACAAATGGCTGTTGAAGTTCAACCCGAGTAAATGCAAAGTAATGAAACTAGGCAGTGGAAACAGGAGGCCAGACACAGGATACAGAATAGGAGATGAAGTACTTAATGAAACAAGCAGAGAGAAAGATCTTTGAGTTGATATCACACCAAACCTGTCTCCTGAAGCCCACATAAAGAGAATAACGTCTGCGGCATATGCGAGGCTGGCGAACATCAGAACAGCATTTAGGAACCTGTGTAAGGAATCATTCAGAATCTTGTACACCACATATGTAAGACCAATCCTAGAGTATGCGGCCCCAGCATGGAGCCCGTACCTTGTCAAGCACAAGACGAAGCTGGAAAGTCCAAAGGTATGCCACTAGACTAGTCCCAGAACTAAGAGTTATGAGGAAAGGCTGCGGGAAATGCACCTTACGACACTGGAAGACAGTAGAGTAAGGTGGGACATGATCACAACCTACAAAATCCTCAGGGGAATCGACCGGGTAAACAAGGATAAACTATTCAACACTGGAGGGACGCGAACAAGGGGACACAGGTGGAAACTGAGTACCCACATGAGCCATAGGGACGTAAGAAGGAACTTTTTCAGTGCCAGAGTAGTTAACGGATGGAATGCATTAGGGGGTGATGTGGTGGAGGCTGACTCCATACACAGTTTCAAGTGTAGATATGATAGAGCCCAATAGGCTCAAGAACCTGTACACCAGTTGATTGACAGTTGAGAGGGGAACCAAAGTGTCAAAGCTCAACCCCCGCAAGCACAAATAGGTGAGTACAAATAGGTGAGTACACACACGCAGACTCCATACACAGTTTCAAGTTTATATATATATGATTGAGCCTAATAGGTTCAGGAACCTGTACATCAGTTGATTGACAGTTGAGAGGCGGGACCAAAGAGCCGAAGCTCATCCCCTGCAAGCACAACTAGGGGAGCACATACACCCACACCCTCTCACCTGAGAGCATGTAGGGGGGCGGAAGCCCCCACAGAGTTTCTCTCAAACATAGGATGATATCTCCCCGTCTTGCTGCACCACATGTATCACCGAGATAAATCACTAACACCGCTGCCAAGATTAAGGGGTAATAAAACCAATCTTGGGAAGGCCTCGTGTCTATTGGTCAAGCGTTTTATTATCGTATACATCATGGAGATTTAATCTTTTGTATAGACCGTTCTTCTTAAGCACGGTTTACCAAGAGAAGCGGTGGGTAAATAGCTTCACACACGACTCATATTTTAGTCTCTCACATTTGGGACGTCATACAAACTTTTTGGTAAATTCTAGGTACACGAGAATAATTTTAAGTGTTTCATAGGGGACTACTAGAATCTAGAATCTATGAGGAGAAAGCGCTAGGCCAGGGCGACTATATATATATTATATATAGCACTTGGAAAGGATATGAAGATAAGGAGTTGGGATAAGATGAAGGAAAGGTTAGGTGCCCAATCACTTGTCCCTTCGGGGATCGAACGCTGACCTGCACGTAGCGAAGCCGACGTTGTACTGACTGTTAAGTTTTGGTTTTAACTATTCTGTTAAGCTTGAAATGGTTAGACCTGTATGGAAGGTGCTGCTAATTATCAACCAGGCAGAGAGAGAGAGAGGGTAAGAGTGTGGTTGGGGAAGGGACAGTTGGCATAGATGAGAGAGTGGTTGGGAGGAGGGAGTGTAGGGAGGGAGGGAGGGAGGGTGTGGAGAGACAGAGGGACTGGGAGAGTAGGGAGAGAGATGGGTACAGTTACATCCGTACGTAGGGAAAGCTGGCCGTTAATAACTAAATGAGTGTGTTCGATGTGAAGTACTTCTGCTATGTCTAGTCTCCTATTGTGGCAGTAACTGTCGATTACTTTCATGTCCCTGGTTAAAATCTCTCAGATGATAAACTTGCTGTGTGTAGAAATTATGTGACCTTTAGTAGAGTTTTGGTGTTTAAACTGCTTTGTAAAAAATATCGGAAATTGAAAGACACAAATATCGTCTAAGCCTTCACATGTCCACTTTGGGAGTATGAGACCAACGTTCTCAATATACAGGCAGGACGACAACATCCAGCTCAAGGCGCTTAACAAGGCACAAGCAACATGGCTCCATTGACGACTGCATCATTTCAGCACACCAGGCGACGACCACCATAAACACCTAAATACTGGAAAACATTAACAGTAAATTTGTTAAACAAAAACAACTCAGTGAAACTATGTTGTGAAACCTTTCCTCTATTTTTTTATGATGTAAACGAACTGTTTTTGTGGTCATGATTCACAAAAAAGATTGCTGCAAGAAGAGCAGCAATAACTGTGAGTGAAGGCGGCGGTAGTGGCGCTACTTCTCACAAAACTGTCAGTAAACTCACCAACATTGACAAGTTTACCCAAGTCTGAACGCCGGGAATTTCAAATCCAGCTGAATCTGGAAATATTGGGGGGCTGTGTTCAGGGAACAACCCGTTCTCGCAAATTCGTAAAGTCAATATTGACTTATTAACTACGTGCATAGGTGATATACTAAACATAATAGATACCCCTAAAAAGATTCATAGAAAACACCGGCCTTACCTAACCTTGTTAGTATCTTAAGATAAGCATCTTACTGCTTCGTAATTACAATTATTACTTAACCTATACCTATTATAGGTTAGGTAATAATTGTAATTACGAAGCAATAAGATGCTTATCTTAAGATACTAACAAGGTTAGGTAAGGTCGGTGTTTTCTATGAATCTTTTTAAGGGTATCTATTATGTTAAGTATGTCACCTCCCGCCAAACACACACCGAAACTACGACGTTGGTACAACGTTCGAACAAGTTTTAACACCTCCTAACCAGTTATAACAACCAATATATCAAGTTGTAACAACGTTCTACTACGTCATAAACACGTTAAGCCAAGATGTAACAACTTTATTACATGTTGTAACAAGCGGTAAATAGAAACAGTTTGGGTTTGTGTTTCCAGGGCTATGCACATATTTATTAAGTCAATATTGACTTATTAAATTTGCGAGAACGGGTTGCAAGGGAAACAAGGGCAGGTATAGCGCGTCTTTCGAAGCGAATAATGCCAATCTGATCCCAAGATTTGACAGCCAATCACATATCTTGCACAGACGAGATTGGCACGGATTATCAGACGACTAGTCAGCTGGGGGAAGGCCATTCCACAAATTCCTTAAAGATTAAGATTGCAATTTACTTTGTAAAATGTCGTGGCCAGTTTTAAAGCGGTCTGACTGGCTGCACATGCATACGCACGCACGGACGCCCACACGCACAACCGAGTGGACTGCGCTCTGAGGTCGGAGTCTTAAGGACCCGGGTTCCATTCCCGGTTGAAGCAGAAACAGATGGACAGAGATTCTTTCACCTGATGCTAGTTTCTTAGCAGTAAATAAGCAACTGGGAGCGTGAGAACTCCTACAGACTGCATCTTGAGGATGTCTGTATCATAAAGCTTCATACTGAGCCATAAAATAGCTCCATAAAGCTTCACACTGAACAACAAAATAGCTCCATAAAGCTTCACACTGAACAACAAAATAGCTCCATAAAGCTTCACACTGAACAACAAAATAGCTTCATAAAGCTTCACACTGAACAACAAAATAGCTTCATAAAGCTTCACACTGAACAACAAAATAGCTCCATAAAGCTTCATACTGAGCCATAAAATAGCTCCATAAAGCTTCACACTGAACAACAAAATAGCTCCATAAAGCTTCATACTGAACAACAAAATAGCTCCATAAAGCTTCACACTGAACAACAAAATAGCTCCATAAAGCTTCATACTGAGCCATAAAATAGCTCCATAAAGCTTCACACTGAACAACAAAATAGCTCCATAAAGCTTCACACTGAACAACAAAATAGCTCCATAAAGCTTCACACTGAACAACAAAATAGCTCATAAAGCTTCACACTGAACAACAAAATAGCTTCATAAAGCTTCACACTGAACAACAAAATAGCTCCATAAAGCTTCATACTGAGCCATAAAATAGCTCCATAAAGCTTCACACTGAACAACAAAATAGCTCCATAAAGCTTCATACTGAACAACAAAATAGCTCCATAAAGCTTCACACTGAACAACAAAATAGCTCCATAAAGCTTCATACTGAACAACAAAATAGCTCCATAAAGCTTCACACTGAACAACAAAATAGCTCCATAAAGCTTCATACTGAGCCATAAAATAGCTCCATAAAGCTTCACACTGAACAACAAAATAGCTCCATAAAGCTTCACACTGAACAACAAAATAGCTCCATAAAGCTTCACACTGAACAACAAAATAGCTTCATAAAGCTTCACACTGAACAACAAAATAGCTTCATAAAGCTTCACACTGAGCAACAAAATAGCTCCATGAAGCTTCATACTGAGCCATACAATAGCTCCATAAAGCTTCACACTGAACAACAAAATAGCTCCATAAAGCTTCATACTGAACAACAAAATAGCTCCATAAAGCTTCACACTGAACAACAAAATAGCTCCATAAAGCTTCATACTGAGCCATAAAATAGCTCCATAAAGCTTCACACTGAACAACAAAATAGCTCCATAAAGCTTCATACTGAGCCATAAAATAGCTCCATAAAGCTTCACACTGAACAACAAAATAGCTCCATAAAGCTTCATACTGAGCCATAAAATAGCTCCATAAAGCTTCACACTGAACAACAAAATAGCTCCATAAAGCTTCATACTGAACAACAAAATAGCTCCATAAAGCTTCACACTGAACAACAAAATAGCTCCATAAAGCTTCATACTGAACAACAAAATAGCTTCATAAAGCTTCATACTGAACAACAAAATAGCTCCATAAAGCTTCATACTGAACAACAAAATAGCTTCATAAAGCTTCATACTGAACAACAAAATAGCTTCATAAAGCTTCATACTGAACAACAAAATAGCTCCATAAAGCTTCATACTGAGCCATAAAATAGCTCCATAAAGCTTAACACTGAACAACAAAATAGCTACATAAAGCTTCATACTGAACAACAAAATAGCATCATAAAGCTTCATACTGAACAACAAAATAGCTCCATAAAGCTTCATACTGAGCTATAAAATAGCTCCATAAAGCTTCACACTGAACAACAAAATAGTTTCATAAAGCTTCACACTGAACAACAAAATTGCTCCATAAAGCTTCATACTGAACAACAAAATAGCTTCATAAAGCTTCATACTGAACAACAAAATAGCTCCAAAAGCTTCATACTGAGCCATAAAATAGCTTCATAAAGCTTCACACTGAACAACAAAATAGCTTCATAGAGCTTCACACTGAACAACAAAATAGCTCCATAAAGCTTCATACTGAACAACAAAATAGCTCCATAAAGCTTCATACTGAGCCATAAAATAGCTCCATAAAGCTTCATACTGAGCCACAAAGTAACACAGGCGCTGTGAGAGGAGACAGACTCAAGGTCAATAAAAATCTGAAACAAAATATGTGAGACACCTTTGGAAAGATAATTATTGCATTAGTCGACCAGAAGCTGTAGAGGCGGGTCCCGAGAACTAGCGCCGAACCCTGTACAATCACATGGAGGAGATCTCCTTCACAACCTTATCAGACTGTAATATCACTCAGAAAACTGAGTCATACAAACATACAGTCCAATCCTGCAACTCTGAAATCTTTTGGTTTAGTGTTTAAAGACATTTCAAAAGGCGTTCGTATATAATCAAATAGCCACTAGTGCCATGGAAGTCAGTAAATGAAATTTTCCAGCAGGTCGCATTGCAAGGACGCGCGAGCATACAAGAGGCGGATAAGTTGAATTGACCAGTCAGGAGCGAGCTGAGGGTGCTCAGCCAATCAAAGTATGGTGGGCGTGGTGAAACGGCATGGAAGACCGTTAGGAAACAGACAACAGAGATCACTGGGCGGCAGCGTTCACACGCTGGTGACGTCCACTTGGAGTTGAGGATGTTACCTTACCTTGAGGTTACCTTGAGGTGCTTCCGGGGCTTAGCGTCCCCGCGGCCCGGTCGTCGACCAGGCCTCCTGGTTGCCGGACTGATCAACCAGGCTGTTGGACGCGGTTGCTCCCAGCCTGACGTATGAGTCACAGCCTGGTTGATCAGGTATCCTTTGGAGGTGCTTATCCAGTTCTCTCTTGACCACTGTGAGGGGTCGGCCAGTTATACCCCTTATGTGTAGTGGAAGCGTGTTGAACAGTCTCGGACCTCTGATGTTGATAGAGTTCTCTCTCAGAGTACCTGTTGCACCTCTGTTGAGCATCTTTATTGGTCAACAGAAGGTGGCAAAGAAATACAGTGATCGAAAGAAGAGTCCGACGCATACTTGTGGAGCTCCAGAGAGATAACATTGTCATCTGTAATCAATCATTTACCTGTAGACAAATAAAAGTGGAAAATTGATGGAGCTTGCAATCCGTTATATTCAAGAGTTGCTTGAATATAACGAGAATGATGCGTAAATCACCTAAGATTATATCGCTTGCTGTTGAGAGGCGTGGCGGCTGTGCCGTCACTGACAGGAGAAATTAGTCTCAATAACTATTAATGAGACCTTGAGGGAGATTAAGATCAATATATTACCACATATGCCAGATGGAACCTATCCCAGCTGCCTTCCTGCCAAATTGAGGACTATTTTCAATTAGATTATTCAATTCTATCGCTCAGGCACTGATAGCTAAAGGCTGTAGTAATCTCTACCGATAAATGGTTCACTGACGTAATCTCTGCCAATAGATGGGTTCGCTGAAGTTGAACCTTATAAACAGAAGGAATCGAAGAGAACAAAGAGCTGGCCTGGAGATCAAGAAAGCAGGATTGTTCAACGATGAAATTGGCCTGGACAGCGAGGAAATTGGCCTGGACAGCGAGGAAATTGGCCTGGACAGCGAGGAAATTGGCCTGGACAGCGAGGAAATTGGCCTGGACAGGGAGGAAATTGGCCTAGACAGCGAGGACACTGGCCTGGACAACGAGGAAACTGGCCTAAACGACGATGAAACTGGCCTGGACAACAAGGAAACTGACCTGAACAACGAGGAAATTGGCCTAAACAACGAGGAAACTGACCTAAACAACGAGGAAACTGGCCTAAACAACGAGGAAACTGGCCTTAACAACGAGGAAACTGGCCTTAACAACGAAGAAACTGGCCTAAACAACGAGGAAACTGGCCTGGACAACAAGGAAATTGGCCTGGACAACGAGGAAACTGGCCTAAACAACGAGGAAACTGACCTGGACAACGAAGAAACTGGCCTAAACAATGAGGAAACTGACCTGAACAACGAGGAAACTGACCTGGACAATGAAGAAACTGGCCTAAACAATGAGGAAACTGACCTGAACAACGAGGAAACTGACCTGGACAACGAGGAAACTGGCCTGGACAACAAGGAAACTGGCCTGGACAACGAGGAAACTGGCCTGGACAACAAGGAAACTGGCCTGGACAACGAGGAAACTGGCCTGGACAACGAGGAAACTGGCCTGGACAACAAGGAAACTGGCCTGGACAACGAGGAAACTGGCCTGGACAACGAGGAAACTGGCCTGGACAACAAGGAAACTGGCCTGGACAACGAGGAAACTGGCCTGGACAACGAGGAAACTGGCCTGGACAACGAGGAAACTGACCTGAACAACGAGGAAACTGGCCTGGACAACGAGGAAACTGGCCTGGACAACGAGGAAACTGGCCTGGACAACGAGGAAACTGACCTGAACAACGAGGAAACTGGCCTGGACAACGAGGAAACTGGCCTGGACAACGAGGAAACTGGCCTGGACAACGAGGAAACTGGCCTGGACAACGAGGAAACTGGCGTGGAGAACGAGGAAACTGGCCTGGACAACTAGGAAACTGATACTGGAAGCTGGCACAGGTAAAGTCCTTGTATATGTGTCAATGTCAGATGTCGAAATGACACTCATGAACCGTCTGGTTGTTGGGTAATGAAACATCTGTTGTATTACATAATAATTAAACTGTTATTGGCTTAAAGACCACCAATAATCAAGCAGCTAATGGATTAAAAACCTCCGTGTAATCAGGTTTCTAATGGAGTAAAAACAACCAAGATGAATTGATAAGGTCATTTTTGTTTTAATATCGTAGAAAATATATAGTTTTATTGCAGTATGATTTTTGTTTTAGCTCATATTTATATTATTTTCCTGTGCGAACATTGCTGGCAAATAGATTGTCATACACACACACTTATATAACAGATTTGGATTTAGTGCTCTCCTGGAGATACGCAATAATTATTCCATGATACAACTGAAGACAATAATATATATATATATATATATATATATATATATATATATATATATATATATATATATATATATATATATATATATATATTTTATTAAATATGACCGAAAAAGTAAGATTAATAATTCTAACACGAATTTTCTCAATCTTTCGTACATTATGCTTCACTGTTGGAGGTAAATCAAAAATCACTTCTCCAAAATTCATTTTTATTTCTTGTCTGACGCGACACGGGCGCGTTTCGTAAAACTTATTACATTTTCAAAGACTTCACAAATACACAACTGATTAGAACTTGCGTTTCCCTGATTTTATATCTACATTTGAGTGAGGTGGGAAGGGTGATGTGGCATTACATTTGAGTAAGGTGGGAAGGATGATGTGGCATTAGAGGATATTAATAGGGTATTAAAAGTATCAACACAAGACAGAACACGAAACAATGGATATTGAATAGAAGTGTTTGTAGAAAGCCTATTGGTCCATATTTCTTGATGCTTCTATATTGGAGCGGAGTCTTGAGGTGGGTAGAATATAGTTGTGCAATAATTGGCTGTTGATTGCTGGTGTTGACTTCTTGATGTGTAGTGCCTCGCAAACGTCTAGCCGCCTGCTATCGCTGTATCTATCGATGATTTCTGTGTTGTTTACTAGGATTTCTCTGGCGATGGTTTGGTTATGGGAAGAGATTATATGTTCCTTAATGGAGCCCTGTTGTTTATGCATCGTTAAACGCCTAGAAAGAGATGTTGTTGTCTTGCCTATATACTGGGTTTTTTGGAGCTTACAGTCCCCAAGTGGGCATTTGAAGGCATAGACGACGTTAGTCTCTTTTAAAGCGTTCTGTTTCGTGTCTGGAGAGTTTCTCATGAGTAGGCTGGCCGTTTTTCTGGTTTTATAGTAAATCGTCAGTTGAATCCTCTGATTTTTGTCTGTAGGGATAACGTTTCTATTAACAATATCTTTCAGGACCCTTTCCTCTGTTTTATGAGCTGTGGAAAAGAAGTTCCTGTAAAATAGTCTAATAGGGGGTATAGGTGTTGTGTTAGTTGTCTCTTCGGAGGTTGCATGGCTTTTAACTTTCCTTCTTATGATGTCTTCGATGAAACCATTGGAGAAGCCGTTATTGACTAGAACCTGCCTTACCCTACAGAGTTCTTCGTCGACTTGCTTCCATTCTGAGCTGTGGCTGAGAGCACGGTCGACGTATGCGTTAACAACACTCCTCTTGTACCTGTCAGGGCAGTCGCTGTTGGCATTTAGGCACATTCCTATGTTTGTTTCCTTTGTGTAGACTGCAGTGTGGAAACCTCCGCCCTTTTCCATGACTGTTACATCTAGAAAAGGCAGCTTCCCATCCTTTTCCGTCTCGTAAGTGAAACGCAGCACGGAACTCTGCTCAAATGCCTCCTTCAGCTCCTGCAGATGTCTGACATCAGGTACCTGTGTAAAAATGTCGTCAACATACCTGCAGTATATGGCCGGTTTCAAGTTCATGTCGACTAAGACTTTTTGCTCGATGGTACCCATGTAGAAGTTTGCAAACAGGACACCTAGGGGAGAACCCATAGCGACCCCATCTACTTGCTTATACATGTGCCCATCCGGGCTCAAGAAGGGTGCCTCTTTAGTACAAGCTTGGAGTAGTTTCCTCAGGATACTTTCTGGCATGTCAAGAGGAGTACAGGCTGGATCACGATACACTCTGTCGGCTATCATTCCGATTGTCTCGTCCACAGGTACGTTGGTAAACAGCGATTCTACGTCCAACGAGGCTCTTATCCCTGTGGCCCGTGCGCCCCGCAGTAAGTCCACAAATTCCTTTGGAGACTTCAGGCTGAAGGCGCAAGGAACATAAGGAGTCAGCAGGCCGTTGAGTCGCTTCGCCAATCTGTACGTGGGTGTGGGTATCTGGCTAATGATTGGCCGAAGTGGGTTTCCAGGCTTGTGCGTCTTGACATTTCCATACGCATATCCAGGTTTATATTCCCCAATGATCTTTGGCAGGTGGAGTCCGGATTTCTTGGCGTTCACAGTTTCGATCAGTTTGTTAACCTTTGCTTTTAATTCGGCTGTAGTGTCCTTCGTTACCCTTTGGAACTTAGTTTGGTCAGAGAGTATGATGTTCATTTTCGCCAGATATTCGTCTTTTTTAAGAATGACATATATTGGCGACTTGTCACCTCTCCTGACAACTATCTCCTTGTTCTCACGAAGGCTTTTAGCTGCCGCTCTAAGCTCGGGGGACAGTATGGTGCTTCTGTAGTTGCCTCGATTCTTTCCTCCTTCTGCAATAAGTTCTGCTTGTAAGGTATCTTTGGTAGTGACCTTCTTTTGTGTCTCGAGGTCGAATATGTCGTCCAACAGAATTTCCAACTCCACTTTCCGGGCCATTTCACTCGGTCTGGACATAACATGACAGTTTATGCCCAGATTTAGGAGAGTGACTTGGTCCTCAGTGAGGTTAATTCCTGCAAGGTTCAGGAAGCCATCTCTTGGTCGTGGAATTGCCATAGGTCCTCCATATAATGTTGTTAGTTTCTTGATAATCCTTGTTTCAGTGCTGAGGTGATGTTGGTCTGTGAGGATGTCGAGGTGTTGTTCAATGCGGGTACGGATACTATGGTCGATGTTGCTATTTCTCCACTCGTTTGTAGCATGAAGTAGTTGCGTTCTTTTGTCTTTGATTTCATTCTCTGCCTTGTATATCTGATCACGAATCAGATCCTGGCGATATTTTATCGTGAAGGCTTGATAAAACGGCTATAAAATAAATAAAAGGCTATAAAACCAGAAAAACGGCCAGCCTACTCATGAGAAACTCTCCAGACACGAAACAGAACGCTTTAAAAGAGACTAACGTCGTCTATGCCTTCAAATGCCCACTTGGGGACTGTAAGCTCCAAAAAACCCAGTATATAGGCAAGACAACAACATCTCTTTCTAGGCGTTTAACGATGCATAAACAACAGGGCTCCATTAAGGAACATATAATCTCTTCCCATAACCAAACCATCGCCAGAGAAATCCTAGTAAACAACACAGAAATCATCGATAGATACAGCGATAGCAGGCGGCTAGACGTTTGCGAGGCACTACACATCAAGAAGTCAACACCAGCAATCAACAGCCAATTATTGCACAACTATATTCTACCCACCTCAAGACTCCGCTCCAATATAGAAGCATCAAGAAATATGGACCAATAGGCTTTCTACAAACACTTCTATTCAATATCCATTGTTTCGTGTTCTGTCTTGTGTTGATACTTTTAATACCCTATTAATATCCTCTAATGCCACATCATCCTTCCCACCTTACTCAAATGTAATGCCACATCACCCTTCCCACCTCACTCAAATGTAGATATAAAATCAGGGAAACGCAAGTTCTAATCAGTTGTGTATTTGTGAAGTCTTTGAAAATGTAATAAGTTTTACGAAACGCGCCCGTGTCGCGTCAGACAAGAAATAAAAATGAATTTTGGAGAAGTGATTTTTGATTTACCTCCAACAGTGAAGCATAATGTACGAAAGATTGAGAAAATTCGTGTTAGAATTATTAATCTTACTTTTTCGGTCATATTTAATAAAATATGTCTACAGGAAAGACTGCTACCAAAATATACTAATGTTAAAGTGCACGACCCAGCAGCAAGGAATCAAGCCTTCACGATAAAATATCGCCAGGATCTGATTCGTGATCAGATATACAAGGCAGAGAATGAAATCAAAGACAAAAGAACGCAACTACTTCATGCTACAAACGAGTGGAGAAATAGCAACATCGACCATAGTATCCGTACCCGCATTGAACAACACCTCGACATCCTCACAGACCAACATCACCTCAGCACTGAAACAAGGATTATCAAGAAACTAACAACATTATATGGAGGACCTATGGCAATTCCACGACCAAGAGATGGCTTCCTGAACCTTGCAGGAATTAACCTCACTGAGGACCAAGTCACTCTCCTAAATCTGGGCATAAACTGTCATGTTATGTCCAGACCGAGTGAAATGGCCCGGAAAGTGGAGTTGGAAATTCTGTTGGACGACATATTCGACCTCGAGACACAAAAGAAGGTCACTACCAAAGATACCTTACAAGCAGAAATTATTGCAGAAGGAGGAAAGAATCGAGGCAACTACAGAAGCACCATACTGTCCCCCGAGCTTAGAGCGGCAGCTAAAAGCCTTCGTGAGAACAAGGAGATAGTTGTCAGGAGAGGTGACAAGTCGCCAATATATGTCATTCTTAAAAAAGACGAATATCTGGCGAAAATGAACATCATACTCTCTGACCAAACTAAGTTCCAAAGGGTAACGAAGGACACTACAGCCGAATTAAAAGCAAAGGTTAACAAACTGATCGAAACTGTGAACGCCAAGAAATCCGGACTCCACCTGCCAAAGATCATTGGGGAATATAAACCTGGATATGCGTATGGAAATGTCAAGACGCACAAGCCTGGAAACCCACTTCGGCCAATCATTAGCCAGATACCCACACCCACGTACAGATTGGCGAAGCGACTCAACGGCCTGCTGACTCCTTATGTTCCTTGCGCCTTCAGCCTGAAGTCTCCAAAGGAATTTGTGGACTTACTGCGGGGCGCACGGGCCACAGGGATAAGAGCCTCGTTGGACGTAGAATCGCTGTTTACCAACGTACCTGTGGACGAGACAATCGGAATGATAGCCGACAGAGTGTATCGTGATCCAGCCTGTACTCCTCTTGACATGCCAGAAAGTATCCTGAGGAAACTACTCCAAGCTTGTACTAAAGAGGTACCCTTCTTGAGCCCGGATGGGCACATGTATAAGCAAGTAGATGGGGTCGCTATGGGTTCTCCCCTAGGTGTCCTGTTTGCAAACTTCTACATGGGTACCATCGAGCAAAAAGTCTTAGTCGACATGAACTTGAAACCGGCCATATACTGCAGGTATGTTGACGACATTTTGACACAGGTACCTGATGTCAGACATCTGCAGGAGCTGAAGGAGGCATTTGAGCAGAGTTCCGTGCTGCGTTTCACTTACGAGACGGAAAAGGATGGGAAGCTGCCTTTTCTAGATGTAACAGTCATGGAAAAGGGCGGAGGTTTCCACACTGCAGTCTACACAAAGGAAACAAACATAGGAATGTGCCTAAATGCCAACAGCGACTGCCCTGACAGGTACAAGAGGAGTGTTGTTAACGCATACGTCGACCGTGCTCTCAGCCACAGCTCAGAATGGAAGCAAGTCGACGAAGAACTCTGTAGGGTAAGGCAGGTTCTAGTCAATAACGGCTTCTCCAATGGTTTCATCGAAGACATCATAAGAAGGAAAGTTAAAAGCCATGCAACCTCCGAAGAGACAACTAACACAACACCTATACCCCCTATTAGACTATTTTACAGGAACTTCTTTTCCACAGCTCATAAAACAGAGGAAAGGGTCCTGAAAGATATTGTTAATAGAAACGTTATCCCTACAGACAAAAATCAGAGGATACAACTGACGATTTACTATAAAACCAGAAAAACGGCCAGCCTACTCATGAGAAACTCTCCAGACACGAAACAGAACGCTTTAAAAGAGACTAACGTCGTCTATGCCTTCAAATGCCCACTTGGGGACTGTAAGCTCCAAAAAACCCAGTATATAGGCAAGACAACAACATCTCTTTCTAGGCGTTTAACGATGCATAAACAACAGGGCTCCATTAAGGAACATATAATCTCTTCCCATAACCAAACCATCGCCAGAGAAATCCTAGTAAACAACACAGAAATCATCGATAGATACAGCGATAGCAGGCGGCTAGACGTTTGCGAGGCACTACACATCAAGAAGTCAACACCAGCAATCAACAGCCAATTATTGCACAACTATATTCTACCCACCTCAAGACTCCGCTCCAATATAGAAGCATCAAGAAATATGGACCAATAGGCTTTCTACAAACACTTCTATTCAATATCCATTGTTTCGTGTTCTGTCTTGTGTTGATACTTTTAATACCCTATTAATATCCTCTAATGCCACATCATCCTTCCCACCTTACTCAAATGTAATGCCACATCACCCTTCCCACCTCACTCAAATGTAGATATAAAATCAGGGAAACGCAAGTTCTAATCAGTTGTGTATTTGTGAAGTCTTTGAAAATGTAATAAGTTTTACGAAACGCGCCCGTGTCGCGTCAGACAAGAAATAAAAATGAATTTTGGAGAAGTGATTTTTGATTTACCTCCAACAGTGAAGCATAATGTACGAAAGATTGAGAAAATTCGTGTTAGAATTATTAATCTTACTTTTTCGGTCATATTTAATAAAATATGTCTACAGGAAAGACTGCTACCAAAATATATATATATATATATATATATATATATATATATATATATATATATATATATATATATATATATATATATATATATATATATATATATATATATAGTACGTTATTTCGACCAACTATACAGAGGTAAAACTCCACCAAATATAAAAGTGAAATTTATTGTTGCAGAAGATTGATAAGAGAGCAGCCAAGCGTGAGTTAAATATGGCCTGGGATAAGTCTAGCTCCCTGGTACACAGCACCGGATAAATGGTTCCTTCTATACTCTTATATATTCCCCTCGCAAGTAATATGTCAAGGAAGACAATGTCCTCCACGTAAAACATTCTAAACTCCATCTGGCGTATGACACCATTGTGTCAAGGCTCTATATGACACCATTGTGTCAAGGCTCTATATGACACCATTGTGTCAAGGCTCTATATGATACCATTGTGTCAAAGCTCTATATGACACCATTGTGTCAAGGCTCTATATGATACCATTGTGTCAAGGCTCTATATGACACCATTGTGTCAAGGCTCTATATGACACCATTGTGTCAAGGCTCTATATGACACCATTGTGTCAAGGCTCTATATGACACCATTGTGTCAAGGCTCTATATGACACCATTGTGTCAAGGCTCTATATGACACCATTGTGTCAAGGCTCTATATGACACCATTGTGTCAAGGCTCTATATGACACCATTGTGTCAAGGCTCTATATGACACCAATGTGTCAAGGCTCTATATGACACCATTGTGTCAAGGCTCTATATGACACCATTGTGTCAAGGCTCTATATGACACCATTGTGTCAAGGCTCTATATGACACCATTGTGTCAAGGCTCTATATGACACCATTGTGTCAAGGCTCTATATGACACCAGACCTGAGGATATTGATGACACCTTGACGAAGATTAACATCAATATAGCGACATAGATATATCGGAGAGAACTCTCCTAGGATTTGCTCTAGGGTATTGAGGACTATTTCCAGAGAGACTTTCCTAAACTTTGGCTCAAGCAATGGTTACGGAAGGTTATAGATGTCTTTGTCGACATGTGTGGGTTCGTCGGAGTAATCTCTGCCGACAGATGGGTTCGCTGGAGTAATCTCTGCCGACCAATGGGTCCTCTGGAGTAATCTCTGCCGACCGGTGGGTCCCCTGGAGTAATCTCTTCCGACCGGTGGGTCCCCTGGATTAATCTCTGCCGACAAGTGAGTCCCCTGGAGTATTCTATGCTGACACGTGGGTTCAAAGGAGTAATTTCTGTCGGCAGGTGGGTTCGCTGGAGTAATTTCTGTCGACAGGTGGGTCCCCTGGAGTAATCTCTGCCGACACGTGGATTCAATGGAGTAATATCTGTCGACAGGTGGGTTCGCTGGAGTAATTTCTGTCGACAGGTGGGTCCCCTGGAGTAATCTCTGCCGACACGTGGATTCAAAGGAGTAATTTCTGTCGGCAAGTGGGTTCGCTGGAGTAATTTCTGTCGACAGGTGGGTCCCCTGGATTAATCTCTGCCAACACGTGGATTCAATGGAGTAATTTCTGTCGACAGGTGGGTTCGCAGGAGTAATATCTGTCGACAGGTGGGTCCCCTGGAGTAATCTCTGCCGACACGTGGATTCAATGGAGTAATTTCTGTCGACAGGTGGGTCCCCTGGAGTAATCTCTGCCGACACGTGGGTTCAATGGAATAATTTCTGTCGACAGGTGGGTTCGCTGGAGTAATCTCTGTCGACAGGTGGGTCCCCTGGAGTAATCTCTGCCGATAGGTGGGTTCGAAAATTAAACCAAAATCTCTTCTCAGAGCCAAGAGGAAGTTATGTTCCAGTCAAGGGAAGCGGGGTGGCTAAAGGTCGTAACTGAAACTCTCAGTGTTGTTGCAGAAGACGACTCCAAGACTCCGGATCTCTTCAGTATTGGGAAACGTCTCCAATCTTATCAAGATATCTGAGAAATGGGTTGTGACGTTTTCTAAAATAGCATCATATAGTGATACACTCTGCAAGGGATTCAATGTTATACTTGTGTCAGTGACTGTAGTAGACTGCGACTGTAGTAGACTGTGACTGTCGTAGACTGTGACTGTAGTAGACTGTGACTGTAGTACACTGTGATTGTAGTAGACTGTGACTGTAAGAGACATATTCTACATAAGAAACAGTGATGAGCAACTTCACTATAGTCCCCTGACACTTTGACTTGTATACTTCTACTATAGACTGTTTAGTGTCAATGCACTCCAGGTCCTCTTTATTGAATTGTACATCTTACTGGAAATTATAGAAAGGAGTCAAGTGCTCTACAGAGAATTGACATCCTGCCTTACAATAAACTAGGGAAGCCAATGCACAAAGACTCACTGTACATCTAGAATGAACCTAGTTTGTTGAAGAGCACCATCATGGCTTCAGTGAAGGAAACACCATCCTGGTACACCTACTTGAATTCTCCGGCCAACTCAAGACCGTCGGGTAGGTGGAGGAGTGATGGGTCAATTGCATCTTTGTACATGGGAGTAAGTGCTAAGCCAATAATGACTATATCTATCACTTGGAAGGAATATATGAACAAGGAGCTGGCATATGCGGATGGGGTGAAGATACGATACACAACCACTGTGACCCTCGGAGATTGAATACCAACCTTGCAAGAAATTGCTACTTAAACTTGAAAAGTGGATAGGAATGACTTGAGAGGGCGTTGAAATGGATGAAATTATATCTCACACACAAGAAACTGCCATAGCAAGAGTGAAAAATAAATAAAAACATCGAAACCAGAGCCTATCCTGTCCTTATACCTATCATGTTCGTTGTCTGTACCCAGTATGAACGGGCCACTAATTTCGGACACACACACACACTCACACACACACACACACACACACACACACACACCACACACACACACACCACACACACATGCGGACGATGCTAAAATTATGAGAAGGATTAAAACAGAAGAGGACTGTTTGAGGCTTCAAGAAGACCTAGACAAGCTGAAGGAATGGTCGAACAAATGGTTGTTAGAGTTTAACCCAACCAAATGTAATGTAATGAAGATAGGTGTAGGGAGCAGGAGGCCAGATACAAGGTATCATCTGGGAGAGGAAATTCTTCAGGAGTCAGAGAAGGAAAAAGACTTGGGGGTTGATATCACGCCAGACCTGTCTCCTGCAGCACATATCAAGCGGATAACATCAGCGGCATATGCCAGGCTGGCCAACATACGAACGGCATTCAGAAACTTGTGTAAAGAATCATTCAGAACTTTGTATACCACATATGTCAGGCCAATCCTGGAGTATGCAGCCCCAGCATGGAGTCCATATCTAGTCAAGGATAAGACTAAACTGGAAAAGGTTCAAAGGTTTGCCACCAGACTAGTACCCGAGCTGAGAGGTATGAGCTACGAGGAGAGACTACGGGAATTAAACCTCACTTCGCTGGAAGACAGAAGAGTTAGGGGGGACATGATCACCACATTCAAGATTCTGAAGGGGATTGATAGGGTAGATAAAGACAGTCTATTTAACACAAGGGGAACACGCACAAGGGGACACAGGTGGAAACTGAGTGCCCAAATGAGCCACAGAGATATTAGAAAGAACTTTTTTAGTGTCAGAGTGGTTGACAAATGGAATGCATTAGGAAGTGATGTGGTGGAGGCTGACTCCATACACAGTTTCAAGTGTAGATATGACAGAGCCCGATAGGCTCATGAATCTGTACACCTGTTGATTGACGGTTGAGAGGCGGGACCAAAGAGCCAGAGCTCAACCCCCGCAAACACAACTAGGTGAGTACAACTAGGTGAGTACACACACACCTTCCCATCCCCCCTCCCCTACTACCCTGCCCCTTCTACCCCATTGCCTTCAATTCCATCAACTCCATCCCAGCTTCCACTGCACCCCTCTTACACTCACCCCCAAACCCCACTCAACCCTCACCCCTCCTATGCACCTCCAGCCCACATTTAACCCCCTCACCTTGTGACCCCCTAACACCTTCCCCCATCTCCCTCTTCCCCTCATCTACCCTAAAACCCCCACCTACCCCCGATTCCCCCCTAACTAATACACCCTCTCTTCCACTCCCAGCACCCATGCTCCATTCTCCTCTCAGCCCTCTGCCCTCAATATCCCTCTTCCCCCCCAACCTCTCAACCTTTATCTGACTCTCAGTCTCACTCTATTTCTCAACCCCTATGCTATTCAGACCCCTAACTTTCAGACCCATTATGCCCTTCCTACCCCCCTAGATGCACAGACCCCATTCGCCTACCAGGCACTCCCAGGCACCCCCCTAGCACCCCCATTCACTCCCCACTGGCCCCACTCGCCCCCCAGACACCCCCCAGTTTCCCCCAGACCCCCGGTGAAAGGGGGAACTCTGACACCCGAGTTTCCAAGAAGAGTCTCAAGGTTTGGTACACCAATGCTGATGGGGTAGCCAATAAAGCAGAAGAGATAAAAGAAAGAGTTAGTGAGGCAGACCCACACATAGTGGCAATAGTGGAAACTAAAATAAATGGCATGATCTCGGATGCAATCTTTCCAGAGGGGTACCAGGTGATAAGAAAAGAAAGGACACAGAGACAGGGAGGAGGAGTGGCACTCCTAATAAAGCGGAAATGGAAGTTTGATGAGCTGGAAAATCCAGGTACCAATGAAAGCACGAGCTTCATACATGGAACTGACAGTGGATGGGAAGAAGATTGTAATCTTGATACTCTACAATCCCCCACCAAACAGTAGAAGGCCCAGGCAGGAGTACGAGGACAGCAACAAGACATGTATAGATGAACTGCAGAGGGCAGCAACTATAGCGCATAGAATGAGAGCGAAGCTGCTGGTCATGGGGGACCTAAATCACGGAGAGATAGATTGGGAAACGAGGAATCCCCATGGCGGGGAGGAGACCTGGGAGCGAAGCTGGTAGACGTTATTGACAGGAATTTCCTAATACAGCATGTGAAGGAAGATACTAGGGAAAGAGGAGGGGATACGCCCTGCCTATTAGATCTCATTTTCACCCAGAATGTAGAAGACATCGAGCAGTTGGAACATGAAATACCACTAGGAGCCAGTGACCATTTTGTCCTAGTCTTTGACTACATGATGGAGCTTAAAATTGTGACCAAAGGACAAGAGGTCCGGGAAAGGAGACTTGATTACAGAAAAGGGGACTACAGAAGGATAAGGGACTACCTGGGAGAAGTGCAGTGGGAGGAAGAACTTAGAGGAAAAACAGTGCAAGATATGATGAACCAAGTCATATTGAAATGCAAGGAGGCTGAAGAGAGATTTATTCCAACAATAAAGGTAAAAAAGCAGGAGGGAATATAAAACCCATGGTTTAATAGACAGTGTCAGGAAGCAAAGGTGAGAAGCAGGAGGGCGTGGAGGAAGTACAGAAGACAAAGGACAGAGGACAATAGGATTAGATGTAACAGAGCTAGGAATGATTACATTAACATAAGACAAGTGTCGGAAAGAAGTTATGTGAATGATATTGCAGTCAAAGCGAAAAAACAACCTAAATTACTACATAGCCATATAAGAAGGAAGATGTCGGTAAATGATCAAGTGACAAGACTGAGGAAAACAGAAGGGGCATATACAGAAAGCAACAAGGAAATCTGCGAGGTACTGAATGCAAAATTCCATGGAGTGTTCACAACCGAGCCTGAGCAGCTCCCATTGTTAGAAGCGATTACCCTAGATGAAAGACTATCAGATATAGAGGTGACAGCAGAGGAGGTAATGAAACAGTTGACAACACTGGATGCAAATAAAGCTGTTGGACCAGACAAAGTATCACCGTGGATACTTAAAGAGGCAGCGCAGGCTCTCAGCGTGCCTCTGGCAATGATTTTTAATGAGTCACTTATGTCGGGAGAATTGCCCAGTTGCTGGAAGGAGGCAAATGTCGTACCGATTTTCAAGAAAGGTGATAGGGAGGAGGCACTTAACTAGAGACCCGTATCACTGACAAGCATCCCCTGCAAAATACTTGAAAGAATAATTAGGCTAAGATTTGTTGAGCACCTGGAGAGCATTGGGTTATAAACAAGCACCAAAATGGGTTCTGGACAGGGAAATCATGCCTAACAAACCTTTTAGAATTCTATGATAAAGTAACAAGGATAAGGCAGGACAGAGAAGGCTGGGCAGACTGCATATTTCTTCACTGCCAAAAGGCCTTTGATACGGTACCGCACATGAGACTGCTATACAAACTTGAGAGGCAGGCAGGAGTAAGCGGAAAGGCCCTAGTATGGGTGAAGAACTACCTAACAAGAAGGAGCCAGAGGGTAATGGTAAGGGGCGAGAAGTCGGACTGGCGAAAAGTAACAAGTGGAGTACCTCAAGGATCGGTGCTGGGACCAATCCTCTTTCTAATTTACGTAAATGATATGTTTACAGGAGTGGAATCATACATGTCAATGTTTGCGGATGACGCAAAATTAATGAGAAGAGTTGTGACAGACGAGGATTGTAGGATCCTCCAAGAGGACTTAAACAGGTTGCAGAGATGGTCAGGGAAATGGCTACTGGAGTTTAACACCAGTAAATGTAAAGTTATGGAAATGGGATCAGGTGATAGGAGACCAAAGGGACAGTACACAATGAAGGGGAACAGCCTACCTGTAACGATTCGAGAAAGAGACCTGGGAGTGGATGTGACACCTAATCTAACTCCTGAGGCACATATAAATAGGATAACGACAGCAGCGTACTCTACACTGGCGAAAATTAGAACTTCATTCAGAAACCTAAATGAGGAGGCTTTTAGGGCGCTTTAAACTGCCTACGTGAGACCTGTCTTGGAGTATGACGCGCCATCATGGAGCCCCCACCTGAAGAAACACATAAAGAAACTGGAGAAGGTTCAGAGGTTTGCGACGAGGCTTGTCCCAGAGTTACGAGGGATGGGATATGAAGAGGGTCTGCAGGAACTGAACCTTACGACACTAGAGAAAAGAAGGGAGAGAGGAGATATGATAGGGACATATAAAATACTCAGGCGGATTGACAAAGTGGAAATAGATGAAATGTTCACACGTAATAATAACAGAACGAGGGGACATGGGTGGAAACTGGAAACTCAGATGAGTCACAGAGATGTTAGGAAGTTTTCTTTTAGCGTGAGAGTAGTGGAAAAATGGAATGCACTTGGGGAACAGGTTGTGGAAGCAAATACTATTCATACTTTTAAAACTAGGTATGATAGGGAAATGGGACAGGAGTCATTGCTGTAAACAACCGATAGCTGGAAAGGCGGGATCCAAGAGTCAATGCTCGATCCTGCAAGCACAAATAGGTGAGTACAAATAGGTGAGTACACACACACACACACACACACACACACACACACACACACACACACACACACACACACACACACACACACACACACACACACACACACACACACACTAGAGTGCTTGCTGGGGGCTGGCTGGTAAGTGTTTCTCATAAATCTCCAACAGTGTACAAGGTTTATATAATATCATATCGTAAAAGCTAATGCATTCATTCAACAATACAATCGTAGGTGGTAGACAGGTAACAGGGACAGCAACTGTGAGCTCACTGGGAACCCAGATAAGCCGGTAATCCCCCTGCCGTTATCTGAAGACAACACCTCACCCACCTCCTCTTAACCCCTATCCCCATCTCCCAAAACACTCCCCCCCCCCACTCCCACTCTCCCCTACCACTGACTAAACGTACACATGCAAACACACACACTCCACCCCCTCTCTTACCCCTTCTCCTACCCCCTCACTTACCTGCCGTAATCTGCAGACACCTCACCTCCTCTTAACCCCCATCCCACGCGCACACAAGCACACACACACGTTCTCTCTCTCTCTCTCTCTCTCTCTCTCTCTCTCTCTCTCTCTCTCTCTCTCTCTCTCTCTCTCTCTCTCTCTCTCTCTCTCTCTCTCTCTCTCTCTCTCGCTCTCTCTCTCTTGCTCTCTCTCTTGCTCTCTTGCTCTCTCTCTCTCTCTCTCTGCTCTCTCTCTCTCTCTCTCTCTCTCTCTCTCTCTCTCCTCTCTCTCTCTCTCTCTCTCTCTCTCTCTCTCTCTCTCTCTCTCTCTCTCTCTCTCTCTTGCTCTCTCTCTCTCTCTCTCTTGCTCTCTCTCTCACTCTCTCTCTCTTGCTCTCTCTCTCTCTCTCTCTTGCTCTCTCTCTCTCTTCCACTCTCTCTCTCTTCCACTCTCTCTCTCTTGCTCTCTCTCTTGACAAGGGGCAAAATGGCAGGAGGACGCAACAGGGACACAGGAAACAGCCAGAGTGACCAAACGAAGGAGATGTTAACCCAAGTTCTGGAGGAATTCAGGAGGGAGATGCATGAAATGAGGATTACAATTAATAATCTGCAAAGTGAGCTGACATCAGCAAGGGAGGAGATCATATCCCTCAAAGAGAAAAATAAAGAGACCGAGCATCAGATTATCATCCAAAGGGAAGGTGGGAATGTTACATTGGAAGGAAATGCCTCTGTACCTGATACATTTGCGGACATACTGAAAAAGAGCTCAGAAGAAATGGCCACAGTGACGGAGGTAGCCATGCAAGCTACTACCTCACAGGAAGCAGCAAGGTGCACCACTCAGCTGCTGGAGAGAAAAAGATCAGTGGTACTTGTAGGCATCAAAGAACAGGAAGGATCCAACAGGCAAGAATGGAATAGCAAGGATAGAGAGGCAGTACATGGGCTACTGAAGGGGTTACAGATGGAAGGGGCTGAACAAAACATTGAGAAGGTTTTCAGGTTGGGCTGGTACAACAAGGACAAAAACCGACTTGTAAAGGTGGTGTTTACAAACGAAACCACGAAGGAGAATATTCTCAAAAGGAAGAGTCGTCTGCAGCATGTGGAGGGATACAAAAAAGTATTCCTGCAGAGGAACAGGACGAAGGAGGAGAGAGCCAGGCCAGCAGAGGCAAGGAGAAAGCGCAGGGAGAGAGGAGCAAACCAGGAAATCACAGCCCCCAACACAACAATCCCAGAGACAAGAGGAGAACCCAAAACCAGCATCCCAGCAACACCACAGGGGAGGGCAACACCACCACCCCCCTCGGCATACAAACTCTCCCTTCCCCTCACCCTATCTGCCCCCACCCAACCCTCCCCCCCACCCCATTCTGACCCTGTCACCCCTTCCCCATTCCCATCATGTCCCCCCTCCCACCTTTCCCCCCTGTCTCCCCTCCCCCTTCATCCCATACCCACCCTATCCCTCCTCCCCCCTCATCCCATATCCTCCATGTCCCCCCTATCTCCTTAATTCACACCCTACCTGTCCCCCCTTCCCTTAAACCCCCACCCCCCACCCCAAAATCCTCTGAGACCCTGCAAACCACCTCACAGATCTTCTCACCCACGGAACAGCTTCCCACACCAGCAGAATGCTCGCCAAGAAAGGGATAAGAAAATGAACAGAAGAAAGTGAGCTTCAAGGCAATGTACACTAACATAGATGGGATTACAAATAAAACAAGTGAACTCAGAGAATGGACACTAGAAGAAAACCCAGACATAATAGCACTCACAGAAACAAAGCTAACGAAAACTATAACAAACGCAGTGTTTCCACAGGGCTACTATGTAGTGAGGATAGAGAGAGGAGGGCGAGGAGGAGGTGGTGTAGCTTTGCTACTAAGAGAAGGTTGGAGTTTCGAAGAGATGGTAATTCAGAACTGTGAAGGTTTCAGTGACTACATATCAGGCACCATAGCAACTGGAGGACAGAAAAATATAGTAGTAGTCATATATAACCCCCACCGAATGACAGAAGACCCAGGCAGGAATATGATAGAAACAACATGGCCACCATCAATATAATAGAGAGAGCAGCTTCTGTGGCTAGCAGGAACGGATCCAGACTTCTAATCATGAGAGACTTCAACCATGGGAAGATAGATTGGGGGAACAGAGACCCACATGGAGGCCCACACATGGAGAGCTAAGCTGCTGGATGTGGCAACAAGAAACTTTCTAAGTCAGCACGTCAAGGGACCGACAAGAGTGAGAGGAGGGGATGAACCAGCCTTGCTTGATCTGATATTTACCCTAAATGAGTCGGATATAAGGGAAGTTAAGTTGGAAGCCCCCTTGGGAATGAGTGATTGTAGTGTATGGAGCTTTGAGTACCTGGTTGAGCTAGGAATTATCACCCCCAAAAAAGAACTGGGAACCAAGGGGCTGGCGTACCGATAGGAAAACTATGAGGAGATGAATAAATTCCTATGGGATATACATTGGGAAACCAAGAACTCGGAACCAAGTCCGTACCAGACATGATGGACTATGTCACCCAAAAATGTAAAGAGGCTGTAAGCAGGTTTGTCCCTGCCCGACAGGAAAAAACAGAGAAGCAAAGGAAGAATCCGTGGTTTAATAGGGAATGTATGAAAGCAAAGGAGCTGAACAAAAGGGCATAGAGGAACTTCCGTAATAACAGAACACCAGAAAGTAGAGAGAGATACCAGAGAACCAGGAACGAGTATGTTAGTGTGAGAAGAGCAGCTGAGAAAAGGTATGAAAATGTTATAGCTAATAAAGCCAAGACCGAACCAAAGCTACTACACAGTCACATCAAGAGGAAGACAACAGTGAAGGACAGGTGATGAAACTTAGGGTGGGCGAGGACAGGTACACAGAAAATAACAAAGAGGTGTGTGAAGAACTCAACAAAAGGTTCCAGGAGGTCTTTACAATAGAACAGGGAGAAGTCACGGCGCTAGGAGAGGTGGCAGCAAACCAGGTGACCTTGGAGAGGTTCGAAATTACACGAGATGAGGTCAAGAAGCACCTATTGGAACTTGATGTGAGAAAAGCTGTTGGGCCGGATGGAATCTCAGCATGGGTATTGAAAGAGTGTGCAGGAGCACTTTGCTTGCCACTCTCCATAGTGTATAGTAGGTCACTGGAAACGGGAGACCTACCAGAAATATGGAAGACTGCTAATGTAGTACCAATATTCAAAAAGGGTGACAGACAGGAGGCACTGAACTACAGGCCAGTGTCCTTAACTTGTATACCATGCAAGGTGATGGAGAAGATTGTGAGAATAAACCTAGTAACACATCTGGAGAGAAGAGACTTCGTGACAACCCATCAACATGGGTTCAGGGAGGGTAAATCTTGCCTTACAGGCTTGATAGAATTCTACGATCAGGTGACAAAGATAAGGCAAGAAAGAGAGGGCTGGGCGGACTGCATTTTCTTGGACTGTCGGGAAGCCTTCAACACATTACCCCTTAAAAGGTTGATGCATAAGCTGGAGAAACAGGCAGGAGTAACTGGCAGGGCACGCCAGTGGATAAGGGAGTATCTAAGCAATAGGAAGCAGAGAGTTACATTGAGGGGTGAGACCTCAGAATGGCGTGAAGTCACCAGTGGAGTCCCACAGGGCTCTGTGCTTGGACCTATCCTGTTTCTGATATACGTAAATGATCTCCCAGAGGGTATAGACTCATTCCTCTCAATGTTTGCTGACGACGCCAAAATTATGAGAAGGATTAAGACAGAGGAAAACAGCTTGAGGCTTCATGAAGACCTGGACAAGCTGCAGGAATGGTCGAACAAATGGCTGTTAGAGTTTAACCCAAGCAAATGTAGTGTAATGAAGATAGGGGTAGGAAGCAGGAGACCAGATACTAGGTATTACTTGGGAGATGAAATTCTTCAAGAGTCAGAGAGAGAGAGAAAGACCTGGGGGTTGATATCACGCCAGACCTGTCCCCTGATGCTCATATCAAGAGGATAACATCAGCAGCATATGCCAGGTTGGCTAACATAAGAACGGCCTTTAGAAAATTGTGTAAGGAATCTTTCAGAACATTATACACCACATATGTCAGACCAATCCTGGAGTAAGACTAAACTGGAAAAGGTTCAAATGCTTGCCACCAGACTAGTACCCGAGCTGAGAGGTATGAGCTCCGAGGAGAGACTACGGGAATTAAACCTCACTTCGTTGGTAGACAGAGGAGTTAGGGGGGACATGATCACCACATTCAAGATTCTTAAGGGAATCGACAGGGTTGATAAAGACAGGCTTTTTAACACAAGACGCACACACACTAGGGAACACAGGTGGAAACTGAGTGCCCAAATGAGCCACAGAGATATTAGAAAGAACTTTTAGTGTCAGAGTAGTTGATAAATGGAATGCATTAGGAAGTAATGTGGTGGAGGCTGACTCCATACACAGTTTAAAGTGTAGATATGATAGAGCCCAATAGGCTCAGGAATCTGTACACCTGTTGATTGATGGTTGAGAAGCGGGACCAAAGAGCCAGATCTCTACCCCCGCAAGCACAACTAGGTGAGTACACACACATACACACACACACACACACACACACACACACACACACACACACACACACACACACACACACACACACACACACACATATACTTCAGATATGGTAAAATCCTGAGAAATTATGAGTGATCTTAATCACATACCCTCAAGGGGAGAGATTAGCCCTTTAAACACTCTGTACCCTCCCTACCCACCACAAGCACTATTAGGCAAGAATAATTAGGTAACGTCACACACGCTGGACACATAACACTCGCAAGATAAAAACTAAAAAAAAAAAACTAAAAAAAAAAGAAATGGCCATTCTCAGGTTCATCACATATCTTCTCCAGCCCCCCCCCCCCCTCTCTCTCTTGTCAATACGCAACTTTCCCTATTTTCGAGTTCTTTGTCTCTCTTTCTTTTCCCCTTTTCTACTCCATTCTCCCCACACAACCTTCCTCTAATGGGCTAGTCTCTGAATGTCCAAAATTCACTCTCCTTTTTACCCCTTCCCTTTACAGTCTTCCCTGACCTCCCCTCCCACAACCCACTCAACACCGTTCCTTCCCTGCTCCTTCGTCCCTTCCACCCCCCCCCATTACCCTCCCCCCACCCTCTCCAGGCTTTTCCGATAGACCTTTACACTTGACCACTCTGAGAAAAAGAAACTACAAATAAAGAATGTTGATAAAGAAACTGAGGGCGAACTCGAACACGAAGAATATGAAAGGTACCTCCCAGACCAGGTACCTACTTACTGCTAGGTGAACAGGGACATCAGGGGTGAAATAAACTGCCCATTTGTTTCCGCCTCCGCCGGGAATCGAACCCGGGCCATTAGGACCACGATCCCCGAGCGCTGTTCACTTAGCCGCGAAGCCACGGACAGGCATCCCCGATCTCCCAACACGCGCGCGCGCACTACATATGGTAGTGCGCGTTCTGGGGGAGTACAGCGTTGCTGGTTCAGTACCATCGATTAATTATCCTTCATAATCGACTAATGGCCTTGTACGCTACATACCGGTCCCGAAGACAAGAGACTGGGAAAAACCTACCTGAAAGTGAGAATGGTGAAGGGTCGATACGACTTGTGGGAGCGCGGGTCGACCAGAGGCTTGCCCCAGTAGTCGTTGCAGAACACGTGGGACAGCGGGTTAGTTCCTAGCACGTCCGGGTTTGTTTTGATGGCGCTGACGTCGTCGTGCACGAAGTCCCCTGTGAGACCGTTGACGTAGACGAGGACCCCGGCCACCCACACTG
This sequence comes from Procambarus clarkii, assembly GCF_040958095.1. NCBI lineage: Eukaryota > Metazoa > Arthropoda > Malacostraca > Decapoda > Cambaridae > Procambarus > Procambarus clarkii. The sequence continues at coordinate 16,026,558 of NC_091202.1, read as the reverse complement.
TCATGTACACCCAGGTGGGCGGCGGGTCCCCCGTCTCATGACTCTCGGCGCCCTCATGGCACCAGGATGATGAGGTAGAAGATGATGAGTAGGAGGTATAGAGCGAGGAGGATTTTCTTCTCCGACGAGGCGAGCAGTGACAAGACGACAGGCACCCTCCACTGCCATCCATCATATCGACACTTAATAATTCCGTGCCAATACAGAATAGCTTATTTAGTGGTATAGGCCGGGCTGCCTGCCACCTGTGGGTCAATGATGGAACTGCTAGTTCATCTCTATACTCTCATATATACATCTCTCTGGGGTGCCAGCCTGACCAGGGCCACCATGACTACGTCGGAGGCACTCACAACACCCGACACTCACTATTCACTTCCTCACCATCACTCATCACTCGTTTGTCGCCACTTTTTAAACGGAACTTTAAATTTTCTCTCGTGATAGGGAATTTTCTCCTCAATTTTCGTCCATTTCCATAATTCTGAAAGATGAAGAAATTTAAGTGATGAATCGGCCACATTTTCTGGAGAAAAGCGACACTAAAAATATGAAATAAACGAAGACAAGGAAGCAAGGAAAGGAAAGAGTGAATTGCCACGGTATAGCCTACCCCTCCCCTCCCCCGCCACAGATATTAGTCCTAGTCTATTATCTATAAAATAGGTTATCTGTCTGTCTGTCTGTCTGTCTGTCTGTCTTTCCGAGGCTCGAGGACAGCCGCTCGTAGTTAACCTCATGCAACTGATTTTTACCATAGTAATTGGTGATTATTTTAGAATTATCATTACGGTCCCCATCGTTCAAATTACAACGTATAAGGAAAAGTGGAGGCTCACAAATATCCGCTTTTTCTATGCGTCGGTGGGTTAGGTTAAGGGGGCTGTTTGGGTTCGTGCGTTTCTGGTAGTTAGCACATTGTATTTGTTAAATTGTAGTAAATCAAGTGATCGGGCTGGTTATTCCTCGCTATGGGACAGTGGGTGGCTGAGACTGGCCACAAAACTCTTCACAAACACACAACCAGTTGAGAAAATATCGAAGCTGGACAATGGGATCGAACCTTCGTCTCTGGGCTCCTATGACACACCCACTACTACATAATAATTTATAAAATAAACTAAAATAAATGAGCGGATTTATCTCTTGAGCGTCAGACTACGAGGGTCAGACTGTTGAGCAGACTACCGGGTTGGAAACCGGGCCGCGGGGACATTTATCCCCGGGCGTAAGGGAGACAGCAGGTGGAGGGTGGACAGGTGCGTGAAGGGGCAGCTCTGATACACTCCTGCCAAGGGTCTCTCTCATGAATGACAGGCTTAAGTAAATGGCCGAGACTGAGAACCTGTGCCGGGCAGCGCCACCTGGCCACTTCCCCCCAGTAATTTAACGCCTTGGTTCCCATGTGTAGTTTTCTGTTAACTCACTCTCTCTCTCTCTCTCTCTCTCTCTCTCTCTTTCTCTCTCTCTCTCTCTCTCTCTCTCTCTCTCTCTCTCTCTCTCTCTCTCTCTCTCTCTCTCTCTCTCTCTCTCTCTCTCTCTCTCTCTCTCTCTCACTCTCTATCTCTCTCTCTCTCTCTTTCTTTTCGAGACGAAGGCCCCTCATTACAAGTGACACCAGACACCTCGACAACACAAGCAACACAAAGAGAACCACAAATTATGACGGACCTGTTGCAAGCAATACAAGACTCAACAATAGCAGAGGACAACACAGAAGCAGAACCGAGAAACAGCTCAACACATTGTGTAGTGCACATTGCAACACCTTAACACTTGACCTATATACACCCAGAAATGCTTGTGTAGAAATTATATATATATATATGTCGTACCTAGTAGCCAGAACGCACTTCTCGGCCTACTATGCAAGGCCCGATTTGCCTAATAAGCCAAGTTTTCCTGAATTATTATATTTTCTCAATTTTTTTTCTTATGAGATGATAAAGCTACCCATTTCATTATGTATGAGGTCAATATTTTTTTATTGGAGTTAAAATTAACGTATATATATGACCAAACCTAACCAACCCTACCTAACCTAACCTAACCTATCTTTTTAGGTTAGGTTAGGTTAGGTAGCCGAAAAAGTAAGGTTAGGTTTGGTTAGGTAGGTTAGGTAGTCGAAAAACAATTAATTCATGAAAACTTGGCTTATTTGGCAAATCGGGCCTTGCATAGTAGGCAGAGAAGTGCGTTCTGGCTATTAGGTACGACATATATATATATATATATATATATATATATATATATATATATATATATATATATATATATATATATATATATATATATATATATTAGTATATTTTGGTAGCAGTCTTTCCTGTAGACATATTTTATTAAATATGACCGAAAAAGTAAGATTAATAATTCTAACACGAATTTTCTCAATCTTTCGTACATTATGCTTCACTGTTGGAGGTAAATCAAAAATCACTTCTCCAAAATTCATTTTTATTTCTAGTCTGATGCGACACGGGCGCGTTTCGTAAAACTTATTACATTTTCAAAGACTTCACAAATACACAACTGATTAGAACTTGCATTTCCCTGATTTTATATCTACTTTTGAGTGAGGTGGGAAGGGTGATGTGGCATTACATTTGAGTGAGGTGGGAAGGATGATGTGGCATTAGAGGATATTAATAGGGTATTAAAAGTATCAACACAAGACAGAACACGAAACAATGGATATTGAATAGAAGTGTTTGTAGAAAGCCTATTGGTCCATATTTCTTGATGCTTCTATATTGGAGCGGAGTCTTGAGGTGGGTAGAATATAGTTGTGCAATAATTGGCTGTTGATTGCTGGTGTTGACTTCTTGATGTGTAGTGCCTCGCAAACGTCAAGCCGCCTGCTATCGCTGTATCTATCGATGATTTCTGTGTTGTTTACTAGGATTTCTCTGGCGATGGTTTGGTTATGGGAAGAGATTATATGTTCCTTAATGGAGCCCTGTTGTTTATGCATCGTTAAACGCCTAGAAAGAGATGTTGTTGTCTTGCCTATATACTGGGTTTTTTGGAGCTTACAGTCCCCAAGTGGGCATTTGAAGGCATAGACGACGTTAGTCTCTTTTAAAGCGTTCTGTTTCGTGTCTGGAGAGTTTCTCATGAGTAGGCTGGCCGTTTTTCTGGTTTTATAGTAAATCGTCAGTTGTATCCTCTGATTTTTGTCTGTAGGGATAACGTTTCTATTAACAATATCTTTCAGGACCCTTTCCTCTGTTTTATGAGCTGTGGAAAAGAAGTTCCTGTAAAATAGTCTAATAGGGGGTATAGGTGTTGTGTTAGTTGTCTCTTCAGAGGTTGCATGGCTTTTCACTTTCCTTCTTATGATGTCTTCGATGAAACCATTGGAGAAGCCGTTATTGACTAGAACCTGCCTTACCCTACAGAGTTCTTCGTCGACTTGCTTCCATTCTGAGCTGTGGCTGAGAGCACGGTCGACGTATGCGTTAACAACACTCCTCTTGTACCTGTCAGGGCAGTCGCTGTTGGCATTTAGGCACATTCCTATGTTTGTTTCCTTTGTGTAGACTGCAGTGTGGAAACCTCCGCCCTTTTCCATGACTGTTACATCTAGAAAAGGCAGCTTCCCATCCTTTTCCGTCTCGTAAGTGAAACGCAGCACGGAACTCTGCTCAAATGCCTCCTTCAGCTCCTGCAGATGTCTGACATCAGGTACCTGTGTAAAAATGTCATCAACATACCTGCAGTATATGGCCGGTTTCAAGTTCATGTCGACTAAGACTTTTTGCTCGATGGTACCCATGTAGAAGTTTGCAAACAGGACACCTAGGGGAGAACCCATAGCGACCCCATCTACTTGCTTATACATATGCCCATCCGGGCTCAAGAAGGGTGCCTCTTTAGTACAAGCTTGGAGTAGTTTCCTCAGAATACTTTCTGGCATGTCAAGAGGAGTACAGGCTGGATCACGATACACTCTGTCGGCTATCATTCCGATTGTCTCGTCCACAGGTACGTTGGTAAACAGCGATTCTACGTCCAACGAGGCTCTTATCCCTGTGGCCCGTGCGCCCCGCAGTAAGTCCACAAATTCCTTTGGAGACTTCAGGCTGAAGGCGCAAGGAACATAAGGAGTCAGCAGGCCGTTGAGTCGCTTTGCCAATCTGTACGTGGGTGTGGGTATCTGGCTAATGATTGGCCGAAGTGGGTTTCCAGGCTTGTGCGTCTTGACATTTCCATACGCATATCCAGGTTTATATTCCCCAATGATCTTTGGCAGGTGGAGTCCGGATTTCTTGGCGTTCACAGTTTCGATCAGTTTGTTGACCTTTGCTTTTAATTCGGCTGTAGTGTCCTTCGTTACCCTTTGGAACTTAGTTTGGTCAGAGAGTATGATGTTCATTTTCGCCAGATATTCGTCTTTTTTAAGAATGACATATATTGGCGACTTGTCACCTCTCCTGACAACTATCTCCTTGTTCTCGCGAAGGCTTTTAGCTGCCGCTCTAAGCTCGGGGGACAGTATGGTGCTTCTGTAGTTGCCTCGATTCTTTCCTCCTCCAAGAGGAAAGAATCCTCCAAGAGAGATGGCTTCCTGAACCTTGCAGGAATTAACCTCACTGAGGACCAAGTCACTCTCCTAAATCTGGGCATAAACTGTCATGTTATGTCCAGACCGAGTGAAATGGCCCGGAAAGTGGAGTTGGAAATTCTGTTGGACGACATATTCGACCTCGAGACACAAAAGAAGGTCACTACCAAAGATACCTTACAAGCAGAACTTATTGCAGAAGGAGGAAAGAATCGAGGCAACTACAGAAGCACCATACTGTCCCCCGAGCTTAGAGCGGCAGCTAAAAGCCTTCGCGAGAACAAGGAGATAGTTGTCAGGAGAGGTGACAAGTCGCCAATATATGTCATTCTTAAAAAAGACGAATATCTGGCGAAAATGAACATCATACTCTCTGACCAAACTAAGTTCCAAAGGGTAACGAAGGACACTACAGCCGAATTAAAAGCAAAGGTCAACAAACTGATCGAAACTGTGAACGCCAAGAAATCCGGACTCCACCTGCCAAAGATCATTGGGGAATATAAACCTGGATATGCGTATGGAAATGTCAAGACGCACAAGCCTGGAAACCCACTTCGGCCAATCATTAGCCAGATACCCACACCCACGTACAGATTGGCAAAGCGACTCAACGGCCTGCTGACTCCTTATGTTCCTTGCGCCTTCAGCCTGAAGTCTCCAAAGGAATTTGTGGACTTACTGCGGGGCGCACGGGCCACAGGGATAAGAGCCTCGTTGGACGTAGAATCGCTGTTTACCAACGTACCTGTGGACGAGACAATCGGAATGATAGCCGACAGAGTGTATCGTGATCCAGCCTGTACTCCTCTTGACATGCCAGAAAGTATTCTGAGGAAACTACTCCAAGCTTGTACTAAAGAGGCACCCTTCTTGAGCCCGGATGGGCATATGTATAAGCAAGTAGATGGGGTCGCTATGGGTTCTCCCCTAGGTGTCCTGTTTGCAAACTTCTACATGGGTACCATCGAGCAAAAAGTCTTAGTCGACATGAACTTGAAACCGGCCATATACTGCAGGTATGTTGATGACATTTTTACACAGGTACCTGATGTCAGACATCTGCAGGAGCTGAAGGAGGCATTTGAGCAGAGTTCCGTGCTGCGTTTCACTTACGAGACGGAAAAGGATGGGAAGCTGCCTTTTCTAGATGTAACAGTCATGGAAAAGGGCGGAGGTTTCCACACTGCAGTCTACACAAAGGAAACAAACATAGGAATGTGCCTAAATGCCAACAGCGACTGCCCTGACAGGTACAAGAGGAGTGTTGTTAACGCATACGTCGACCGTGCTCTCAGCCACAGCTCAGAATGGAAGCAAGTCGACGAAGAACTCTGTAGGGTAAGGCAGGTTCTAGTCAATAACGGCTTCTCCAATGGTTTCATCGAAGACATCATAAGAAGGAAAGTGAAAAGCCATGCAACCTCTGAAGAGACAACTAACACAACACCTATACCCCCTATTAGACTATTTTACAGGAACTTCTTTTCCACAGCTCATAAAACAGAGGAAAGGGTCCTGAAAGATATTGTTAATAGAAACGTTATCCCTACAGACAAAAATCAGAGGATACAACTGACGATTTACTATAAAACCAGAAAAACGGCCAGCCTACTCATGAGAAACTCTCCAGACACGAAACAGAACGCTTTAAAAGAGACTAACGTCGTCTATGCCTTCAAATGCCCACTTGGGGACTGTAAGCTCCAAAAAACCCAGTATATAGGCAAGACAACAACATCTCTTTCTAGGCGTTTAACGATGCATAAACAACAGGGCTCCATTAAGGAACATATAATCTCTTCCCATAACCAAACCATCGCCAGAGAAATCCTAGTAAACAACACAGAAATCATCGATAGATACAGCGATAGCAGGCGGCTTGACGTTTGCGAGGCACTACACATCAAGAAGTCAACACCAGCAATCAACAGCCAATTATTGCACAACTATATTCTACCCACCTCAAGACTCCGCTCCAATATAGAAGCATCAAGAAATATGGACCAATAGGCTTTCTACAAACACTTCTATTCAATATCCATTGTTTCGTGTTCTGTCTTGTGTTGATACTTTTAATACCCTATTAATATCCTCTAATGCCACATCATCCTTCCCACCTCACTCAAATGTAATGCCACATCACCCTTCCCACCTCACTCAAAAGTAGATATAAAATCAGGGAAATGCAAGTTCTAATCAGTTGTGTATTTGTGAAGTCTTTGAAAATGTAATAAGTTTTACGAAACGCGCCCGTGTCGCGTCAGACTAGAAATAAAAATGAATTTTGGAGAAGTGATTTTTGATTTACCTCCAACAGTGAAGCATAATGTACGAAAGATTGAGAAAATTCGTGTTAGAATTATTAATCTTACTTTTTCGGTCATATTTAATAAAATATATATATATATATATATATATATATATATATATATATATATATATATATATATATATATATATGTCGTACCTAATAGCCAGAACGCACTTCTCAGCCTACTATGCAAGACCCAATTTGCCTAATAAGCCAAGTTTTCATAAATTAATTGTTTTTCGACTACCTAACCTACCTAACCTAACCTAACCTAACCTTTTCGGCTACCTAACCTAACCTAACCTATAAAGATAGGTTAGGTTAGGTTAGGTAAGGTTGGTTGGGTTTGGGCATATATCAACGTTAATTTTAACTTCAATAAAAAAAAATTGACCTCATACATAATGAAATGGGTAGCTTTATCATTCCATTAGAAAAAAATTAGAGAAAATATATTAATTGAGGAAAACTTGGCTTATTAGGCAAATCGGGCATTGCATAGTAGGCTGAGAAGTGCATTCTGGCTACTAGGTACGACATATATATATATATATATATATATATATATATATATATATATATATATATATATATATATATATATGTAGGCGGCTTGACGTTTGCGAGGCACTACACATCAAGAAGTCAACACCAGCAATCAACAGCCAATTAATGCACAACTATATTCTACCCACCTCAAGACTCCACTCCAATATAGAAGCATCAAGAAATATGGACCAATAGGCTTTCTACAATCACTTCCATTCAATACCCATTGTTTCGTGTTCTGTCTTGTGTTGATGAATTTAATACCCTATTAATACCACCTCACCCTATCAACCTCACTCAAATGTAGATATAAACAAATCGGAGATGTGTAAGTTCTATTCAGTTGTGTATGTGTAAACTAAAGTCTTTGAAAATGTAATAAGTTTTACGAAACGTGCTCAAGTGTCGCGTCAGACTAGAAATAAAAATGAATTTTGGAGAATTGATTTTTGAATTACCACCAACAGTGAAAAGAAATGTACGAAAGATTGAGAAAATTCGTGTTAGAATTATTATTACTTTTTCGGTCATATTTAATATATATATATATATATATATATATATATATATATATATATATATATATATATATATATATATATATATATATATATATATATATATAAATACTAGCAGTACCCGCCACGCGTTGCTGTGGCTCAGTCTGGTTAAATGAAAAAGAAAGAAAAGATAAAATACACGTTTCTAACATGTTTAATTTCACAATGCTTGTGGGTATTGTGACGGTGTTCCCCCCCTTATATTTCTCCCACGCCTGCAGTAAGAGTCATGTCCACTTTACCCGAGCGTTCTCTACGTCGCAGGCATCAGTTTGATATATGTGGGGGAATGTAGTGTTCTCGGAGTGCCAAGAAATTTATAAAAGAAGAGTATTTTTGGCTGTGGTTTAGGCCCTTTAGGAAGCCAATATGGCGCTGGCTCTTCTGTTTTCCCGCCAAAACTGTGTGACGTCAGTGACACCGGATTGGTCGCCGACAGCGACGTGGCACAGGGAGCCAATGAAAACCTCCCGTGGCGAATATGACGTCACGAAGGAAGGGGGGTCCGGTCAACGCGCCGCGCTGGCGCCATCAGTCTAAGACAGCACGTCAAGGAGGTCGTGCGCTGGGGGCTCCTGTCAGTTGGACAGTTTACCCCGTCTCCGGAGGACTTACGCATCACCCGTGGTCTGCCACCTGTGGGGTCTTCCTTTGTTCATGTGTTGGACCAGAGAAGGAATTGACAGAGTATTGAGCAACAAGTGCTCCAGGAACAGGTGTTGTGCAAGAGTGGAGTCTAGGCAGCGACGTATGCGACGGCTGATAGCTCCACAGTGATGACGTAGTGGAATGGCCAATCCTCCGGAGGGAATCAGTCTGACACGACACGTCAAGGTGGTTGGACGTGCGAAGATTGGTCCTGTCAGTTTGACAGTTGTTTCCCGCTCCCGTGGATTTTACGCGTCACCCGAAGTCTGCAAGTACTCTGTGAGGTCTTCCTTCGTTCATGTGTTGGACCAGAGAGGGAATCGACGGGATATTGAGCAACAAGTGCTCCAGGACAGGTACTGTGCAAAAAGAAGTGAAGTCTGTGCAGTGACGTATGCGACGTCTGAGGCAGTTCACCCGTTTGTGACGGCGTAGTGGCTGGACCGAGCCACCGGGAAGCAGAGGAAGAAGAAAACTATTCGGGAATCCGAACGACTGCAGCCGAGACGTAGGCGGGCAGCCGTAGCTGGGAGGAGAAGTCGACGGCCGGGAGACCGACTCCAACCCTACAGTATACAACATTTTTTCTTGTTCCACTCTCTGTGACGATATAGAGATTGTCTGATTGCCGACTCTAGAACACGCAACATATAATTGTCCTTGTGAGAAGCAATCCGTTTCTAGATCTAAACCGCACAATTCTAAAGATTGGCCCTAAGATTTGTTGATGGTGATTGCAAACGCGAATCGAATTGAGAATTACAATCTCTTAAATTGAAATGGCAAATCCGTTGGAATCATAGGAATGTGAGGAATGAGGACATCTTCACCTTTGAAAGATCCTTTCAAGATTGTTGCTTCTACGACGTTGCTGAACAATTGTTTACTTAAAGCCACGTGCCGTTGCTAAGCTTTGGCTGGTTGATATTTCGCAACATGATAATTGGCACGCCGATTTTCAACTGCATGTCCGTGCGGTGGTGGTATCTCTGGCAGATCGAGTGAATTAAAAAATTCTGTTGGATAAATAACCGCATCATTTGCTTCCACCACAGTATCGACGGACTTGTATGTGAGTGCCATGTTTCCGTCCCCAATTTCCAGAAATTGATGTGAGAATATCTCAGCTGATGAGTCGTTTTGCAGTTGGACACGCATATTTGTAGTTAATTTTAACATCTTTACGTGGCGCCACAAAGTAGAGTATTTCAGGCAAGCATTTATTTATTCCACTGGTGTCGATCGAGGAATTACAGGAAATGTTTGCATGAAATCTCCTGCAAGCAATATTAATGCATTCCCAAATGGTCTGATGTTTCCACGCAAATCTTGCAATGATCGATCATGAGCCTCGAGCGATTCTTTGTGGGCCATTGTGGATTCATCCCAAACAATGAGTTTACATTTCTGCAATACTTTTCCCATGCTGGATGCTTTGGAAATGTTGCACGTGGGAGTTTCAATGAATTGCATGTTCAATGGCAATTTCAAAGCTAAAGTAGCAGTTCTTCCACCTGGTAGCAATGTCGCAGCTATTCTGGACGATGCAAGAGCTAAGGTTATGCCATTTTAGGATCGAAATGCTGCCAAAATCAACCTATTTTGAGAGAGGTTTTACAGTTCCTTTTGACGCATCGTAGAAGATTTCTCCAAACCCGTTATTGACAGTTTGAATTATTTGATCGTAAATGCCTTTTCGCTCATGCGTTAGCTTAAGAATATTTGATTGCACATACGACAACAGATCACCCGTGTTGTAATTTTGTTCACGACGCAATTCTACATCGAACGAAGCAGCAGCAGATCGATTCGGGGATGGCATTCCTAATTGATTGAGAACTTTGTTCGCGATTTCTAAACACAAATCTTCAATCATTATGAACGCTTCGTTGTAGATTTCTGCTGTGAAATTCTTGTTCATATTGGAATTTTCCTTGCGTATTCGACAGACAATATCTTCAGCCATGCGCGATTTGTGTTTCTCCCATGATCTGTTGGAGATGAAGGAGAGCCGGTGGTCAATATGATTGCAAACAATGCACGAATTTGATTTGGATGTGACGTGTTGGACGCGTCATTAATGCATACATCCCAGTGTCGGTCGTTCTCCAATAAATTCAGAGCTTGACATGCACTACGGAAAGTGGCATGTGTTACGCCGCTGACAAATCTCAGTTGCTGGAAAGACGATGGACCGGGGACATTTACCAACAGTTTGTGAAGAAAGAAACATTCATCCTGATTGGAATGCATGGTATACAGTCTGCCTAGCGTAGTTTGTTTGAATATGCCAGGTTGTCCGTCGACTCGCTCTCCTCGTTTACGTTGTTCAAATTATTTTCTACTGGCAATCCATGTGTAATACGTAGGCACTTCCGAATACAGCAATGTTTTCGCAAACGCGAAATTTTGACATAACGTGAAGAAAGGAGTTAACGTTGTTGTAGCCGGTGGACTTATACCTGTTTGTTGAACATTTGAAGCTGTGAAATTAACGTGTTGTCCATTTTCTTGTTATCAAAACAAAAACAAAAAATACTAACAAAATATTTCAATTCAAACGCCGATCAATCGACACAGCTCAATTTAACCACCAATTGCACCGAAAAATAAGAAGAACAGTTAAAAGAAGGGAATGAAAAAAGGAAAAAAGAAAGTAATAAGCTATTGCCAAAAAATGAACGGTATAGGTAAACAACACAGCTCAATTCTAACACAATGTCACACAAAATAATTAAATCAAAATGAAAATAAACCAAATTTATGAAAATTCCATATATCAATGCAATCGGAAACATTGAAATTCAATCGTAACATGTCTTATATATTGTATGTTGCTCTTACATGCAACAGATGGCGCTGTTCTTCAAAAAATGCATGTTTTTACCTGTTACAGGTGTGGCATCTAAATAGTAGGTATATTAAAACACACACGTATTCGAAAGGAACGTCGTGTCAAAATTTCAAGGCAATCGGTGAAGAACTTTCGAGAGTACAGCATGTGTTGCTCATATGTCCAACAGATGGCACTGTTTTTTTTTTTTAAAGCATGATTTTACCTGTCACAGGTGAGGCATGTATATAGTAGGTATATGAAAACACTCGCCTATTCGAATGCAATGTTGTGTCAAGATTTCAAAGCAATCGGTAAAGAGGTTTTGAAGATTTTCCTCACTTGAAAACCACCCGAAAAACACAGCTTTACAAAAAAAGCATGTTTTTCCCGTTACAGACGTGACATCTATATAGTATATATATATAAACCCGCTCGGATGCGAATGGAACGTTGAGTGAAAAATTCAAGGCAATCGGTGAAGAACTTTCAGAGATTATCGATTTTGAACAAACGAACATTTCCATTTTTATATATATAGATACCATGTGTGTGTTGCTCTTACATGCAACAGATGGCACTGTTTGTCAAGAAAAGCATAGTTTTACCTGTCACCGGTGTCGCATCTATATTTATACTTACGAAATGAACGGTATGGTAAACAACACAGCTCAATTCCAACACAATGTCACACAAAATATTTGAATAAAAAATAAAATTAATCGAAATCTACGAAAATAAAATTTATCCATGCAATCGGAAACATTCAAATTCGTGACATATTTAGTATAGCGTGAAGGTTGCTATTATGTGAAACAGATGGCGCGGTTTTTCAAAAAAAGTATGTTTTTTTTCCTGTCACAGGTGAGGCATGTATATAGTAGATATATAAAAAGACGCGCCTATTCGAATGCAACGTTGTGTCAAAATTTCAAAGCAATCGGTAAAGAGGTTTCGAAGATTTCCCTCACATGAAAATCACTTGAAAAACAGTTTTTCAGAAAAAAATTGTTTTTTTTACCGTCACAGACGCGACATCTATATAGTATGTATATATAAACCTGGCCGGAGGCGAATGAAACTGTGAAAATTTCAAAGGAGTCGGTAAAGAACTTTCGGAGATTAGCGATTTTGAACAAACGAACATATATATATATATATATATATATATATATATATATATATATATATATATATATATATATACATATATATATATAATATATATATATATATATAAAGATATATATATATATATATATATATGTTCGTTTGTTCAAAATCGCTAATCTCCGAAAGTTCTTTACCGACTCCTTTGAAATTTTCACAGTTTCATTCGCCTCCGGCCAGGTTTATATATACATACTATATAGATGTCGCGTCTGTGACGGTAAAAAAAACAATTTTTTTCTGAAAAACTGTTTTTCAAGTGATTTTCATGTGAGGGAAATCTTCGAAACCTCTTTACCGATTGCTTTGAAATTTTGACACAACGTTGCATTCGAATAGGCGCGTCTTTTTATATATCTACTATATACATGCCTCACCTGTGACAGGAAAAAAAACATACTTTTTTTGAAAAACCGCGCCATCTGTTTCACATAATAGCAACCTTCACGCTATACTAAATATGTCACGAATTTGAATGTTTCCGATTGCATGGATAAATTTTATTTTCGTAGATTTCGATTAATTTTATTTTTTATTCAAATATTTTGTGTGACATTGTGTTGGAATTGAGCTGTGTTGTTTACCATACCGTTCATTTCGTAAGTATAAATATAGATGCGACACCGGTGACAGGTAAAACTATGCTTTTCTTGACAAACAGTGCCATCTGTTGCATGTAAGAGCAACACACACATGGTATCTATATATATAAAAATGGAAATGTTCGTTTGTTCAAAATCGATAATCTCTGAAAGTTCTTCACCGATTGCCTTGAATTTTTCACTCAACGTTCCATTCGCATCCGAGCGGGTTTATATATATATACTATATAGATGTCACGTCTGTAACGGGAAAAACATGCTTTTTTTGTAAAGCTGTGTTTTTCGGGTGGTTTTCAAGTGAGGAAAATCTTCAAAACCTCTTTACCGATTGCTTTGAAATCTTGACACAACATTGCATTCGAATAGGCGAGTGTTTTCATATACCTACTATATACATGCCTCACCTGTGACAGGTAAAATCATGCTTTAAAAAAAAAAACAGTGCCATCTGTTGGACATATGAGCAACACATGCTGTACTCTCGAAAGTTCTTCACCGATTGCCTTGAAATTTTGACACGACGTTCCTTTCGAATACGTGTGTGTTTTAATATACCTACTATTTAGATGCCACACCTGTAACAGGTAAAAACATGCATTTTTTGAAGAACAGCGCCATCTGTTGCATGTAAGAGCAACATACAATATATAAGACATGTTACGATTGAATTTCAATGTTTCCGATTGCATTGATATATGGAATTTTCATAAATTTGGTTTATTTTCATTTTGATTTAATTATTTTGTGTGACATTGTGTTAGAATTGAGCTGTGTTGTTTACCTATACCGTTCATTTTTTGGCAATAGCTTATTACTTTCTTTTTTTTTTCATTCCCTTCTTTTAACTGTTCTTCTTATTTTTCGGTGCAATTGGTGGTTAAATTGAGCTGTGTCGATTGATCGGCGTTTGAATTGAAATATTTTGTTAGTATTTTTTGTTTTTGTTTTGATAACAAGAAAATGGACAACACGTTAATTTCACAGCTTCAAATGTTCAACAAACAGGTATAAGTCCACCGGCTACAACAACGTTAACTCCTTTCTTCACGTTATGTCAAAATTTCGCGTTTGCGAAAACATTGCTGTATTCGGAAGTGCCTACGTATTACACATGGATTGCCAGTAGAAAATAATTTGAACAACGTAAACGAGGAGAGCGAGTCGACGGACAACCTGGCATATTCAAACAAACTACGCTAGGCAGACTGTATACCATGCATTCCAATCAGGATGAATGTTTCTTTCTTCACAAACTGTTGGTAAATGTCCCCGGTCCATCGTCTTTCCAGCAACTGAGATTTGTCAGCGGCGTAACACATGCCACTTTCCGTAGTGCATGTCAAGCTCTGAATTTATTGGAGAACGACCGACACTGGGATGTATGCATTAATGACGCGTCCAACACGTCACATCCAAATCAAATTCGTGCATTGTTTGCAATCATATTGACCACCGGCTCTCCTTCATCTCCAACAGATCATGGGAGAAACACAAATCGCGCATGGCTGAAGATATTGTCTGTCGAATACGCAAGGAAAATTCCAATATGAACAAGAATTTCACAGCAGAAATCTACAACGAAGCGTTCATAATGATTGAAGATTTGTGTTTAGAAATCGCGAACAAAGTTCTCAATCAATTAGGAATGCCATCCCCGAATCGATCTGCTGCTGCTTCGTTCGATGTAGAATTGCGTCGTGAACAAAATTACAACACGGGTGATCTGTTGTCGTATGTGCAATCAAATATTCTTAAGCTAACGCATGAGCGAAAAGGCATTTACGATCAAATAATTCAAACTGTCAATAACGGGTTTGGAGAAATCTTCTACGATGCGTCAAAAGGAACTGTAAAACCTCTCTCAAAATAGGTTGATTTTGGCAGCATTTCGATCCTAAAATGGCATAACCTTAGCTCTTGCATCGTCCAGAATAGCTGCGACATTGCTACCAGGTGGAAGAACTGCTACTTTAGCTTTGAAATTGCCATTGAACATGCAATTCATTGAAACTCCCACGTGCAACATTTCCAAAGCATCCAGCATGGGAAAAGTATTGCAGAAATGTAAACTCATTGTTTGGGATGAATCCACAATGGCCCACAAAGAATCGCTCGAGGCTCATGATCGATCATTGCAAGATTTGCGTGGAAACATCAGACCATTTGGGAATGCATTAATATTGCTTGCAGGAGATTTCATGCAAACATTTCCTGTAATTCCTCGATCGACACCAGTGGAATAAATAAATGCTTGCCTGAAATACTCTACTTTGTGGCGCCACGTAAAGATGTTAAAATTAACTACAAATATGCGTGTCCAACTGCAAAACGACTCATCAGCTGAGATATTCTCACATCAATTTCTGGAAATTGGGGACGGAAACATGGCACTCACATACAAGTCCGTCGATACTGTGGTGGAAGCAAATGATGCGGTTATTTATCCAACAGAATTTTTTAATTCACTCGATCTGCCAGAGATACCACCACCGCACGGACATGCAGTTGAAAATCGGCGTGCCAATTATCATGTTGCGAAATATCAACCAGCCAAAGCTTAGCAACGGCACGTGGCTTTAAGTAAACAATTGTTCAGCAACGTCGTAGAAGCAACAATCTTGAAAGGATCTTTCAAAGGTGAAGATGTCCTCATTCCTCACATTCCTATGATTCCAACGGATTTGCCATTTCAATTTAAGAGATTGTAATTCTCAATTCGATTCGCGTTTGCAATCACCATCAACAAATCTTAGGGCCAATCTTTAGAATTGTGCGGTTTAGATCTAGAAACGGATTGCTTCTCACAAGGACAATTATATGTTGCGTGTTCTAGAGTCGGCAATCAGACAATCTCTATATCGTCACAGAGAGTGGAACAAGAAAAAATGTTGTATACTGTAGGGTTGGAGTCGGTCTCCCGGCCGTCGACTTCTCCTCCCAGCTACGGCTGCCCGCCTACGTCTCGGCTGCAGTCGTTCGGATTCCCGAATAGTTTTCTTCTTCCTCTGCTTCCCGGTGGCTCGGTCCAGCCACTACGCCGTCACAAACGGGTGAACTGCCTCAGACGTCGCATACGTCACTGCACAGACTTCACTTCTTTTTGCACAGTACCTGTCCTGGAGCACTTGTTGCTCAATATCCCGTCGATTCCCTCTCTGGTCCAACACATGAACGAAGGAAGACCTCACAGAGTACTTGCAGACTTCGGGTGACGCGTAAAATCCACGGGAGCGGGAAACAACTGTCAAACTGACAGGACCAATCTTCGCACGTCCAACCACCTTGACGTGTCGTGTCAGACTGATTCCCTCCGGAGGATTGGCCATTCCACTACGTCATCACTGTGGAGCTATCAGCCGTCGCATACGTCGCTGCCTAGACTCCACTCTTGCACAACACCTGTTCCTGGAGCACTTGTTGCTCAATACTCTGTCAATTCCTTCTCTGGTCCAACACATGAACAAAGGAAGACCCCACAGGTGGCAGACCACGGGTGATGCGTAAGTCCTCCGGAGACGGGGTAAACTGTCCAACTGACAGGAGCCCCCAGCGCACGACCTCCTTGACGTGCTGTCTTAGACTGATGGCGCCAGCGCGGCGCGTTGACCGGACCCCCCTTCCTTCGTGACGTCATATTCGCCACGGGAGGTTTTCATTGGCTCCCTGTGCCACGTCGCTGTCGGCGACCAATCCGGTGTCACTGACGTCACACAGTTTTGGCGGGAAAACAGAAGAGCCAGCGCCATATTGGCTTCCTAAAGGGCCTAAACCACAGCCAAAAATACTCTTCTTTTATAAATTTCTTGGCACTCCGAGAACACTACATTCCCCCACATATATCAAACTGATGCCTGCGACGTAGAGAACGCTCGGGTAAAGTGGACATGACTCTTACTGCAGGCGTGGGAGAAATATAAGGGGGGGAACACCGTCACAATACCCACAAGCATTGTGAAATTAAACATGTTAGAAACGTGTATTTTATCTTTTCTTTCTTTTTCATTTAACCAGACTGAGCCACAGCAACGCGTGGCGGGTACTGCTAGTATTTATATATATATATATATATATATATATATATATATATATATATATATATATATATATATATATATATATATATATATATATATATATATTAAATATGACCGAAAAAGTAATAATAATTCTAACACGAATTTTCTCAATCTTTCGTACATTTCTTTTCACTGTTGGTGGTAATTCAAAAATCAATTCTCCAAAATTCATTTTTATTTCTAGTCTGACGCGACACTTGAGCACGTTTCGTAAAACTTATTACATTTTCAAAGACTTTAGTTTACACATACACAACTGAATAGAACTTACACATCTCCGATTTGTTTATATCTACATTTGAGTGAGGTTGATAGGGTGAGGTGGTATTAATAGGGTATTAAATTCATCAACACAAGACAGAACACGAAACAATGGGTATTGAATGGAAGTGATTGTAGAAAGCCTATTGGTCCATATTTCTTGATGCTTCTATATTGGAGTGGAGTCTTGAGGTGGGTAGAATATAGTTGTGCATTAATTGGCTGTTGATTGCTGGTGTTGACTTCTTGATGTGTAGTGCCTCGCAAACGTCAAGCCGCCTACATATATATATATATATATATATATATATATATATATATATATATATATATATATATATATATATATATGTCGTACCTAGTAGCCAGAATGCACTTCTCAGCCTACTATGCAATGCCCGATTTGCCTAATAAGCCAAGTTTTCCTCAATTAATATATTTTCTCTAATTTTTTTCTAATGGAATGATAAAGCTACCCATTTCATTATGTATGAGGTCAATTTTTTTTTATTGAAGTTAAAATTAACGTTGATATATGCCCAAACCCAACCAACCTTACCTAACCTAACCTAACCTATCTTTATAGGTTAGGTTAGGTTAGGTAGCCGAAAAGGTTAGGTTAGGTTAGGTTAGGTAGGTTAGGTAGTCGAAAAACAATTAATTTATGAAAACTTGGCTTATTAGGCAAATTGGGTCTTGCATAGTAGGCTGAGAAGTGCGTTCTGGCTATTAGGTACGACATATATATATATATATATATATATATATATATATATAATATATTAATAATATATATATATATATATATATATTTTATTAAATATGACCGAAAAAGTAAGATTAATAATTCTAACACGAATTTTCTCAATCTTTCGTACATTATGCTTCACTGTTGGAGGTAAATCAAAAATCACTTCTCCAAAATTCATTTTTATTTCTAGTCTGACGCGACACGGGCGCGTTTCGTAAAACTTATTACATTTTCAAAGACTTCACAAATACACAACTGATTAGAACTTGCATTTCCCTGATTTTATATCTACTTTTGAGTGAGGTGGGAAGGGTGATGTGGCATTACATTTGAGTGAGGTGGGAAGGATGATGTGGCATTAGAGGATATTAATAGGGTATTAAAAGTATCAACACAAGACAGAACACGAAACAATGGATATTGAATAGAAGTGTTTGTAGAAAGCCTATTGGTCCATATTTCTTGATGCTTCTATATTGGAGCGGAGTCTTGAGGTGGGTAGAATATAGTTGTGCAATAATTGGCTGTTGATTGCTGGTGTTGACTTCTTGATGTGTAGTGCCTCGCAAACGTCAAGCCGCCTGCTATCGCTGTATCTATCGATGATTTCTGTGTTGTTTACTAGGATTTCTCTGGCGATGGTTTGGTTATGGGAAGAGATTATATGTTCCTTAATGGAGCCCTGTTGTTTATGCATCGTTAAACGCCTAGAAAGAGATGTTGTTGTCTTGCCTATATACTGGGTTTTTTGGAGCTTACAGTCCCCAAGTGGGCATTTGAAGGCATAGACGACGTTAGTCTCTTTTAAAGCGTTCTGTTTCGTGTCTGGAGAGTTTCTCATGAGTAGGCTGGCCGTTTTTTCTGGTTTTATAGTAAATCGTCAGTTGTATCCTCTGATTTTTGTCTGTAGGGATAACGTTTCTATTAACAATATCTTTCAGGACCCTTTCCTCTGTTTTATGAGCTGTGGAAAAGAAGTTCCTGTAAAATAGTCTAATAGGGGGTATAGGTGTTGTGTTAGTTGTCTCTTCAGAGGTTGCATGGCTTTTCACTTTCCTTCTTATGATGTCTTCGATGAAACCATTGGAGAAGCCGTTATTGACTAGAACCTGCCTTACCCTACAGAGTTCTTCGTCGACTTGCTTCCATTCTGAGCTGTGGCTGAGAGCACGGTCGACGTATGCGTTAACAACACTCCTCTTGTACCTGTCAGGGCAGTCGCTGTTGGCATTTAGGCACATTCCTATGTTTGTTTCCTTTGTGTAGACTGCAGTGTGGAAACCTCCGCCCTTTTCCATGACTGTTACATCTAGAAAAGGCAGCTTCCCATCCTTTTCCGTCTCGTAAGTGAAACGCAGCACGGAACTCTGCTCAAATGCCTCCTTCAGCTCCTGCAGATGTCTGACATCAGGTACCTGTGTAAAAATGTCATCAACATACCTGCAGTATATGGCCGGTTTCAAGTTCATGTCGACTAAGACTTTTTGCTCGATGGTACCCATGTAGAAGTTTGCAAACAGGACACCTAGGGGAGAACCCATAGCGACCCCATCTACTTGCTTATACATATGCCCATCCGGGCTCAAGAAGGGTGCCTCTTTAGTACAAGCTTGGAGTAGTTTCCTCAGAATACTTTCTGGCATGTCAAGAGGAGTACAGGCTGGATCACGATACACTCTGTCGGCTATCATTCCGATTGTCTCGTCCACAGGTACGTTGGTAAACAGCGATTCTACGTCCAACGAGGCTCTTATCCCTGTGGCCCGTGCGCCCCGCAGTAAGTCCACAAATTCCTTTGGAGACTTCAGGCTGAAGGCGCAAGGAACATAAGGAGTCAGCAGGCCGTTGAGTCGCTTTGCCAATCTGTACGTGGGTGTGGGTATCTGGCTAATGATTGGCCGAAGTGGGTTTCCAGGCTTGTGCGTCTTGACATTTCCATACGCATATCCAGGTTTATATTCCCCAATGATCTTTGGCAGGTGGAGTCCGGATTTCTTGGCGTTCACAGTTTCGATCAGTTTGTTGACCTTTGCTTTTAATTCGGCTGTAGTGTCCTTCGTTACCCTTTGGAACTTAGTTTGGTCAGAGAGTATGATGTTCATTTTCGCCAGATATTCGTCTTTTTTAAGAATGACATATATTGGCGACTTGTCACCTCTCCTGACAACTATCTCCTTGTTCTCGCGAAGGCTTTTAGCTGCCGCTCTAAGCTCGGGGGACAGTATGGTGCTTCTGTAGTTGCCTCGATTCTTTCCTCCTTCTGCAATAAGTTCTGCTTGTAAGGTATCTTTGGTAGTGACCTTCTTTTGTGTCTCGAGGTCGAATATGTCGTCCAACAGAATTTCCAACTCCACTTTCCGGGCCATTTCACTCGGTCTGGACATAACATGACAGTTTATGCCCAGATTTAGGAGAGTGACTTGGTCCTCAGTGAGGTTAATTCCTGCAAGGTTCAGGAAGCCATCTCTCTTGGAGGATTCTTTCCTCTTGGAGGAGGAAAGAATCGAGGCAACTACAGAAGCACCATACTGTCCCCCGAGCTTAGAGCGGCAGCTAAAAGCCTTCGCGAGAACAAGGAGATAGTTGTCAGGAGAGGTGACAAGTCGCCAATATATGTCATTCTTAAAAAAGACGAATATCTGGCGAAAATGAACATCATACTCTCTGACCAAACTAAGTTCCAAAGGGTAACGAAGGACACTACAGCCGAATTAAAAGCAAAGGTCAACAAACTGATCGAAACTGTGAACGCCAAGAAATCCGGACTCCACCTGCCAAAGATCATTGGGGAATATAAACCTGGATATGCGTATGGAAATGTCAAGACGCACAAGCCTGGAAACCCACTTCGGCCAATCATTAGCCAGATACCCACACCCACGTACAGATTGGCAAAGCGACTCAACGGCCTGCTGACTCCTTATGTTCCTTGCGCCTTCAGCCTGAAGTCTCCAAAGGAATTTGTGGACTTACTGCGGGGCGCACGGGCCACAGGGATAAGAGCCTCGTTGGACGTAGAATCGCTGTTTACCAACGTACCTGTGGACGAGACAATCGGAATGATAGCCGACAGAGTGTATCGTGATCCAGCCTGTACTCCTCTTGACATGCCAGAAAGTATTCTGAGGAAACTACTCCAAGCTTGTACTAAAGAGGCACCCTTCTTGAGCCCGGATGGGCATATGTATAAGCAAGTA
Organism: Procambarus clarkii; assembly: GCF_040958095.1. Lineage (NCBI taxonomy): Eukaryota > Metazoa > Arthropoda > Malacostraca > Decapoda > Cambaridae > Procambarus > Procambarus clarkii. Next base: position 16,005,030 of record NC_091202.1, on the reverse strand, counting down.
GATGGGGTCGCTATGGGTTCTCCCCTAGGTGTCCTGTTTGCAAACTTCTACATGGGTACCATCGAGCAAAAAGTCTTAGTCGACATGAACTTGAAACCGGCCATATACTGCAGGTATGTTGATGACATTTTTACACAGGTACCTGATGTCAGACATCTGCAGGAGCTGAAGGAGGCATTTGAGCAGAGTTCCGTGCTGCGTTTCACTTACGAGACGGAAAAGGATGGGAAGCTGCCTTTTCTAGATGTAACAGTCATGGAAAAGGGCGGAGGTTTCCACACTGCAGTCTACACAAAGGAAACAAACATAGGAATGTGCCTAAATGCCAACAGCGACTGCCCTGACAGGTACAAGAGGAGTGTTGTTAACGCATACGTCGACCGTGCTCTCAGCCACAGCTCAGAATGGAAGCAAGTCGACGAAGAACTCTGTAGGGTAAGGCAGGTTCTAGTCAATAACGGCTTCTCCAATGGTTTCATCGAAGACATCATAAGAAGGAAAGTGAAAAGCCATGCAACCTCTGAAGAGACAACTAACACAACACCTATACCCCCTATTAGACTATTTTACAGGAACTTCTTTTCCACAGCTCATAAAACAGAGGAAAGGGTCCTGAAAGATATTGTTAATAGAAACGTTATCCCTACAGACAAAAATCAGAGGATACAACTGACGATTTACTATAAAACCAGAAAAACGGCCAGCCTACTCATGAGAAACTCTCCAGACACGAAACAGAACGCTTTAAAAGAGACTAACGTCGTCTATGCCTTCAAATGCCCACTTGGGGACTGTAAGCTCCAAAAAACCCAGTATATAGGCAAGACAACAACATCTCTTTCTAGGCGTTTAACGATGCATAAACAACAGGGCTCCATTAAGGAACATATAATCTCTTCCCATAACCAAACCATCGCCAGAGAAATCCTAGTAAACAACACAGAAATCATCGATAGATACAGCGATAGCAGGCGGCTTGACGTTTGCGAGGCACTACACATCAAGAAGTCAACACCAGCAATCAACAGCCAATTATTGCACAACTATATTCTACCCACCTCAAGACTCCGCTCCAATATAGAAGCATCAAGAAATATGGACCAATAGGCTTTCTACAAACACTTCTATTCAATATCCATTGTTTCGTGTTCTGTCTTGTGTTGATACTTTTAATACCCTATTAATATCCTCTAATGCCACATCATCCTTCCCACCTCACTCAAATGTAATGCCACATCACCCTTCCCACCTCACTCAAAAGTAGATATAAATCAGGGAAATGCAAGTTCTAATCAGTTGTGTATTTGTGAAGTCTTTGAAAATGTAATAAGTTTTACGAAACGCGCCCGTGTCGCATCAGACTAGAAATAAAAATGAATTTTGGAGAAGTGATTTTGATTTACCTCCAACAGTGAAGCATAATGTACGAAAGATTGAGAAATTCGTGTTAGAATTATTAATCTTACTTTTTCGGTCATATTTAATAAAATATGTCTACAGGAAAGACTGCTACCAAAATATACTAATATATATATATATATATATATATATATATATATATATATATATATATATATATATATATATATATATAATATATATATATATATATATATGTCGTACCTAATAGCCAGAACGCACTTCTCTGCCTACTATGCAAGGCCCGATTTGCCAAATAAGCCAAGTTTTCATGAATTAATTGTTTTTCGACTACCTAACCTACCTAACCAAACCTAACCTTACTTTTTCGGCTACCTAACCTAACCTAACCTAAAAAGATAGGTTAGGTTAGGTTAGGTAGGGTTGGTTAGGTTTGGTCATATATATACGTTAATTTTAACTCCAATAAAAAAATATTGACCTCATACATAATGAAATGGGTAGCTTTATCATCTCATAAGAAAAAAATTGAGAAAATATAATAATTCAGGAAAACTTGGCTTATTAGGCAAATCGGGCCTTGCATAGTAGGCCGAGAAGTGCGTTCTGGCTACTAGGTACGACATATATATATATATAATTTCTACACAAGCATTTCTGGGTGTATATAGGTCAAGTGTTAAGGTGTTGCAATGTGCACTACACAATGTGTTGAGCTGTTTCTCGGTTCTGCTTCTGTGTTGTCCTCTGCTATTGTTGAGTCTTGTATTGCTTGCAACAGGTCCGTCATAATTTGTGGTTCTCTTTGTGTTGCTTGTGTTGTCGAGGTGTCTGGTGTCACTTGTAATGAGGGGCCTTCGTCTCGAAAAGAAGAGAGAGAGAGAGAGATAGAGAGTGAGAGAGAGAGAGAGAGAGAAGAGAGAGAGAGAGAGAGAGAGAGAGAGAGAGAGAGAGAGAGAGAGAGAGAGAGAGAGAGAGAGAGAGAAAGAGAGAGAGAGAGAGAGAGAGAGAGAGAGAGTGAGTTAACAGAAAACTACACATGGGAACCAAGGCGTTAAATTACTGGGGGGAAGTGGCCAGGTGGCGCTGCCCGGCACAGGTTCTCAGTCTCGGCCATTTACTTAAGCCTGTCATTCATGAGAGAGACCCTTGGCAGGAGTGTATCAGAGCTGCCCCTTCACGCACCTGTCCACCCTCCACCTGCTGTCTCCCTTACGCCCGGGGATAAATGTCCCGCGGCCCGGTTTCCAACCCGGTAGTCTGCTCAACAGTCTGACCCTCGTAGTCTGACGCTCAAGAGATAAATCCGCTCATTTATTTTAGTTTATTTTATAAATTATTATGTAGTAGTGGGTGTGTCATAGGAGCCCAGAGACGAAGGTTCGATCCCATTGTCCAGCTTCGATATTTTCTCAACTGGTTGTGTGTTTGTGAAGAGTTTTGTGGCCAGTCTCAGCCACCCACTGTCCCATAGCGAGGAATAACCAGCCCGATCACTTGATTTACTACAATTTAACAAATACAATGTGCTAACTACCAGAAACGCACGAACCCAAACAGCCCCCTTAACCTAACCCACCGACGCATAGAAAAAGCGGATATTTGTGAGCCTCCACTTTTCCTTATACGTTGTAATTTGAACGATGGGGACCGTAATGATAATTCTAAAATAATCACCAATTACTATGGTAAAAATCAGTTGCATGAGGTTAACTACGAGCGGCTGTCCTCGAGCCTCGGAAAGACAGACAGACAGACAGACAGACAGACAGATAACCTATTTTATAGATAATAGACTAGGACTAATATCTGTGGCGGGGGAGGGGAGGGGTAGGCTATACCGTGGCAATTCACTCTTTCCTTTCCTTGCTTCCTTGTCTTCGTTTATTTCATATTTTTAGTGTCGCTTTTCTCCAGAAAATGTGGCCGATTCATCACTTAAATTTCTTCATCTTTCAGAATTATGGAAATGGACGAAAATTGAGGAGAAAATTCCCTATCACGAGAGAAAATTTAAAGTTCCGTTTAAAAAGTGGCGACAAACGAGTGATGAGTGATGGTGAGGAAGTGAATAGTGAGTGTCGGGTGTTGTGAGTGCCTCCGACGTAGTCATGGTGGCCCTGGTCAGGCTGGCACCCCAGAGAGATGTATATATGAGAGTATAGAGATGAACTAGCAGTTCCATCATTGACCCACAGGTGGCAGGCAGCCCGGCCTATACCACTAAATAAGCTATTCTGTATTGGCACGGAATTATTAAGTGTCGATATGATGGATGGCAGTGGAGGGTGCCTGTCGTCTTGTCACTGCTCGCCTCGTCGGAGAAGAAAATCCTCCTCGCTCTATACCTCCTACTCATCATCTTCTACCTCATCATCCTGGTGCCATGAGGGCGCCGAGAGTCATGAGACGGGGACCCGCCGCCCACCTGGGTGTACATGACAGTGTGGGTGGCCGGGGTCCTCGTCTACGTCAACGGTCTCACAGGGGACTTCGTGCACGACGACGTCAGCGCCATCAAAACAAACCCGGACGTGCTAGGAACTAACCCGCTGTCCCACGTGTTCTGCAACGACTACTGGGGCAAGCCTCTGGTCGACCCGCGCTCCCACAAGTCGTATCGACCCTTCACCATTCTCACTTTCAGGTAGGTTTTTCCCAGTCTCTTGTCTTCGGGACCGGTATGTAGCGTACAAGGCCATTAGTCGATTATGAAGGATAATTAATCGATGGTACTGAACCAGCAACGCTGTACTCCCCCAGAACGCGCACTACCATATGTAGTGCGCGCGCGCGTGTTGGGAGATCGGGGATGCCTGTCCGTGGCTTCGCGGCTAAGTGAACAGCGCTCGGGGATCGTGGTCCTAATGGCCCGGTTCGATTCCCGGCGGAGGCGGAAACAAATGGGCAGTTTATTTCACCCCTGATGTCCCTGTTCACCTAGCAGTAAGTAGGTACCTGGTCTGGGAGGTACCTTTCATATTCTTCGTGTTCGAGTTCGCCCTCAGTTTCTTTATCAACATTCTTTATTTGTAGTTTCTTTTTCTCAGAGTGGTCAAGTGTAAAGGTCTATCGGAAAAGCCTGGAGAGGGGTGGGGGGAGGGTAATGGGGGGGGGTGGAAGGGACGAAGGAGCAGGGAAGGAACGGTGTTGAGTGGGTTGTGGGAGGGGAGGTCAGGGAAGACTGTAAAGGGAAGGGGTAAAAAGGAGAGTGAATTTTGGACATTCAGAGACTAGCCCATTAGAGGAAGGTTGTGTGGGGAGAATGGAGTAGAAAAGGGGAAAAGAAAGAGAGACAAAGAACTCGAAAATAGGGAAAGTTGCGTATTGACAAGAGAGAGAGGGGGGGGGGGGGGGCTGGAGAAGATATGTGATGAACCTGAGAATGGCCATTTCTTTTTTTTTTTAGTTTTTTTTTTTTAGTTTTTATCTTGCGAGTGTTATGTGTCCAGCGTGTGTGACGTTACCTAATTATTCTTGCCTAATAGTGCTTGTGGTGGGTAGGGAGGGTACAGAGTGTTTAAAGGGCTAATCTCTCCCTTGAGGGTATGTGATTAAGATCACTCATAATTTCTCAGGATTTTACCATATCTGAAGTATATGTGTGTGGTGTGTGTGTGTGTGTGTGTGTGTGTGTGTGTGTGTGTGTGTGTGTGTGTGTGTGTGTGTGTGTGTGTATGTGTGTGTACTCACCTAGTTGTGCTTGCGGGGGTAGAGATCTGGCTCTTTGGTCCCGCTTCTCAACCATCAATCAACAGGTGTACAGATTCCTGAGCCTATTGGGCTCTATCATATCTACACTTTAAACTGTGTATGGAGTCAGCCTCCACCACATTACTTCCTAATGCATTCCATTTATCAACTACTCTGACACTAAAAGTTCTTTCTAATATCTCTGTGGCTCATTTGGGCACTCAGTTTCCACCTGTGTTCCCTAGTGTGTGTGCGTCTTGTGTTAAAAAGCCTGTCTTTATCAACCCTGTCGATTCCCTTAAGAATCTTGAATGTGGTGATCATGTCCCCCCTAACTCCTCTGTCTACCAACGAAGTGAGGTTTAATTCCCGTAGTCTCTCCTCGGAGCTCATACCTCTCAGCTCGGTACTAGTCTGGTGGCAAGCATTTGAACCTTTTCCAGTTTAGTCTTACTCCAGGATTGGTCTGACATATGTGGTGTATAATGTTCTGAAAGATTCCTTACACAATTTTCTAAAGGCCGTTCTTATGTTAGCCAACCTGGCATATGCTGCTGATGTTATCCTCTTGATATGAGCATCAGGGGACAGGTCTGGCGTGATATCAACCCCCAGGTCTTTCTCTCTCTCTCTGACTCTTGAAGAATTTCATCTCCCAAGTAATACCTAGTATCTGGTCTCCTGCTTCCTACCCCTATCTTCATTACACTACATTTGCTTGGGTTAAACTCTAACAGCCATTTGTTCGACCATTCCTGCAGCTTGTCCAGGTCTTCATGAAGCCTCAAGCTGTTTTCCTCTGTCTTAATCCTTCTCATAATTTTGGCGTCGTCAGCAAACATTGAGAGGAATGAGTCTATACCCTCTGGAGATCATTTACGTATATCAGAAACAGGATAGGTCCAAGCACAGAGCCCTGTGGGACTCCACTGGTGACTTCACGCCATTCTGAGGTCTCACCCCTCAATGTAACTCTCTGCTTCCTATTGCTTAGATACTCCCTTATCCACTGGCGTGCCCTGCCAGTTACTCCTGCCTGTTTCTCCAGCTTATGCATCAACCTTTTAAGGGGTATGTGTTGAAGGCTTCCCGACAGTCCAAGAAATGCAGTCCGCCCAGCCCTCTCTTTCTTGCCTTATCTTTGTCACCTGATCGTAGAATTCTATCAAGCCTGTAAGGCAAGATTTACCCTCCCTGAACCCATGTTGATGGGTTTCACGAGTCTCTTCTCTCCAGATGTGTTACTAGGTTTATTCTCACAATCTTCTCCATCACTTGCATGGTATACAAGTTAAGACACTGGCCTGTAGTTCAGTGCCTCCTGTCTGTCACCTTTTTGAATATTGGTACTACATTAGCAGTCTTCCTATTTCTGGTAGGTCTCCCGTTTTCCAGTGACCTACTATACACTATGGAGAGTGGCAAGCAAAGTGCTCCTGCACACTCTTTCAATACCCATGCTGAGATTCCATCCGGCCCAACAGCTTTTCTCACATCAAGTTCCAATAGGTGCTTCTTGACCTCATCTCGTGTAATTTCGAACCTCTCCAAGGTCACCTGGTTTGCTGCCACCTCTCCTAGCGCCGTGACTTCTCCCTGTTCTATTGTAAAGACCTCCTGGAACCTTTTGTTGAGTTCTTCACACACCTCTTTGTTATTTTCTGTGTACCTGTCCTCGCCCACCCTAAGTTTCATCACCTGTCCTTCACTGTTGTCTTCCTCTTGATGTGACTGTGTAGTAGCTTTGGTTCGGTCTTGGCTTTATTAGCTATAACATTTTCATACCTTTTCTCAGCTGCTCTTCTCACACTAACATACTCGTTCCTGGGTTCTCTGGTATCTCTCTCTACTTTCTGGTGTTCTGTTATTACGGAAGTTCCTCTATGCCCTTTTGTTCAGCTCCTTTGCTTTCATACATTCCCTATTAAACCACGGATTCTTCCTTTGCTTCTCTGTTTTTTTCCTGTCGGGCAGGGACAAACCTGCTTACAGCCTCTTTAATTTTTGGGTGACATAGTCCATCATGTCTGGTACGGACTTGGTTCCGAGTTCTTGGTTTCCCAATGTATATCCCATAGGAATTTATTCATCTCCTCATAGTTTTTCCTATCGGTACGCCAGCCCCTTGTTCCCAGTTCTTTTTTGGGGGTGATAATTCCTAGCTCAACCAGTACTCAAAGCTCCATACACTACAATCACTCATTCCCAAGGGGGCTTCCAACTTAACTTCCCTTATCCGACTCATTTAGGGTAATATCAGATCAAGCAAGGCTGTTCATCCCCTCCTCTCACTCTTGTCGGTCCCTTGACGTGCTGACTTAGAAAGTTTCTTGTTTGCCACATCCAGCAGCTTAGCTCTCCATGTGTCTGGGCCTCCATGTGGGTCTCTGTTTCCCCCAATCTATCTTCCCATGGTTGAAGTCTCTCATGATTAGAAGTCTGGATCCGTTCCTGCTAGCCCAGAAGCTGCTCTCTCTATTATATTGATGGTGGCCATGTTTTTCTATCATATTCCTGCCTGGGTCTTCTGTCATTCGGTGGGGTTATATATGACTACTACTATATTTTTCTGTCCTCCAGTTGCTATGGTGCCTGATATGTAGTCACTGAAACCTTCACAGTTTCTGAATTACCATCTCTTCGAAACTCCAACCTTCTCTTAGTAGCAAAGCTACACCACCTCCTCCTCGCCCTCCTCTCTCTATCCTCACTACATAGTAGCCCTGTGGAAACACTGCGTTTGTTTAGTTTTCGTTAGCTTTGTTTCTGTGAGTGCTATTATGTCTGGGTTTTCTTCTAGTGTCCATTCTCTGAGTTCACTTGTTTTATTTGTAATCCCATCTATGTTAGTGTACATTGCCTTGAAGCTCACTTTCTTCTGTTCATTTTCTTATCCCTTTCTTGGCGAGCATTCTGCTGGTG
>NC_091202.1:15921662-15991662 GCF_040958095.1 Procambarus clarkii | reverse complement strand
GACCCCTCACTTGCTCTAGTGCTCTTGGGAGGTGGTGATCTTTGGTGTATTTAAATACTCCGAAATTACCATCTCTTTTAAGGGTCTGAGCAGGTGGTGGAGCGGGTTAAGGCGTACCTGTTATGCCAGTTGCTGGAAGGCTTCTGTGCTGGCTAGGGTTCGAGTCTCCTGGTGGGAAAGTGTTCTAAAGTTGTATACTTCACTCTCGTGTTTAGGAGAGTTGTGCCTTAAGCATAGACACTGTGTCTTCCCATATTAACAGGGACCTGATGAAATAAACGTATAAATGACCCCTCACTTGCTCTAGTGCTCTTGGGAGGTGGTGATCTTTGGTGTATTTAAATACTCCGAAATTACCATCTCTTTTAAGGGTCTGAGCAGGTGGTGGAGCGGGTTAAGGCGTACCTGTTATGCCAGTTGCTGGAAGGCTTCTGTGCTGGCTAGGGTTCGAGTCTCCTGGTGGGAAAGTGTTCTAAAGTTGTATACTTCACTCTCGTGTTTAGGAGAGTTGTGCCTTAAGCATAGACACTGTGTCTTCCCATATTAACAGGGACTTGATGAAATAAACGTATAAATGACCCCTCACTTGCTCTAGTGCTCTTGGGAGGTGGTGATCTTTGGTGTATTTAAATACTCCGAAATTACCATCTCTCTTAAGGGTCTGAGCAGGTGGTGGAGCGGGTTAAGGCGTACCTGTTATGCCAGTTGCTGGAAGGCTTCTGTGCTGGCTAGGGTTCGAGTCTCCTGGTGGGAAAGTGTTCTAAAGTTGTATACTTCACTCTCGTGTTTAGGAGAGTTGTGCCTTAAGCATAGACACTGTGTCTTCCCATATTAACAGGGACTTGATGAAATAAACGTATAAATGACCCCTCACTTGCTCTAGTGCTCTTGGGAGGTGGTGATCTTTGGTGTATTTAAATACTCCGAAATTACCATCTCTTTTAAGGGTCTGAGCAGGTGGTGGAGCGGGTTAAGGCGTACCTGTTATGCCAGTTGCTGGAAGGCTTCTGTGCTGGCTAGGGTTCGAGTCTCCTGGTGGGAAAGTGTTCTAAAGTTGTATACTTCACTCTCGTGTTTAGGAGAGTTGTGCCTTAAGCATAGACACTGTGTCTTCCCATATTAACAGGGACCTGATGAAATAAACGTATAAATGACCCCTCACTTGCTCTAGTGCTCTTGGGAGGTGGTGATCTTTGGTGTATTTAAATACTCCGAAATTACCATCTCTTTTAAGGGTCTGAGCAGGTGGTGGAGCGGGTTAAGGCGTACCTGTTATGCCAGTTGCTGGAAGGCTTCTGTGCTGGCTAGGGTTCGAGTCTCCTGGTGGGAAAGTGTTCTAAAGTTGTATACTTCACTCTCGTGTTTAGGAGAGTTGTGCCTTAAGCATAGACACTGTGTCTTCCCATATTAACAGGGACTTGATGAAATAAACGTATAAATGACCCCTCACTTGCTCTAGTGCTCTTGGGAGGTGGTGATCTTTGGTGTATTTAAATACTCCGAAATTACCATCTCTTTTAAGGGTCTGAGCAGGTGGTGGAGCGGGTTAAGGCGTACCTGTTATGCCAGTTGCTGGAAGGCTTCTGTGCTGGCTAGGGTTCGAGTCTCCTGGTGGGAAAGTGTTCTAAAGTTGTATACTTCACTCTCGTGTTTAGGAGAGTTGTGCCTTAAGCATAGACACTGTGTCTTCCCATATTAACAGGGACTTGATGAAATAAACGTATAAATGACCCCTCACTTGCTCTAGTGCTCTTGGGAGGTGGTGATCTTTGGTGTATTTAAATACTCCGAAATTACCATCTCTTTTAAGGGTCTGAGCAGGTGGTGGAGCGGGTTAAGGCGTACCTGTTATGCCAGTTGCTGGAAGGCTTCTGTGCTGGCTAGGGTTCGAGTCTCCTGGTGGGAAAGTGTTCTAAAGTTGTATACTTCACTCTCGTGTTTAGGAGAGTTGTGCCTTAAGCATAGACACTGTGTCTTCCCATATTAACAGGGACCTGATGAAATAAACGTATAAATGACCCCTCACTTGCTCTAGTGCTCTTGGGAGGTGGTGATCTTTGGTGTATTTAAATACTCCGAAATTACCATCTCTTTTAAGGGTCTGAGCAGGTGGTGGAGCGGGTTAAGGCGTACCTGTTATGCCAGTTGCTGGAAGGCTTCTGTGCTGGCTAGGGTTCGAGTCTCCTGGTGGGAAAGTGTTCTAAAGTTGTATACTTCACTCTCGTGTTTAGGAGAGTTGTGCCTTAAGCATAGACACTGTGTCTTCCCATATTAACAGGGACTTGATGAAATAAACGTATAAATGACCCCTCACTTGCTCTAGTGCTCTTGGGAGGTGGTGATCTTTGGTGTATTTAAATACTCCGAAATTACCATCTCTCTTAAGGGTCTGAGCAGGTGGTGGAGCGGGTTAAGGCGTACCTGTTATGCCAGTTGCTGGAAGGCTTCTGTGCTGGCTAGGGTTCGAGTCTCCTGGTGGGAAAGTGTTCTAAAGTTGTATACTTCACTCTCGTGTTTAGGAGAGTTGTGCCTTAAGCATAGACACTGTGTCTTCCCATATTAACAGGGACTTGATGAAATAAACGTATAAATGACCCCTCACTTGCTCTAGTGCTCTTGGGAGGTGGTGATCTTTGGTGTATTTAAATACTCCGAAATTACCATCTCTTTTAAGGGTCTGAGCAGGTGGTGGAGCGGGTTAAGGCGTACCTGTTATGCCAGTTGCTGGAAGGCTTCTGTGCTGGCTAGGGTTCGAGTCTCCTGGTGGGAAAGTGTTCTAAAGTTGTATACTTCACTCTCGTGTTTAGGAGAGTTGTGCCTTAAGCATAGACACTGTGTCTTCCCATATTAACAGGGACCTGATGAAATAAACGTATAAATGACCCCTCACTTGCTCTAGTGCTCTTGGGAGGTGGTGATCTTTGGTGTATTTAAATACTCCGAAATTACCATCTCTTTTAAGGGTCTGAGCAGGTGGTGGAGCGGGTTAAGGCGTACCTGTTATGCCAGTTGCTGGAAGGCTTCTGTGCTGGCTAGGGTTCGAGTCTCCTGGTGGGAAAGTGTTCTAAAGTTGTATACTTCACTCTCGTGTTTAGGAGAGTTGTGCCTTAAGCATAGACACTGTGTCTTCCCATATTAACAGGGACTTGATGAAATAAACGTATAAATGACCCCTCACTTGCTCTAGTGCTCTTGGGAGGTGGTGATCTTTGGTGTATTTAAATACTCCGAAATTACCATCTCTTTTAAGGGTCTGAGCAGGTGGTGGAGCGGGTTAAGGCGTACCTGTTATGCCAGTTGCTGGAAGGCTTCTGTGCTGGCTAGGGTTCGAGTCTCCTGGTGGGAAAGTGTTCTAAAGTTGTATACTTCACTCTCGTGTTTAGGAGAGTTGTGCCTTAAGCATAGACACTGTGTCTTCCCATATTAACAGGGACTTGATGAAATAAACGTATAAATGACCCCTCACTTGCTCTAGTGCTCTTGGGAGGTGGTGATCTTTGGTGTATTTAAATACTCCGAAATTACCATCTCTTTTAAGGTTCTGAGCAGGTGGTGGAGCGGGTTAAGGCGTACCTGTTATGCCAGTTGCTGGAAGGCTTCTGTGCTGGCTAGGGTTCGAGTCTCCTGGTGGGAAAGTGTTCTAAAGTTGTATACTTCACTCTCGTGTTTAGGAGAGTTGTGCCTTAAGCATAGACACTGTGTCTTCCCATATTAACAGGGACCTGATGAAATAAACGTATAAATGACCCCTCACTTGCTCTAGTGCTCTTGGGAGGTGGTGATCTTTGGTGTATTTAAATACTCCGAAATTACCATCTCTTTTAAGGGTCTGAGCAGGTGGTGGAGCGGGTTAAGGCGTACCTGTTATGCCAGTTGCTGGAAGGCTTCTGTGCTGGCTAGGGTTCGAGTCTCCTGGTGGGAAAGTGTTCTAAAGTTGTATACTTCACTCTCGTGTTTAGGAGAGTTGTGCCTTAAGCATAGACACTGTGTCTTCCCATATTAACAGGGACTTGATGAAATAAACGTATAAATGACCCCTCACTTGCTCTAGTGCTCTTGGGAGGTGGTGATCTTTGGTGTATTTAAATACTCCGAAATTACCATCTCTTTTAAGGGTCTGAGCAGGTGGTGGAGCGGGTTAAGGCGTACCTGTTATGCCAGTTGCTGGAAGGCTTCTGTGCTGGCTAGGGTTCGAGTCTCCTGGTGGGAAAGTGTTCTAAAGTTGTATACTTCACTCTCGTGTTTAGGAGAGTTGTGCCTTAAGCATAGACACTGTGTCTTCCCATATTAACAGGGACTTGATGAAATAAACGTATAAATGACCCCTCACTTGCTCTAGTGCTCTTGGGAGGTGGTGATCTTTGGTGTATTTAAATACTCCGAAATTACCATCTCTTTTAAGGTTCTGAGCAGGTGGTGGAGCGGGTTAAGGCGTACCTGTTATGCCAGTTGCTGGAAGGCTTCTGTGCTGGCTAGGGTTCGAGTCTCCTGGTGGGAAAGTGTTCTAAAGTTGTATACTTCACTCTCGTGTTTAGGAGAGTTGTGCCTTATATATATATATATATATATATATATATATATATATATATATATATATATATATATATATATATATATATATATATATATATATATATATACATATATATATATATATATATATATATATATATATATATATATATATATATATTGTTATGATAATCTCTTTCAAGAAAGATTTGGCCTGCTCTTTTCTATCATCATGTTACCTGGTTACCTGGTTGATGGGGTTCTGGGAGTTCTTCTACTCCCCAAGCCCGGCCCGAGGCCAGGCTCGACTTGTGAGAGTTTGGTCCACCAGGCTGTTGCTTGGAGCGGCCCGCAGGCCCACATACCCACCACAGCCCGGTTGGTCCGGCACTCCTTGGAGGAATAAATCTAGTTTCCTCTTGAAAATGTCCACGGTTGTTCCGGCAATATTTCTTATGCTTGCTGGGAGGACGTTGAACAACCGCGGACCTCTGATGTTTATACAGTGTTCTCTGATTGTGCCTATGGCACCTCTGCTCTTCATTGGTTCTATTCTACATTTTCTTCCATGTCGTTCACTCCAGTACGTTGTTATTTTACTGTGTAGATTTGGTACTTGGCCCTCCAGTATCTTCCAGGTGTATATTATTTGATATCTCTCTCGTCTCCTTTCTAGTGAGTACATTTGGAGGGCTTTGAGACGATCCCAATAATTTAGGTGCTTTATTGCATCTATGCGTGCCGTATATGTTCTCTGTATTCCCTCTATTTCAGCAATCTCTCCTGCTCTGAAGGGGGAAGTGAGCACTGAGCAGTACTCAAGACGGGACAACACAAGTGACTTGAAGAGTACAACCATTGTGATGGGATCCCTGGATTTGAAAGTTCTCGTAATCCATCCTATCATTTTTCTGGCTGTCGCAATATTTGCTTGGTTATGCTCCTTAAACGTTAGGTCGTCAGACGTTATTATTCCCAAATCCTTTACATGCTGTTTTCCTACTATGGGTACATTTGATTGTGTTTTGTACTCTGTATTATGTTTAAGGTCATTAAGGTTAAGGTGTATTATCTCATTTTTACCGTACCTGAGTACCTGGAATTTATCACTGTTAAACATCATGTTATTTTCTGATGCCCAGTCGAAAACTTTATTAATATCAGCTTGAAGTTTTTCAATGTCCTCAGCCGAGGTAATTTTCATACTGATTTTTGTGTCATCTGCAAAGGATGATACGAAGCTGTGACTTGTATTTTTGTCTATATCTGATATGAGAATAAGGAAAAGCAGCGGTGCAAGGACTGTACCCTGAGGTACAGAGCTTTTCACTGCACTTGGACTAGATTTTATATGGTTGACAGTTACTCGCTGAGTCTTGTTTGACAGAAAACTGAGTATCCAGCGTCCTACTTTACCGGTTATTCCCATTGACTTCATTTTGTGTGCTATCACGCCATGGTCACATTTATCGAAAGCCTTTGCGAAGTCCGTGTATATCACATCAGCATTCTGTTTCTCTTCTAATGCCTCAGTGACTTTGTCGTAGTGCTCAAGTAGCTGTGAGAGGCACGATCTTCCCGCTCGAAATCCATGTTGGCCTGGGTTGTGAAGGTCATTGGTCTCCATGAAATTGGTGACCTGACTCCTAATCACTCTCTCAAATACTTTTATGATGTGCGATGTTAGTGCAACTGGTCTATAATTTGTTGTCAATGCTTTGCTCCCTCCCTTGTGTAGAGGGGCTATGTCTGCTGCTTTAAGTGCATCTGGTATCTCCCCCGTGTCCAAGCTCTTCCTCCACACTATACTGAGTGCCTGTGCTACCGGCACTTTGCATTTCTTTATAAATATTGAATTCCATGAGTCTGGACCTGGGGCCGAGTGCATGGGCATGTTTTCAATTTCTTTTTCAAAATTTAGTGCGCTCGTGTTTATATCAGTTATATTTACAGGGGTTTGAATATCCCGCATAAAGAAATTGTCTGGATCTTCCACCTTCATGTTGTTTATTGGAGTGCTAAACATGTCCTCATACTGCTTTTTTAGGATTTCACTAATTTCTTTGTCATCCTCCGTGTATGAACCTTCACTTGTACGAATAGGTCCAATACTGGCAGTGGTTTTTGCTTTTGATTTCGCATATGAGAAGAAATATTTTGGATTTTTCTTTATTTCCTGAATTGCTTTCTGTTCTAACTGCCTTTCTTCAGTTTCATATGAGTGTTTTAATTTCCGCTCGATTTCTTCAATCTCCCTAATTAAATTATTCCTTCTTTGAAGGGAAATTCGTGTCTGCATAAGCAGTTCCGTTATTTTTTTCCTGCGTTTATAGTGTCGTGTGCGTTCTCTTTCTACGTTAGATCTCTTTCTGGCTTTCCTCAAAGGAACATGTTTCAGACAGACTTGATACGCTTCTGAAGTCAGTTTTTCTATTCCTTCTGTAGGACTTGTATTATTTAGAACAGTTCCCCATGGAATGTTTGTAAGTTCCCTGTTTATTATCTCCCAGTCTATCCTTTTATTATTAAAATTGAATTTACTGAATAGCCCCTCTCGCTTTATCAACGTTTTAGGTCTATTCTGAGTATTGATGGTAGTTTGCACTTCAATGAGTTTGTGATCTGAGTATGTGGTATCTGATATCGTAATGTCTCTGATAATGTCTTCATTGTTCGTAAAGACCAGATCTAGAATATTTTCATTTCTCGTTGGCTCCGATATCTGCTGATTGAGTGAAAATTTGTCACAGAATCTAAGTAGTTCTCTAATCTGTGGTTGGTTAGGTCCTGATAGATTTCCTGGTATAATATTATTGTTTGCTATTTTCCACCTGAGACTAGGCAAGTTGAAGTCACCTAGGAAGATAATATCAGGTATCGGGTTCTCCAAATTATCAAGGCTATTCTCTATTTTGCTTATCTGTTCTGTGAATTCCTCAGCCGTTGCATCTGGCGGTTTGTATATTAGTATAATCACTAAATTTATTTTCTCTATTTTTAATCCCAGTACCTCTACCACCTCATTTGTAACGTTTAGGAGCTCCGAGCATACAAGGTCTTCCTTGTATACAGACCCACTCCTCCATGTGACCTAATTTTCCTATCACACCTGTATAGGTTATATCCTGGAATCCAGATCTCACTGTCCAACAATTCCCCTGCATGGGTTTCTGTGAAAGCTCCAAATACTGCATTTGACTCCGTGAGGAGGCCATTTATGAACTGTACTTTGTTGTTTGTTCTTGTTTTCAGTCCTTGTATGTTGGCAAAGATGAATGAGGTTACTCTATTAGTGATAGTTTGAATGGGAGACTTTTTCGGCAAGTCCATTAATCGTGGACATAATGAGTTTGTTCTGACCAGTACTGATTGTTGTAGGGCAGTTTTCTGTCGTAGTTGTAGTTCCCTTTCGGTGGGTAATTGTATCTGTAATTCTGGAATGCAAGTGGATCTGGCATCCAGTTCCATACACTCTCCATGCTGCTCCTTTTGAATTCTCTGCCGGTCTGGTATAAAAAATTTATAGTTTCCTCCAAATTCATTATCCTGCTTGCCACTCTTTATGTAGCGTTCCGTGCCTTTCACGTGAAAGTGTGGGCAGCTAAGGTCATAGCATTTTCTGTCCTCCAGTGAGGTTTGGCACATGTCAGGATGGAAAAACCTACATATTGATCCAAATCGACACTCACCTTTCCTAAGCATATTTAAACATTTTTTGGGATGTTGGTAACTGCATTCTAATCCTTTCTTATTATCAGCATATCTATGTCTGCATATGTCCTTTGCATAAAATTTGCATAAGTCTGTCCTTCTGTTCTGAATTGCTCTATCGAGAACCGTCGTGGTGTCTTTACCTATCGAACTGTCAGTGCTGTCTGGTACACTTTCTAGTTTACTGTCATCTACATCCTGGCCTACTGAGTCAGAGTTTACAACTTCCTGAGTTTCAGCCTCAGTTTCATCCCTGACTATAGCCTCCGCCCCTTGTATATTAGAATTGTTGTTCCTTTCCCACTCCTTCTGGATGGCTGGTAGGCTTCCAATGAATGATGTTTTCCGTTCATGCGTCATGTTATCTAGAAGGTTTTTTAGGATATTCCAAGCTGGCAGGTCATTTTTACACACCCAGAGCAAGTGGCCAGCTCTCAGTGCCGTAGTGTTACTCACTCCTGTACAAGCTGAATGGAATCTAGTCTTACAGATATAACATTCAATTCCCGTTACCTTCGTCTTTAAGAAGTTGTTACAGTGGCCACAAATTTGTTTATTTACTCCCATATTGCCTTGTTTTGTTGTATATATCTATATATTTATAATATTAAATGTATATTGTATATTTGTAACAATATATATGTATATATATTTATATGTTTAATATTATAATATTATATGTATATCGTATATTTGTAATA
The DNA here is from genome assembly GCF_040958095.1 of Procambarus clarkii. Classification (NCBI taxonomy): domain Eukaryota; kingdom Metazoa; phylum Arthropoda; class Malacostraca; order Decapoda; family Cambaridae; genus Procambarus; species Procambarus clarkii. The sequence continues at coordinate 15,982,738 of NC_091202.1, read as the reverse complement.
TTATGTGTGTTATTTTGTTCAAACTTTATGGCAGGTACTTAGCGTAGGTAGCGAGGCTGGTCCCCCGGTCAGTACAGGTGACCTCTTGTGGCCCAGGTTGATGTCACCAGTTTCCAGTTACCCGATTTATAACCACTGATGCCGCCTCTTGCCACTATTCTATATTTCTAGTGTTCTATATTTATAATATTCACTTCCAACTTATATGTTGTTGTGATACCCGTTCCACATCACTGTTCCACGAATCACCGTTCACTATTTTTTTTTTTTTTCCTAATACACGCATGTACACAAAGCCTCGTTCACTGGCTCACACGCGGTCTCCCGTTTATTCTCTATTTAACACAAAGTTCTATTAATGACTATTTTCAATTTTCCAGCGGGTCACTATGCACTTTGTTATGTCTGTAATCAGTAATCCACGGCAGTAGTCCTACGAATCCCTGTTAATGTCACGATTTTAACGGAGCGCGCACGGTACGTCTACCCCCTCCCTCGACTCGACTGTTACTTCAGTACATCAAACAACATCTAGATACTACAATCAAGAGTAGTACTTATTTAGTAGAATACATTTCTACCAGACGTATACGTACCCTACACTCGCTCTCCACCTCACCCCCTTCGCTGTCGCCACTCCACCTTCGTCGATCACCAAACCACCACGCGTCCCATTGGTGAATCGTCGTCTGCACTCGACTTCAGCGCCATCTGCATAGCCGATGACTAAGCGTGCACGAGCCATTGGATTTAGAATATTCTGTGCTCTCAAAACTGACACACCTATCTAATATACGCTCTGTGTAATAGTGGATGTGTTTAGCCAGCCAATATTCTCAGCACCTTTTAATTCATTTTTTGTCTTGTTCATTGTAGAGTAACGTAACCACTGTTTTATTTTATATTATTTTTTTACTTTGTAATCTTGTTTATTTGCACTACACATAGCCAAGGAATTATCTTTGTTCATATTTGTTTTCAAGTTAATTAAAGTTTCATTGTTCATACGATTTGTTTTGCATGTTTTTCCCTTACTTTACCACAGGAGGCAACAGCCACGCAGTCAACTTTTTTTTTGTAAATGTGATTGGCATTGACACCAGCCATTGGGAGGACTGCCGAACACCTACATTCTTTTTTTTTTCCATGACATTTAATGGGACCTGTCCGGGAGCCTCACTCAGGTTCTGATACCAGAACATCAATTTGTGGTAAGTGTACTTGGCTTTGATACAGTTGCTTTACAATATTTTCATATCTTTTAATATGTATATGGTGCTGTGTATTTTGTGCATTTCGAGGGTAACATATTGTGAGTGTTGGATAACTGTGGATTACGTGGTGACTGCAGGCCTCAGTCACTCTCTGAATTGGTCGTTCATCCCTCAGTGTTATTACTCGTGTATTCCATCTTTTTCGTCCCTAGAATATTTTTCAAATTACGACAGATCATCATTTTGGTACCCTGGTACTGTGGTTTGTCTTCGGGCCACGCACCCTATCTTCTGCATTCCGACCAAAGGAGGATAAAGAGGGCCATAGTTCCTCTAGCACGGACTACGCTGTTGAGTTGGGACCTCAACAACAGTTTTCGTCACCAGTTGACACTCGCACCCCTACACGTCGGTCAGAGATGATGATATCTACTCAGGTAGGGAATTGGCTTTCTTTTTCAGAGCACAAAGAACACTAATTATGTAAGTATCATTTAGTTAAGTAGGAAACCCCTATAGAGACCCGGCAAGGTATCCTTACATTCTTGGAGTACCCTTTCACTTTAGAAACAATTATTTTTTTTTTTTTTTGAAACTATCAGTTTCATTTATTTAGTAGGATTTTCTTGCCCTTATTCTCTTATATTGAGTACCGGGTACAAGATTTCCTGCGATTTTGATTGAATAATTATTTAACATCCAATATTAACGTTAATTGTTTTTCATTAACGATTGAATTTCCACAGGATAGTTACTAGTTGCCACATCATCCTGTTACTGACACTTATAATATCACAGGTACATTCGCTGTAAATTTATTTGCTATCTCAAAATGTTTCGTCTTTCAGCATTTCGTGAAGTAGGGAATTTAATTCGTGCCAAGAGGACAGAATTACAAACTCTTGCAAATGAGTATCAACTAGATGTTCCCCATGGAGTCAACAAAAGTGACTTGCACAGTATTATTCTGGACCACCTCTTAGATGAAGGAATTATAGACTCTGAGTCTCACGACAACTATTCTATTGCAGATCGGCATGCTCTGGCAGCTATGAAGTTAAAGCTCGAACTAGCGAAAGTAGAGCGTGAACAACAAAAAGAAGCTCTACAACAACAGAAAGAAGCTCTCCAGATAAAGGAACGTGAGGCTGCCCTAAAGAAAGAAGAACAGGAACGCGAGGCTGCCCTACAACGTGAGCGTGAGAGGGAACAGCTTGAAGCAAGAAAACGCCACCTGGAAATGCAACGTGAGCACGATAAGTAGTAAGCTGATAGTGTTCTAGAATATCGTCGACAAGAACTCAACTTAGAAGCTACACACAACAATCAGCGCCAACAAGCTACAGCTAGTCTTCCAGTAAGCTTCAATGTCTCCCAGGCAAGTAAGTTAATGCCACCATTCGTTGAGACAGAGATAGATGTGTTTTTTTACTACTTTTGAGGCCCTAGCTAAAAAACTTAGCTGGCCTGAAGATCAATGGTCTACACTTCTCAGAGTGCATCTCACAGGTAGAGCTGCGGTTACTCTTAGTACCTTAGCGTCTGAGAATGACTACCAGACCCTAAAGCAAGCAGTTTTAGATGCCTACCTTCTCTCCACCGAAAGCTACAGACGAAAATTCCGTGATTATCTAAAGGCAAGTACCACCACTTATTTAGAATTTGCCAATACTAAGAAAAGATACTTCATGAAATGGCTGGAAGCAGCCCATGTCTCTACATTTTCAGAACTCGTCAACCTCATTCTAGTTGAGGAATTCTTTAGACGTGCTCCCCCTTCCATCCGTCTATACTTAGCAGACGAAGAGGAAACCGACCTCATCAGATGTGCGAAGTCGGCTGACACCTACAGTCTTGTAGATGTCATATTGCAAGCTCTATTGTATTATAGGTATTGTAAGCTGTATGGACATACCATAGATAAATGTGGAAAAACCCAATACAAAGGGCTATAGTGAAACTCCTAAACCCAAACCGACTCCTCTTAAGTCCGGTAAGCCTGTAATGAATGTTGGTGTTCCGGTTAATGATCTTTCTCTCTTCAGCAAGCACCTGTACCCTGGAACTGTCTCTACCAACAGTACAGATTCGGAGGGACGTTTCAAACTGAAGATCTTGACGAACACAGTGGCTCTTCAATCAATAATATTGAAATCGGCTGTGCCTAACATCACCTACACCGGGGAAACGGTCCTTATCACTGACCTCTCTGCTACCACTCCGTATCCACTCGCCAGAGTCCACCTGGATTGTCCTTTCGTGACCGGTGAAGTCCAAGTCGCCATCAGGGGAAAAGCCTTTTCTCATGTCAGGGGTACAACTTCTCCTGGGCAACGACTTGGCCGAAGATCAGCAACCTTCCAACTTGATCATCATGGACAAACCCCAGGTATGTGATTCTGTAGTGGAAAACCCCCCATCTTGAAGTATGTTCCAGCAGAGCAGCAGAGGTCCAAGAAAGTCATGAAGTCTCTCGTCCGGTTTTGGTGACAACCCGTGCGCAAGCTGCACGCCCACAACCAGCTGACTCTATTGCAATCGCTGTCCCTCAAGACAGCGGTTGCAATAGAGTCGAAGAGACGTCTGACAGTCTGGGAGTCGATCACCTCTCCGTGGAACCCGGAGAACAAGTGGAGGGCCAAGGGAACCCGGATGGTGAGCTACAGGTGACCCTCGCCAGTTCGGAATTCATCAAGCGGGAATTGATGAAGAAGGAGGTAGAGTATCTTCTCGAGAATGACCTTGCCGAGCCTAGCAACAGCGAGTGGAGTTCCCCGTGTTTGCTGGTTAAGAAAAGCGACGGTACATACCGCTTTTGCACGGAGTACAGGAAGGTGAACTCCATCACTGTGGCAGATTCCCACCCCATGCCCAGGGTGTGTGATTGCATCGATCAGGTGGGTAGTGCCAGATATGTATCCAAGGTCGACCTGCTCAAGGGGTATTACCAAATCTCGTTAACTCCCGAGGCTAGACAGATATCAGCTTTTGTGACGCCGGTTGAACTGTATCAGTATAAAGTGTTGCCCTTCGGGATGAAGAACAGCGGGAGTTGTTTTCAACGTATGATGAACGAGTTGCTGAGAGGAGCCGAAGGCTGCACTGTATACATTGATGATATAGTAGTGTCCTCCGATGATTGGGAGGCACACCTAGAGCGACTCAGCGAGCTGTTCAGGAGGCTGGAAGATGCTAACCTGACCGTGAACCTAGCAAATAGTGAGTTTGGGAAAGCCCATCTAAAATACCTAGGTTTCGTCATCGGTCAAGGAGAGGTTACCCCTGTGGACCACAGGGTATCAGCTATTAGAGAGTACCCAATACCCAGGACACGGAATGAATTGCTGAGGTATCTTGGGATGATTGGATACTATCGTGGTTTCTGTAAGAACTTTTCCACGATAGCGCATCCTCTGACAGAGCTACTCTCTAAGAATACACGATGGAACTGGGGAGAGGCCTGCCAGGAGTCTTTCGAGAAGACGAAGAACCTGTTGACAGAGGCCCCAGTTTTGATATCCCCAGATTTTACAGCCAGGTTCATTCTGTACGTAGATGCCAGTGATATAGGGATAGGAGCCATGTTAGCCCAGGAAAGGAGCGAGGTACATAGGCCTGTCGCATTTTACTCCAAGAAATTCGTGAAGTACCAGCGTGCCTATAGTACCGTCGAAAAGGTAGTAGAAGTCAGGAGAAAGAGTCCAAGGAGTAGAAGTCAGGAGAAATAGCCCAAGGAGGAGTAGAAGTCAGGAGAAACAGTCCAAGGAGGAGTCAGGAGATGTAGAATGAGAGCAGCAAGCACTCATGGGATGATATTCGACCATGGGGATTACTTCTGACCTCGCTCACCAGACAGACTAAGCCTCTTCCACTGCTAAAAGGATGAGTTCAATCTCCTTTAGTTGAGAAATAGATAAAAGGAAAGTTAGAATTTAATATTTCTTGTGCAAACCTCTGTTTTTCGCAGAATGGAAAGTGACTATGCTGGTGGATGAATGAATGTTGGAGTCCTCGTGAGAGTGGTGATGAGTGAATGCTAATTGGGCTGTTTTGCAGTGTGTGTGTGTGTGTGTGTGTACTCACCTAGTTGTGCTTGCGGGGGTTGAGCTCTGGCTCTTTGGTCCCGCCTCTCAACCGTCAATCAACAGGTGTACAGATTCCTGAGCCTATTGGGCTCTATCATATCTACACTTGAAACTGTGTATGGAGTCAGGCTCCACCACATCACTTCCTAATGCATTCCATTTGTCAACCACTCTGACACTAAAAAAGTTCTTTCTAATATCTCTGTGGCTCATTTGGGCACTCAGTTTCCACCTGTGTCCCCTTGTGCGTGTGCCCCTTGTGTTAAATAGCGTTGTGTCCGTTGTGTAAATAGCTTGTGTTGTGTCCGTGTGAACATTTCGTCTATGTCCACTCTGTCAATCCCTCTGAGTTTCTTATACGTTCCTATCATGTTCCCCCTCTCCCTTCTTTCTAGTGTCGTAAGGCACAGTTCCCTCAGGCGCTCCTCATACCCCATCCCTCGTAGCTCTGGGACGAGTCTCGTTGCAAACATCTGAACCTTTTCCAGTTTCTTTATATGCTTCTTCAGATGGGGACTCCATGATGAGGCGGCATACTCTAAGACTGGCCTCACGTAGGCAGTGTAAAGCGCCCTAAATGCCTCCTTACTTAGGTTTCTGAATGATGTTCTAACTTTCGCCAGTGTAGAGTACGCTGCTGTCGTTATCCTAAATATATGTGCCTCAGGAGATAGATTAGGTGTTACGTCCACACCCAGGTCTCTTTCGCGCGTCGTCACAGGTAGGCTGTTCCCCTTCATTGTGTACTGTCCCTTTGGTCTCCTATCTCCTAGTCCCATTTCCATAACTTTACATTTGCTCGTGTTGAATTCCAGTCGCCATTTCTCTGACCATCTCTGCAACCTGTTCAGGTCCTCTTGGAGGATCCTGCAATCCTCATCTGTCACAACTCCTCTCATCAACTTTGCGTCATCCACAAACATCGACATGTAAGACCCTACGCCTGTAAACATGTCGTTAACTTATACAAGAAATAGAATTGGTCCCAGCACCGATCCTTGTGGTACTCCACTTGTTACTGTTCGCCAGTCCGCCTTCTCGCCCCTTACTGTAACTCTTGGGCTCCTTCCTGTTAGGTAGTTCCTTATCCATGCTAGGACCTTTCCCCCCACCCCCGCCTGCCTCTCGAGTTTGAACAGCAGTCTCATGTGCGGTAATGTATCAAAGGCTTTTTGGCTGTCCAGAAATATGCAGTCTGCCCAACCATCTCTGTCCTGTTTTATCCCCGTTTTTTTATCATAGAATTCCAGAAGGTTTGTTAGGCACGATTTCCCTGTCTAGAACCCATGTTGATGTTTGTTCACAAACCTAATGTTCTCCAGGTGTGCAACCAATCGTAGCCTAATTATTCTTTCCAGTATTTTACAGGGGATGCTTGTCAGTGATACAGGTCTACAGTTAAGTGCCTCCTCCCTATCGCCTTTCTTGATGATCGGCACGACATTTGCCTTCTTCCAGCAACTGGGCAATTCTCCCGACATAAGTGACTCATTAAAGATCATTGCCACAGGCATGCTGAGGGCCTGTGCTGCTTCTTTTAGTATCCACGGTGATACTTTGTCTGGTCCAACTGCTTTAGTTGCATCAAGAGTTGTCAACTGTTTCATTACCTCCTCTGCTGTCACCTCTATATCTGATAGTCTTTCATCTAAGGTAACCACTTCCAACAATGGGAGCTGCTCAGGCTCGGTAGTGAACACTCCATGGAAACTGGCATTCAGTGCCTCACAGATTTCCTTGTCACTTTCAGTAAATGCCCCCTCTGTCTTCCTTATTCTTGTCACTTGGTCGTTCACCGACATTTTTCTTCTTATATGACTGTGTAGTAACTTAGGTTGTTTTTTCGCTTTAATTGCAATATCGTTCTCATAGTCTCTTTCCGATGTTCGTCTTATGTTAATGTAATTGTTCCTAGCTCTGTTGCATCTGATCCTGTTGTCCTCAGTCCTTTGTCTTCTGTACTTCCTCCACTCCCGCCTGCTGGCCATTTTTGCTTCCTGACACTGTCTATTAAACCATGGATAATTATATTCATTCTTATTTTTTCCCTTTACTGTTGGTATAAATCTCTCTTCGGCCTCCTGGCATTTCTGTACTCACCTAATTGTACTCACCTAATTGTGCTTGCGGGGGTTGAGCTTTGGCTCTTTGGTCCCGCCTCTCAACTGTCAATTAACTGGTGTACAGATTCCTGAGCCTACTGGGCTCTATCATATCTATATTTGAAACTGTGTATGGAGTCAGCCTCCACCACATCACTTCCTAGTGCATTCCATTTATTAACTACTCTGACACTGAAAAATTCTTTCTAACGTCTCTGTGGCTCATCTGGGTACTAAGTTTCCACCTGTGTCCCCTTGTTCGTGTCCCACCCGTGCTGAAGAGTTTGTCTTTGTCCACCCTGTCAATTCCCCTGAGAATTTTGTAGGTGGTTATCATGTCTCCCCTTACTCTTCTGTTTTCCAGGGATGTGAGGTTCAGCTCCTTTAGCCTTTCCTCGTAGCTCAATCCTCTCAGTTCCGGGACGAGCCTGGTGGCATACCGCTGAATCTTCTCTAACTTTGTCTTGTGTTTAACTAGGTATAGACTCCAGGCTGGAGCTGCATACTCCAGGATTGGTCTTACATAAGTGGTATACAGGGTTCTGAAAGATTCCTTACACAAGTTTCTGAAGGCAGTTCTTATGTTGGCCAGTCTAGCATATGCCGCTGATGATATCCTTTTGATGTGGGCCTCTGGGGACAGGTTCGGTGTGATATCAACCCCCAGATCCTTCTCTCTATTTGATTCTTGCAGGATTTCCCCTCCCAGATGATACCTTGTGTTCAGCCTCCTGCTCCCTTCGCCTAATTTCATCACCTTACACTTTCCCGAGTTGAACTTCAGCAGCCATTTTCTAGACCATTCCTCCAGTTTATCCAGGTCATCCTGTAGTCTCTGTCTATCTTCATCCGTCCGATTCTTCTCATAATTTTTGCATCATCAGCAAACATCGAGAGGAATGAGTCTATACCCTCTGGAAGATCGTTCACATATATTAGAAACAGGATGGGTCCAAGTACTGAGCCCTGTGGGACTCCGCTGGTGACATCTCGCCACTCTGATGTCTCCCCCCTCACCGTTACTCGCTGTTTCCTGTTGCTTAAGTACTCCCTTATCCACTGGAGCACCTTCCCTTTTACTCCTGCCTGTTGCTCCAACTTTTTTAACAGCCTTTTATGGGGTACTGTGTCAAAGGCTTTTTGGCAATCCAGGAAAATGCAGTCGGCCCACCCTTCTCTTTCCTGCCTAATTTTCGTTGCCTGGTCATAAAATTCTATTAAACCTGTGAGGCACGATTTACCATCTCTGAACCCATGTTGGTGGTGCGTTACAAAGTTATTTCCCTCCAGATGCTCTACGAGCCTTTTCCTCACGATCTTCTCCAGCGCCTTGCATGGTATACAAGTTAAGGAAACTGGCCTGTAATTCAGTGCCTCTTGCCTGTCACCCTTTTTGTATATTGGGACCACGTTAGCTGTCTTCCAACTTTCTGGTAAGTCTCCTGTTTCTAGTGACCTGTTATACACCATAGAGAGTGGCACACTTAGTGCTTCTGCACCTTCCTTTAGTATCCATGGTGAGATTCTGTCAGGCCCAACAGCCTTTGTCACATCCAGCTCCAGCAGACACCTTTTGACCTCATCACTGGTGAGGTCAAATTCCTCCAAGGTTGCTTGGTTTGCCGCCTCCTCATTTAGTGCAGGGGCTTCTCCTTGTTCTATTGTGAAGACCTCCTGGAATCTCTTGTTGAGTTCTTCACACACCTCCTTGTCATTCTCTGTGTATCTGTTCTCCCCTTTCCGCAGCTTCATCACTTGTTCCTTCACTGCTGTTTTCCTCCTGATATGGCTGTGGAGCAGCTTTGGTTGGGTCTTGGCTTTACTCGCGATGTCATTTTCAAACTGTCTCTCTGCTTCCCTCCTCACTCTGATGTACTCATTTCTGGCTCTCTGGTATCTCTCCCTGCTCTCTGGTGTTCTGTTATTTCTGTAGTTTCTCCATGTTCTTTTACTCAGCTGTTTCGCTACCTTACATTCCTGGTTGAACCATAGGTTTTTCTGTTGTTTTTCGTTTTTCTCCTTTTGGACGGGGATAAACCTGTCTGCAGCTTCCTGGCACTTTTGGGTGACAATATCCATCATGACCAGCACATTCTTGTCTCTAAGCTCTGTTTCCCATGGTATTCCCCTGAGGAAGTTCCTCATCTCGTCATATTTTCCTCTTCGGTAATTCAGTCTTTTCCCCTCCACTCCCATCCTTGGATAGGTTATCCCTACCTCCACCAAGTACTCAAAGGTCAGTACACTGTGGTCACTCATTCCTATGGGGGCTTCAACTTTGACTTCCCTTATTTCTGACTCATTCAGGGTGAATATCAAGTCGAGTCTAGCTGGTTCATCATTGCCTCTCATTCTTGTGGGTTCCTTGACATGCTGGCTCAGAAAATTCCCTGTTGCCACTTCCAAGAGTTTAGCTCGCCACGTATCTGCACCACCATGTGGGTCCCCATTCTCCCAGTCTATCTTTCCATGGTTGAAATCACCCATGATTAAGAGTCTTGAGCCATTCCTGCAGGCAACTGAAGCTGCTCTCTCTATTATATTAATGGTTGCCATGTTGTTCCTATCAAACTCCTGTCTAGGTCTTCTGTCATTTAGGGGAGGGTTGTAAATGACTGTCACTATTATCTTAGGTCCACCCATTGTTATAGTTCCTGTTATGAAATCTCTGAATCCGTCACAGCCCGGAATTTCCATCTCATCAAAACTCCAGTCCTTCCTTATCAGCAGGGCCACTCCTCCACCTCCTCTCCCTTCCCTCTCTTTCCTTACTATATAGTAGTCCTTTGGAAACACAGCATCTGTTATGACTCCTGACAATTTTGTTTCTGTTAGTCCTATTACATCAGGGTTTTCTTCTTGCACCCTTTCTGCCAGTTCACTTGCTTTATTGGTAATCCCATCAATGTTTGATTACATTACCTTGAAGCTCACTTTCTTATATCCAATTTCACCCACACTCCCTACAAGTGTAGGAGGTTGTTCTATGGTCATTGCTACTTGGGTAGGCTCCTCCTCCTGTGAGGTAGTTGCCAGGGGTTCAGGGGGAGGTGGAGTGGGGGGCGGAGGGCTTAGGTCTTCCTCAGGCCTGCTTGGGGCAGGAAGAAGTCCTAGGGGTGAGGGGGCAGGGATTGCTTGGGGAGAGGGCACGCCCTCCTGCGGTGTAGTTGACAGGGGTTTGGAGGGAGGTGGAGTGGGGGATAGAGGGCTTTGGTCTTGCTCAGGCCTGCTTGGGGCAGGGAGAAGGCCAGGGGCTGGGAAAGCAGGGGCTACTTGGGGTAAGGGGAGGGGGAGGATTTGGGTTTCATGATGGGCATTATGCAGGGGCAAGGAAGGGTTTGTGCTGGGGGGTAGGGAGGGCCCTATTGGGTGGTGGACTGGGGTGTTGCATTCCCCCCTGGGGTTCCTGGGTTGCTGGATTGGGGTTCCCGACTCCCCTCTGGGATTGCTGGGTTGGAGGCTGAGGTTCCCTGGCTCTCTTCCCTCTCCTTGCGCCTTTTCCTTGCATCTGCTGCCCTTACTATCTCGTCTCTGGTCATGTCCCTCTGAACATATACCTCTTTGTAGTTCCTTGCATACCTCAGATTGCTCTTCCTTACTAGGATGTCCTCTTTGATGTCCTCGCTCTTGAATACTACCTTGATCAATCTCTTTTTGTCTCTGTTGTACTGGCCAATCCGGAAAAAACTGTTCTATGTCTCGTTCAGCCCCTTCCATTCCTATCTCCTTTAATATCCCTGCCACTGCAGCTTTGTCTTTAGTCCTCGTTTCCTCCCTTGTGGAGCCCTCTTGTTCCTTGACACCTACCACTACTACAGCTCTTTTCCTTTCCATTAACTGGCTTGTGCATCTAGCTGCCTCCTGTGAGGTTACTGCTTTCATTACTACTTTCTTGACTGTGGACATTGCTCCTGGGCTCTTGAGCATTTCAGCAAAGGTTGGGCCAATTGTAGGGGTCCCTGCCATTGCTACATCTCCTGGCACCTGGGGGTTGGTCCCCTGGGCCAGAGTCTGATGAGGGCCTGTTTTTAGGCTTTTTATTTCCTCTTGTGCTGCACTTAGTTCTATCTGCAGCTTACATATAGTTTCCCTCAGGTCCTTCAATTCCCCACTGACTTCCTTCCATGCCTTAGCAATCATCTCCATGAATGACTCGTCCAGTCCCTCTCCTCCAGCTTCATTCTGTTGTCTTACCATCCCGCTTGACCTGTGTGTGTGTGTGTGTGTGTGTCTGTGTGTGTGTCTGTATGTGCGTGTGTGTGTGTCCGTGTGTGTCTTTGTGTGCGTGTGCATGTGTGTGTGTGTGTGTGTGTGTATGTGTGTGTATGTGTGTGTATGTGTGTGTGTGTGTGTGTGTGTGTGTGTGTGTGTGTGTGTGTGTGTGTGTGTGTGTGTGTGTGTGTGTGTGTGTGTGTGTACTCACCTAGTTGTGTTTGCGGGGGTTGAGCTCTGGCTCTTTGGTCCCGCCTCTCAACCGTCAATCAACAGGTGTACAGATTCCTGAGCCTATCGGGCTCTGTCATATCTACACTTGAAACTGTGTATGGAGTCAGCCTCCACCACATCACTTCCTAATGCATTCCATTTGTCAACCACTCTGACACTAAAAAAGTTCTTTCTAATATCTCTGTGGCTCATTTGGGCACTCAGTTTCCACCTGTGTCCCCTTGTGCGTGTTCCCCTTGTGTTAAATAGACTGTCTTTATCTACCCAATCAATCCCCTTCAGAATCTTGAATGTGGTGATCATGTCCCCCCTAACTCTTCTGTCTTCCAGCGAAGTGAGGTTTAATTCCCGTAGTCTCTCCTCGTAGCTCATACCTCTCAGCTCGGGTACTAGTCTGGTGGCAAACCTTTGAACCTTTTCCAGTTTAGTCTTATCCTTGACTAGATATGGACTCCATGCTGGGGCTGCATACTCCAGGATTGGCCTGACATATGTGGTATACAAAGTTCTGAATGATTCTTTACACAAGTTTCTGAATGCCGTTCGTATGTTGGCCAGCCTGGCATATGCCGCTGATGTTATCCGCTTGATATGTGCTGCAGGAGACAGGTCTGGCGTGATATCAACCCCCAAGTCTTTTTCCTTCTCTGACTCCTGAAGAATTTCCTCTCCCAAATGATACCTTGTATCTGGCCTTCTGCTCCCTACACCTATCTTCATTACATTACATTTGGTTGGGTTAAACTCTAACAACCATTTGTTCGACCATTCCTTCAGCTTGTCTAGGTCTTCTTGAAGCCTCAAACAGTCCTCTTCTGTTTTAATCCTTCTCATAATTTTAGCATCGTCCGCAAACATTGAGAGAAATGAATCGATACCCTCTGGGAGATCATTTACATATATCAGAAACAAGATAGGACCGAGTACAGAGCCCTGTGGGACTCCACTGGTGACTCCACGCCAATCGGAGGTCTCACCCCTCACCGTAACTCTCTGCTTCCTATTGCTTAGATACTCCCTTATCCACTGGAGCACCTTACCAGCTACACCTGCCTGTCTCTCCAGCTTATGTACCAGCCTCTTATGCGGTACTGTGTCAAAGGCTTTCCGACAATCCAAGAAAATGCAGTCCGCCCAGCCCTCTCTTTCTTGCTTAATCTGTGTCACCTGATCGTAGAATTCTATCAAGCCTGTAAGGCAAGATTTACCCTCCCTGAATCCATGTTGGCGATTTGTCACGAAGTCCCTTCTCTCCAGATGTGTTACCAGGTTTTTTCTCACGATCTTCTCCATCACCTTGCATGGTATACAAGTCAAGGACACTGGCCTGTAGTTCAGTGCCTCTTGTCTGTCGCCCTTTTTGTATATTGGGACCACATTCGCCGTCTTCCATATTTCTGGTAGGTCTCCCGTCTCTAGTGATTTACTATACACTATGGAGAGTGGCAAGCAAAGTGCCTCTGCACACTCTTTCAGTACCCATGGTGAGATCCCATCTGGACCAACCGCCTTTCTAACATCCAGATCCAGCAGGTGTCTCTTGACCTCCTCTCTCGTAATTTCGAACTCCTCCAAGGCCGCCTGGTTTACCTCCCTTTCTCCTAGCACAGTGACCTCACCCTGTTCTATTGTGAAGACCTCCTGGAACCTCTTGTTGAGTTCCTCACAAACCTCTCTGTCATTCTCTGTATACCTGTCCTCGCCTGTTCTAAGTTTCAATACCTGTTCTTTCACTGTTGTTTTCCTTCTGATGTGACTGTGGAGTAGCTTTGGTTCGGTCTTGGCTTTGTTTGCTATATCATTTTCAAAATTTTTCTCTGCTTCTCTTCTCACCCTGACGTACTCATTCCTGGTTCTCTGGTATCTCTCCCTGCTTTCTGGTGTTCTGTTATTCCGGAAGTTCCTCCACGCCTTTTTGTTCAGTTTCTTCGCTTCCATACATGCCCTATTATACCATGGATTCTTCTGTTGCTTCTCGGATTTTTCCCTTTGGGCCGGGATGAACCTGTTTACTGCCTCCTGACACTTTTGGGTAACATAGTCCATCATACCCTGTACAGACTTGTCTCTGAGGTCTGTGTCCCAAGGTATTTCACTTAGGAAACTTCTCATCTGCTCATAATTCCCCTTTCGGTATGCCAGCCTTTTGATTCCTAGTTCTTTTTGGGGGGAGATAAGTCCTAGCTCTACCAGGTACTCAAAGTTCAATACACTGTGGTCACTCATTCCCAAGGGCGCTTCCATCTTAACTTCCCTTATATCCCATTCATTTAGGGTAAATATCAAATCAAGCATTGCTGGTTCATCTTCTCCTCTCATTCTTGTTGGCTCTTTGGTATGCTGGCTTAGAAAGTTTCTTGTTGCCACGTCCAGCAGCTTAGCTCTCCATGTTTCTGGTCCTCCATGCGGGTCTCTGTTCTTCCAATCTATCTTCCCATGGTTGAAGTCTCCCATAATTAGTAGTCCAGATCCAGTCCAGAACATGTGTGTGTGTGTGTGTGTGTGTGTGTGTGTTTATTGTGGGGGTGGCACGGTGGGGGGGGGGTTAACTGGTGGAGGGATGGAGGGAGAGGGAGTGAAAGGGAGAGGAGGAGTGAAGGGGAGTGAAAGGGAGGGAGAGTGAGAAGTAGGCAGAGAGGAAGAGAGGAAGGAGGGCAATCAGGTGGGTGAGGTATGGTGGGTCAGTCCCTGGGGTGAGAGGTGAGGTTGGGGGTAGGCTGGTTTGTGGGTGTGTGTGTGTGTGTGTGTTTACACTGGCGTGTTATGGTGAGGAGGGGGGGGGGTAGGTCTAGTCAGTGGCGGTGTAATGTAACACACAGGTGAGAGAAACTAGTACCAAGCTGAGGCTCTTGAGCTTCTTTTTCGTATTTTAATTAACTTATGTTCAAAGCTAATTACTATATAAAAACACTGTACACCTTGTATGACTGACTTTGAGAGGCACTCACCTCCGAGTAAGCATCCCACAGCACAATTAGGTGATTTATGAAGCGATGTCCGCCTTAATTGTTGACGTCTCCGCCAGAGGTCCTCCCACGTGGTGGTCCAAGCTCTTCCCTTCCCAGGCCTCTGGTGCCACCGTCTTGCCACAATCTCGTTCTTTTTCAATTTATTTTCTTATCAAACCGTTATAAGAATTCACTATGTTGCATTATCACTGCATTGCTGTACCCTTCATATGACCAAAAACTATGTTTTGGGCTCACTGGTACGTAAATATCCCGAGAATATTGAAGTAATTCGCGGACCGCACGTCCTACACTTGTTCACTGACCGCCGTCCTACGCCTGTGTGACTAGGTCCATCATATCTTGGACTGTTTTTCCTCTAATTTCTTTCTCCCACTGCACTTCACCCAGATAGTCCCTTATCCTCTTATATTCCCCTTTCCTGTAGTAAACTCTCCTTTCACAGATCTCTTGTCCCATGGTCATAAGTTTGAATTCCATCATGTAGTCAAAGACTAGGACACAATGGTCACTGGCCCCTAGAGGTATTTCATGCTCTAAATTCTCGATATCTTCTACGTTCTGGGTGAAAATCAGGTCTAATAGGCTCGGTGCATCTCCTCCTCTTTCCCTTGTGTCTTCCTTCACATGTTGTGTTAGGAAATTCCTGTCTATAACATCTACTAATTTTGCTCCCCACGTTTCGTCCCCTCCATGGGGATTCCTTGATTCCCAATTTATCTCTCCATGATTTAGGTCCCCCATGATCAGCAGCTTCACTCTCATTCTGTGGGCTAGTGTTGGTGCCTTCTGCAGTTCATCTATACATGCCTTGTTGTTGTCATCATACTCCTGCCTGGGTCTTTTACTGTTTGGTGGGGGATTGTAGATTACCAAGATCACAATCTTCCTCCCATCTCCTGTCAGAGTTCCATGTATGAAGCTTGTGCACTCATTGGCAACCCGATTTCCCAGGTCTTCAAACTTCCATTTCCGCTTTATTAGGAGTGCCACTCCCCCTCCCTGTCTCTGTGTCATCTCTTTTCGTATCACCTGGTACCCTTCAGGAAAGATTGCATCTGAGATCATGCCATTAATTTTAGTTTCCACAATTGCAACTGTGTCAGGATCTGCCTCACTCACTCTTTCTTTTATCTCGTCTGCTTTATTAGATACCCCATCAGCATTGGTGTACCAATCTTGAGGTTATCTTGAGATGATTTCGGGGCTTTAGTGTCCCCGCGGCCCGGTCCTCGACCAGGCCTCCACCCCCAGGAAGCAGCCCATGACAGCTGACTAACACCCAGGTACCTATTTTACTGCTAGGTAATAGGGGCATAGGATGAAAGAAACTCTGCCCATTGTTTCTCGCCGGCGCCTGGGATCGAACCCGGGACCAAAGGATCACAAGTCCAGCGTGCTATCCGCTCGGCCGACCGGCTCCAAACCTTGAGATTCTTCATGGAAACTCTTGTACCAGAGTTCTCCCTTTCTCTGGAGGTCTGGGGAGATCTGGGGGGTGTCTGGGGGGTGACTGGGGGCAGGGGGGGACCTTGGGGATCTGAGGGGGTTTCTGGGGGATGACTGGGGGCGGGAGGGATCCGGGGGTTTCTGGGGGGATCCGGGGGTGCCTGGGGGGGTGGTCCGGGGGTGTATGGGGGGTGAAAGAGGTCGGGAGGGGTGCTTGGGGGGCTAATGGGGGCTGGGCTTCTAGGAAGGTAGGTAGGAGGGTCTGGGGTAGGGCCTGGGTAGGTAGGTCTGGATTAGGAAGGGCATACTGGGTCTGAAGATTGGGGAGGGTCTGATAGGCATAGAGGGGTTGGGAGATAGCGTAAGGTTGGGAGTCAGATATAGGTTGAGAGGTTGGGAGGGGGAAGGATAGAGGAGGGTGGGGGGGAACCTCCCACCCCCCTCGCAAGGGTGGGGGGTCACATGGAAGGAGGGGGATGAGGAGGGATGAGGGCTGGGTAGGTTTTGGGGGTTGAGGGGATGAGGGCTGGGTGGGTTTTTGGGGTTGAGGGGATGAGGGCTGGGTGGGTTTGGGGGGGTTGAGGGGATGAGGGCTGGACGGGTTTTGGGGGTTGAGGTGATGAGGGGGTCCTTGGAATGTGGGATGAATTTGACTGCAGTGAGGTCAGAGGGGTCAAGGGAGGTGTTGGGGAGATAAGCAGGGGCAGGGAGGGCTGATTTGGGGAGGGAGTGACTTGAGAAGCAGGTGTGAGCTGGTTAGCATGGGGTGGATTAGCATTGGTGCGTGTAGCTACGCTCAAATGGGAAGAGTTGTATTGTTGTTTGCTTGCTCTGTGGGCTATCTGCTCCTCCTTCGTCATGAATTTGTCAATATATACGTTGTAGAAATTTTCGCTACCTCTGAGTAAGTGTTTGTGATGCAGTATGTAATCCACTGCCTCTTCGTTAGTCAACTGTACCAGGACAGGTCGTTTCCTGTTACAGTTGTATGGCCCAATGCGTCGGTGGACTTGCACCTCATTCCCTGCCATATGGGCTCTCATGTCTCTCAAGATCCCCTGTAGCTCCAAATCCTCAATCTCCATCCTTTCCTGCCTCGATGGTGCCCTGACTTCAAGCAATCCATGGATTATGATTGTCCTCTTTCTCAGTTCAAGGTCATGCTGGTGGCTCCCTCCCTGACTGACCCCCACCCCTCCCACTCCCGCTACTCCACCTACTACTACTACTCCCCCTTTCCCTGCCAAGCTTCCCTTATTCCTGCCAAATTCATTAGCAAGCCTTGTTATTTCTCCTTGCCATTTTACCCTGCTCTTCCTGATTTCCTTTTGAATATAATCCATAAACTCTTGTTTGAGTCTTTGAACCTCGTCCTGTATCATGTTAAAGACTTCACTTTTAATCCCCTGGACTAGGTTTTCTATCCAAACATCCCTCTTCTCTACAAATTTCCCAATCATCTTCTCCACAAACCTATCTTCTTCTTCAATCATAATACTGCTGGACCTAGATGAACTTCCTGACCTAGTCATTGCTATAATCCAACCTTACCCACAGGGGTTCCAAGTATCTTACCGTCCTGCTAACACAATAGGTGAGTGAATCTCCAAGCGTCTTCCCACGTGGATTTGAGAAGGTTGCTGCCAGGGGTGAGGTCACGGTCAGAGGTCGGTGAGGTCTGCTCCACACTGCCACAGTACTTCATCAACTATTTTCAATTACGCTACTTATGCTGTTTTTCTTCACTACCTTATGGCTTTGGTCAAAACCCAAGGTTTTTTTCATTCACTTGTACACACTTTTTCACTTCGAAGTTGCCTGATTACCCCTCCCACTCCACTAGTGAACCAGGAGCTCCCAACCGGCGTCCACCCAACACGATGGTCACAACACAAGTGTCAACACACACACAAGTGTGTGTGTGTGTGTTTGTGTGTGTGTGTGTGTGTGTGTGAGGGGTGGGTGGGGGGGGGGTGGATGGTTGGGTGTGTGGGTGGGTGGGTGTGTGGATGGGTGGGTGTGTGGGTGGGTGGGTGTGTGGGTGGGTTGTGTGCGTGTGCGTGTGTGTGTGTGTGTACTCATCTATTTGTACTCGCCTATTTGTGCTTGCGGGGGTTGAGCTTTGGCTCCTTGGCCCCGCCTCTCAACTGTCAATCAACTGGTGTACAGATTCCTGAGCCTACTGGGCTCTATCATATCTACATTTAAAACTGTGTATGGAGTCAGCCTCCACCACATCACTGCCTAATGCATTCCATCCGTTAACTACTCTGACACTGAAAAAGTTCCTTCTAACGTCTCTGTGGCTCATGTGGGTACTCAGTTTCCACCTGTGTCCCCTTGTTCACGTTCCATCAGTGTTGAATAGTTTATCCTTATTTACCCGGTCGATTCCTCTGAGGATTTTGTAGGTTGTGATCATGTCTCCCCTTACTCTTCTGTCTTCCAGTGTCGTAAGGTGCATTTCCCGCAGCCTCTCCTCGTAACTCATGCCTCTTAGTTCTGGGACTAGTCTAGTGGCATACCTTTGGACTTTCTCCTGCTTGGTCTTGTGCTTGACAAGATACGGGCTCCATGCTGGGGCCGCATACTCCAGGATTGGTCTTACATATGTGGTGTACAAGATTCTGAACGATTCCTTACACAGGTTCCTGAACGCTGTTCTGATGTTAGCCAGCCTCGCATATGCCGCGGACGTTATTCTTTTTATGTGGGCTTCAGGAGACAGGTTTGGTGTGATATCAACTCCTAGATCTTTCTCTCTGTCCGTTTCATTAAGTACTTCATCTCCTATTCTGTATCCCGTGTCTGGCCTCCTGTTTCCACTGCCTAGTTTCATTACTTTGCTTTACTTGGGTTGAACTTCAACAGCCATTTGTTGGACCGTTCACTTAGTCTGTCTAGGTCATCTTGTAGCCTCCTACTATCGTCCTCAATTTCAATCCTCCTCATAATTTTTGCATCATCGGCAAACATTGAGAGAAACGATTCTATACCCTCTGGGAGATCATTTACATATATCAGAAACAGTATAGGTCCTAGGACTGACCCCTGCGGGACTCCACTCGTAACGTCTCACCAATTTGAGACCTCACCCCTCACACTGACTCGTTGTTTCCTGTTGCTTAGGTACTCCTGTATGCAACGGAGTACCTTCCCTTTCACTCCAGCCTGCATCTCCAGCTTTTTCACTAGCCTCTTGTGTGGCACTGTATCAAAGGCTTTCTGACAATCCAAAAATATGCAGTCTGCCCACCCTTCTCTTTCTTGCCTTATTTTTGTTGCCTGGTCGTAGAATTCAAGTAACCCTGTGAGGCAGGACCTGCCATCCCTGAATCCATGTTGGTGCTATGTTACAAAGTTCTTTCGCTCCAGGTGCTCCACTAGCTTTCTTCACACAATCTTCTCCATCAGCTTGCATGGTATGCAGGTTAGGGACACTGGCCTGTAATTCAGTGCCTCCTGTCTATCCCCTTTCTTGTATATCGGGACTACGTTTGCTGCTTTCCAAGTTTCTGGCAGTTCCCCTGTTGCCAGAGATTTGTTATACACTATGGAGAGTGTTAGGCACAGTTCTTCTGCTCCTTCCTTTAGTATCCAAGGGGAGATTCCATCTGGGCCTATAGCCTTCGTCACGTCCAACTCTAGTAAACACTTCCTTACTTCCCCACTGGTAATCTCAAACTCTTCCAGTGGTTCCTGGTTAGCTATTCCCTCACTTACCTCTGGAATTTCTCCTTGCTCTAAGGTGAAGACCTCCTGGAATTTCTTATTCAATTCCTCACACACTTCCTTGTCATTTGTAGTGAATCCTTCCGCCCCTATCCTTAATCTCATAACCTGTTCCTTTACTGTTGTTTTTCTCCTAATGTGGCTATGCAACAATTTAGGCTGAGTCTTTGCCTTGCTTGCGATGTCGTTTTCGTATTGTCTTTCTGCCTCTCTTCTCATCCTGACATATTCATTCCTGGCATTCTGGTATCTTTCTCTGCTCTTCAGTGTCCTGTTGTTCCTATAGTTTCTCCATGCCCTTTTTCTTTGCTGCTTAGCTACCCTACATCTCTGATTAAACCATGGGTTTCTCATCATTCATTTCACTGTTTTCCTTTTGGGCTGGGACAAACTTGTTTGCTGCGTCCTTGCACTTTTGCGTGATGTAGTCCATCATATCTTGGGCCGTCTTTTCCCTGAGCTCTGTTTCCCATGCTATATCTGTTAGGAATTTTCTTATCTCCTCATAGTTTCCCTTTCGGTATGCTAACCTTTTGGTTTCGGTATCCTTCCTCGAGTTCAATAACCCTTCTTCAATCAGGTACTCAAACACCAATACACTGTGGTCGCTCATTCCTACTGGGGCCTCAAAACCGATTTCTTTTATGTCAGAGTCGTTCAGGGTGAAGACCAGGTCGAATCTCGCTGGTTCGTCATTTCCTCTCATCCTTGTGGGTTCTCTGACATGCTGGGTTAGGAAGTTTCTAGTCACCACCTCCAGTTGTTTGGCTCTCCATGTATCCTCGCCTCCATGCGGTTCCTTATTCTCCCAATCAATCCTTCCGTGATTGAAGTCCCCCATGATGAGCAAGTGGGATCTATTCCTACAGGCAGCAGAGGCTGCCCTCTCAATTATAGTGTTAACTGCCATGTTGTTGTTTTCGTACTCTTGATTGGGTCTTCTGTCATTTGGTGGAGGGTTATATATTACTGCTACTACTATCCTTGGTCCTCCCATTGTCATGGTGCCTGTTTTGTAGTCTCTGAAACCCTCACAGCCGGAGATAGCCATCTCCTTAAAACTCCATTCCTTTCTCATGAGTAGGGCCACTCCGCCTCCTCCCCTACCTTCCCTCTCTTTCCTTATTCTGTGTACTCCTGGGGAAACACGGCATTCGTTATGATTCCAGTGAGTTTTGTTTCAGCGAGTCCGATTACATCTGGGTTCCCTTCATGTGCTCTTTCCCTTAGTTCACTTGCCTTGCTTGTGATCCCATGTATGTTCGAGTACATTACCCTGAAACTGACTCTCTTCTGCTTCTCCTCTGGGGGGGACCTGTGGGGTCTGGGGTGAGCGGGAGCTGGGAGGATCTGGTACGGGGAGACTGGTAGAGGAGGAAGGGTTTGGGGGGGTGTGGAGGAGGGAAAGGGTAGGGGGGTGGGTGAGAGGGGGAGGAATGGGGTGGGTAAGAGGAGGAAGTTTGGGGGGATGGGGGAGAAGGGGGGGTTTGGCGGGGGCAGTAGAGGGGGGAGGGCTTGGGGGGCATGGGGGGAAAGGGAAGGCTGAGGTGGGTGAGGAAGAGGGGAGGGTTTCGGGGAGTGGTGGAGAGGGGAAGGCTTAGGTGGGGTGGGGGAGAGTGGGGTATTAGGGGGGTGGGGGAGAATGGAGGGCTTGTGGGTGGGAGAGACAGGAGGGCATGTGGAAGAATGGAGGGCTTGGGGGATGGGGGAGAAGGGAGGTCCTGGGGGGAGGGGGGAGAAGGGAGGTCCTAGGGGGAGGGGGGAGTGGGAGGAGGGGGAGTGAGTGGGAGGAGGGGGGGTGGGTGGGGGGAGGGTGCCTTAGGTGGGTACTTAGTCGGGAGCTAACAGGGGTTGGGGCAGGTAGTGTGTCTGTTGGGTAGAATGTGGGGGTGGTGCTGCACTCCCTGTGGCTAGTGCACTGTTTGAAAAGGGTTCCTCACTCCCCTCTGGGATTGTAGGGATCGGGGTTGTGGCTCCCTGATTCCTTTCTCTCTCCCTGCGCTCCTTCCTCGTGTTTGCTGCCTGCTTTCTCTCTTCCCTTGTCATATCCTTCTGCAGGAATACTTTTTTGAATTTCTCTACATTTGCTAGACAGCACTTCCTTTTTAACAGTTCCTCTTTCGTGATTTCGCTCATGAATACCACCTTTATCATTCGGTCTCTGTCCTTGTTGTACTTTCCAAGCCTGAAAACCTTTTCCACATTTTGTTCAGTTCCCTCCATCCTTACCTCTTTAAGGATCTCTTTAACTATGTTTTTGTCCTTGTCTCTCCGCTCCTTTGGTCTGGTCCTTGTTTGCTCTTTAATGCCTGCTACTACTACTGCTCTTTTTCTCTCTATCAGCCAGCTAGTACATCTAGCTGCTTCCTGAGAGGATGCCACTTCCATGGCAACTTCCTTAACTGCAGATCTAGCTTCAGAGCTCATTTTAAGCATTTCAGCATATGAGAGCTGAGGTGTGGAGGTCCCCTCTACAGTGGCATTCCTGTCTCCCTGAGGCACGGTTTGTGTCTGGTATTGTGGAGAAGTCTCTTTCAGGCATCTTATCTCCTCCTTTGCTGCCCTTAGTTCATCATGCAGGTTGGCAACTGTCTCCCTCATTACCCTCAGTCCTTCACTGAATTCATCCCACATTTGCTGGAGTACTTCGTTCATCCAGGCTTCCTGTTCCACCCCATCTTCTGAATTTATTCCGGCCGCGATTTTCATCCTGCGTTTGTCACCCCGAGTTCGTGTCCCTTCCATGTTTTCCCTATGAGAGAGAGAGAGAGAGAGAGAGAGAGAGAGAGAGAGAGAGAGAGAGAGAGAGAGGGGAAGAGAGAGAGAGAGAGAGAGAGAGAGAGAGAGAGAGAGAGAGAGAGAGAGAGAGAGAGAGAGAGAGAGAGAGAGAGAGAGAGAGAGAGAGAGAGAGAGAGAGAGACCCTTAACTGCCTACAAGCTCTTGAAGAGAATAGATAAAGTTAAAAAAGGTATCTTATCCATATGTAAAAGACGTGTGATGTGAGTACATCACTACAGGGCACCGCACTTATTAGACCAGTCGAACTAGTAGGATGACTATAATTCTTGCATCTAGTATATTATTACTAGAAGTATTCTATAGGTTCTTGATAGTGTGAAGCGGCCTGGTCAGTATGGAGAAGGAAGAGGTCTGCGGCGACGATGGCTGCCACCAGAAGAAAACCAAGTCTGTCCGCTTCTCAGAAAATATCATCAGTCAGGTGCACGTCCTCGAGCACTGGGCATACGAGAGTTGGGTGTTTAGAAAAGAGGGAAAGAACTGGATTGCCGCCGGCGCATTTCGCCGCCGCTTTTGGCAAAAGGTGCCGCGCGACCGAAGACTTGCTGAAGGCCGACAAGGTCTTTGACCTCCTGCACAGGGAGAAAATATTTGCCCAGAGATTTATGGATTCTTCACTCACACGATGATTTCTTAATTGATTATCTGAATATAATGTTTTTTGTTTTAATAAACATATTCCTATAATTGATGTTGACCAGACCACACACTAGAAATTGAAGGAACGACGACGTTTCGGTCCGTCCTGGACCATTCTCAAGTCGAATCATTCTCAAGTTTCATTCCTATAATTGTTTTTTATATTGTTAACAAACGGTGTGTGTGTGTGTGTGTGTGTGTGTAATCACCTAGTTGTACTCACCTAGTTGTGCTTGCGGGGGTTGAGCTCTGGCTCTTTGGTCCCGCCTCTCAACCGTCAATCAACAGGAGTACAGATTCCTGAGCCTATTGGGCTCTATCATATCTACACTTGAAACTGTGTATGGAGTCAGCCTCCACCACATCACTTCCTAATGCATTCCATTTGTCAACCACTCTGACACTAAAAAAGTTCTTTCAAATATCTCTGTGGCTCATTTGCGCGCTCAGTTTCCACCTGTGTCCCCTTGTGCGTGTGCCCCTTGTGTTAAATTGCCTGTCTTTATCTACCCTATCAATTCCCTTGAGAATATTGAATGTGGTGATCATGTCCCCCCCAACTCTTCTGTCTTCCAGCGAAGTGAGGTTTAATTCCCGTAGTCTCTCCTCGTAGCTCATACCTCTCAGCTCGGGTACTAGTCTGGTGGCAAATCTTTGAACCTTTTCCAGTTTAGTCTTATCCTTGACTAGATATGGACTCCATGCTGGGGCTGCATACATCAGGATTGGCCTGACACATGTGGTATACAAAGTTCTGAATGATTTTTTACACAAATTTCTGAATGCCGTTCGTATGTTGGCCAGTCTGGCATATGCCACTGATGTTATCCTCTTTTGATGTTGTGTGTGTGTGTGGGAAAAAATTAGTAACAGTTGATTGAAAGTTTGTGGGCCGCAAGAGCAGAGCTGAACCCCCGCAAGCACAACTAGGTGAATACACACATTATATCCTCACTGCAACCATCTTCACTACACACACTATACTATGACCATCTTAACTCCACACACTATACTATAACCATCTTCACTCCACACACTATAATGTAACCATCTTTATAACACACACTATACTGTTACCATCTTCACAACACACACTATACTGTTACCATCTTCACAACACACACTATACTGTAACCGTCTTCACAACACGCACTATAATGTAACCATCTTCAATACACACACTATACTGTAACCATCTTCACAACACACACTATAATGTAACCATCTTCACTACACACACTATACTGTAACCATCTTCACAACACATTATAATGTAACCATCTTTACTACACACACTATACTGTAACCATCTTCACAACACACACACTATAATGTAACCATCTTCACTACACACACTATACTGTAACCATCTTCACAACACACACTATAATGTAACCATCTTCAATACATACACATTACTGTAACCATCTTCACAACATACACTATACTGTAACCGTCTTCACACAATCCTGTAATCATCTTCACTACACACACACACACTATACTCTAACTATCTTTACAGTAACCATCTTCGCTACACACTATCATCACTACACACTATCATCACTGTAACAATCTTCACTACACACAAAAACTTCACTATAATCATTTTCAGTAAACACAATAACCTCACTGTAATCATTTTCAGTACACACAATATCTTCACTGTAATCATCTTCATTATACAACAGTTTCATCACTGCAACTTTCCAACACAGTCGTCAATGGTGTCGATCTTCACTACAAATGACTATCATCACAAACCATAGTTACTACGCACTATCGCATTATCTTCACCACAGTAATCGTCTTAACTAATGACAACCCTCATCATTGTAACCGTATTTACTTCACACAACCTGAAACAATGTAACCATCTACACTGTAACGACCAGCCTCGTAACTGTAGCCATCTTCCATAAATACTTAAATTCTCATCACCACCACCACACAACACTCACCACCATCACTACACATCACCACCACACAACACCTACCGTCAGTACAGAACACCACCACACAACAACTATCCTGACTACACATCACCACCACACAACACCTACCGTCACTACACATCACCACCACGCAACACCTATCATCACTACACATCAACACCACACAATACCTACCATCACTACTCATCACCACCAAACAACACCCACCATCACTACACATCACCACCAAAAAACACCTACCGTCACTACACATCACCACCACACAACACCTACCGTCACTACACATCACCACCACACAACACCTACAATCACTACACATCATCATCTGAGAGTAGAAATTATCCAAACACTAAACACCACAAGCTCATGTGAACAGGACATCATTAGCACCATATGGGAAGTTACCAAACAAAAGAACGTCATTTAAAAATCTAAACTAAGAGGTTTCCAAATTCACACATACTACATATGTGAGACAATTACCTGAGTATGCAGCGACAGTAGGGAACCCACACCTTATGAAGCATTAAAAAAACTTGGAAAAATGGTCTAAAGTTTGACACATGATTAATTCCATAATTAAGAGGCTTCAGCTTCGAGGCGAAGAAAGGTTGAGAGAGAGAGAGAGAGAGAGAGAGAGAGAGAGAGAGAGAGTATGATGTGAGTACATCACTACAGGATAGGTCCAAGTACAGAGCCCTATGGGACTCCACTGGTGACTTCACGCCAGTCTGAGGTCTCACCCCTCACTGTAACTCTCTGCTTTCCTATTGTTTAGGTACTCCCTTATCCACTGGAGCGCCCTACCAGTTACTCCTGCCTGTTTCTCTAGCTTATGCATCAACCTTTTATGGGGTACTGTGTCAAAGGCTTTCCGACAGTCCAAAAAAATGCAATCCGCCCACCCTTCTCTTTCTTGTTTAATCTTTGTCACCTGATCGTAGAATTCTATCAATCCTGTAAGGCAAGATTTACCCTTTCTGAACCCATGTTGATGGGTTGTCACGAAGTCTCTTCTCTCCAGATGTGTTACTAGGTTTTTTCTCACAATCTTCTCCATCGCCTTGCATGGTATACAAGTTAAGGACACTGACCTGTAGTTCAGTGCCTCTTGTCTGTCACCCTTTTTGTATATTGGTACTACATTAGCAGTCTTCCAAATTTCTTGTAGGTCCCCCGTTTCCAGTGACCTACTATACACTATGGAGAGTGGTAGGCAAAGTGCTCCTGCACACTCTTTCAATACCCATGGCGAGATTCCATCCGGCCCAACAGCTTTTCTCACTTACAGCTCCAATAGGTGCTTCTTGACCTCATCTCTTGTAATTTCGAACCTATCCAAGGTCACCTGGTTTGCTGCCACCTCTTCTAGCGCCGCGACATCTCCCTGTTCTATTGTAAAGACCTCCTGGAACTTTTTGTTGAGTTCTTCACACACCTCTTTGTCATTCTCTGTGTACCTGTCCTCGCCCACCCTAAGTTTCATCACCTGTTCCTTCACTGTTGTCTTCCTCCTGATGTGACTGTGTAGTAGCTTGGGTTCGGACTTGGCTTTATTAGCTATATCATTTTCATACCTTTTCTCAGCTGCTTTTCTCACACTGACATACTTGTTCCTGGTTCTCTGGTATCTCTCTCTACTTTCTGGTGTTCTGTTATTACGGAAGTTCTTCCATGCCCTTTTGTTCTGCTCCTTTGCTTTCATACATTCCTTATTAAACCACGGATTCTTCCTTTGCTTCTCTGTTTTTTCCTGTCGGGCTGGGACAAACCTGCTTGCAGCCTCCTGACATTTTTGGGTGACATAGTCCATCATGTCTTGTACGGACTTGGTTCCGAGTTCTGTGTCCCAATGTATATCCCATAGGAATTTATACATTTCCTCATAGTTTCCCTTTCGGTACGCCAGCCCTTTGGTTCCCTGATCTTTTTTGGGGTGATAATTCCCAGCTCAACCAGGTACTCAAAGCTCAATACACTATGATCACTCATTCCCAAGGGGGCTTCCAACTTAACTTCCCTTATATCCGACTCATTTAGGGTAAATATCAGATCAAGCAAAGGCTGGTTCATCCCCTCCTCTCATTCTTGTCGGTCCCTTGACGTGTTGACTTAGAAAGTTTCTTGTTGCCACATCCAGTAGCTTAGCTCTCCATGTGTCTGAGCCTCCATGTGGGTCTCTGTTCGCCCAATCTATCTTCCCATGGTTGAAGTCTCCCATGATTAGAAGTCTGGATCCGTTCCTGCTAGCCACAGAAGCTGCTCTCTCTATTATATTGATGGTGGCCAAGTTGTTTCTATCATATTCCTGTCTGGGTCTTCTGTCATTTGGTGGGGGTTATATATGACTACTATTATAAATTTCTCTCCTCCAGTTGCTATGGTGCCTGAAATGTAGTCACTGAAACCTTCACAGTTCTGAATTACCATCTCTTCGAAACTCCAACCTTCTCTTAGTAGCAGAGCTACACCACCTCCTCCTCTCCCTTCTCTCTCTTTCCTCACTACATAGTAGCCCTGTGGAAACACTGCGTTTGTTATGATTTTCGTTAACTTTGTTTCTGTGAGTGCTATTATGTCTGGGTTTTCTTCTAGTGCCCATTCTCCAAGTTCACTTGTTTTATTTGAAATCCCATCTATGTTGGTGTACATCGCCTTGAAGCTCACTTTCTTCTGTTCATTTTTATGTCCCTTTCTTGGCAAGCATTCTGCTGGTGTGGGAAGCTGTTCCGTGGGTGAAAGGATCTGTGAGGTGGTTTGCAGGGTCTCAGAGGATTTTGGGGTGGGGGGTGGGGGTTTAAGGGAAGGGGGGACAGGTAGGGTGTGGGTTAAGGAGGTAGGGGGGACATGGAGGATACGCAGCGAGGGGGGAGGAGGGATAGGGAGGGTATGGGATGAAGGGGGAGGGGGGACAGGGGGAAAAAGGTGGGAGGGGGGACATGATGGGAATGGGGAAGGGATGTCAGGGTCAGAATGGGGTGGGGTGGGAGGGAGGGTTGGGTGGGGGCAGGTAGGGTGAGGGGAAGGGAGGGTTTCTATGCAGAGGGGAGTGGTGGTGTTGCCCCCCCCCCTCTGGTGTTGCTGGGATGATGGTTTTGGGTTCTCCTCTTGTCTCTGGGACTGTTGTGTTGAGGGCTGTGATTTCCTGGTTTGCTCCTCTCTCCCTGCGCTTCCTCCTTGCCTCTGCTGCCCTGGCTCTCTCCTCCTTCGTCCTGTCCCTCTGCAGGAATACTTTTTTGTATCCCTTCATATGCTGCAGACGACTCTTCCTTTCGAGAATGTCCTCCTTCGTGGTTTTGTTTGTAAACACCACCTTTATAAGTCTGTTTCTGTCCTTGTTGTACCAGCCCAACCTGAAAACCTTCTCTATGTTATGTACAGCCCCTTCCATCTGTAACCCCTTCAGTAGCCCATGTACTGCCTCTCTATCCTTGCCATTCCATTCTTGCCTGTTGGATCCTTCCTGTTCTTTGATGCCTACAACTACCACTGATCTTTTTCTCTCCAGCAGTTGAGTGGTGCACCGTGCTGCTTCCTGTGACGTAGCTGCTTGCATCGCTACCTCCCTCACTGTGTCCATTGCTTCTGAGCTCTTTTTCAGTATATCCGCAAATGTATCAGGTACAGAGGCATTTCCTTCCAATGTAACATTCCCACCTTCCCTTTGGATGATAATCTGATGCTCGGTCTCTTTATTTTTCTCTGTGAAAGATTTGATCTCCTCTCATGCTGATGCTAGCTCACTTTGCAGATTGTTAATTGTAATCCTTATTTCATTCATCTCCCTCCTGAATTCCTCCAGAACTTGGGTTAGCAATTCCTTTGTTTGATCTCCCTGGCTGCTTTCCTTGTCCCTGTTGCGGCCTTCTGCCATTTTGTCCCTTGTCAAGAGAGAGAGAGAGCAAGAGAGAGAGAGAGCAAGAGAGAGAGTGAGAGCAAGAGAGAGAGAGAGAGCAAGAGAGCAAGAGAGAGCAAGAGAGAGCAAACAAGAGAGAGAGAGCAAGATAGAGCAACAAGAGAGAGAGAGCAAGATAGAGCAACAAGAGAGAGAGAGAGAGCAAGAGAGAGAGAGAGCAAGAGAGAGAGAGAGAGAGAGAGAGAGAGAGAGAGAGAGAGAGAGAGAGAGAGAGAGAGAGAGAGAGAGAGAGAGAGAGAGAGAGAGAGAGAGAGTGAGAGAATGTGTGTGCACTTGGGATGGGGTTACTAGGAGGTGAGGTGTTCAGCTTACAGCAGGTAAGAGAGGGGGTGGATTATGAGAGGTTTTATCTCCTTTCCACGAAAGGTGTTAATCCCTTCTAGCCTGTGTGTGCGTGTGTGTGTGCGTGCATACGTACGTGGGCTTGAGTGCATGCGTGCGTGTGTGTGCGTGCGTGCGTGCGCGTGCGTGTCACTAGTTCACGGAAGCGGTAACTTCTACCCAGAATGAGCCACACCGAGATTTTAAATATATATACTATCCTGAACAAGAATTTGATAATATTTTACCTCACACTGTACACCTGATTACTTGACCAGAGAGGGGGTACATACCAGTATGATTCCAGCTCACACAACTAGATGAGTAATGATGATGTATGGTTGACGATGGTGCTCCGTCGTCGCCTTTCCACTTGGTGATTCTCTAAGTGCTAGTAGATTGACGATGTCGATTCTTTTCTACACAAATCTCTGGAGTCACAGTCACCACCCAACAAACACAGTAGTTCCACGGCGGGCCGTCCCACCTGGCCGTCAGGTCAGGTCAGGTCCGGTCACTACTCGGTCCTCCACACTGTATGCACCATGCACCGGTGATTCCACTAGCTACACTTTGTTTTTTTTCGCACTATCGCTAGCGATATGACTATGCTAGCACACTGCTAGCGATATGACTATGTAGCACACTGCTAGCTAAACACGGCGATAGGCCAAATACTATGATCTAGCCTCAATAATCCTTCAATGTCCCGAGAAATTGACGAATATCCACGGACCTCGCTAATTGCGTGTCTCTCCTACCGTTTACGGGCCTACTGTTTTGTGTGTGTGTGTGTGTGTGTGTGTGTGTGTGTGTGTGTGTGTGTGTGTGTGTGTGTGTGTGTGTGTGTGTGTGTGTGTGTGTGTGTGTGTGTGTGTGGAAAAAAATTAGTTAGTAACAGTTGATTGAAAGTTTGCGGGCCGCAGGAGCAGAGCTGAACCCCCGCAAGCACAACTAGGTGAATACACACATTATATCCTCACTGCAACTATCTTCACTACACACACTATTCTGTAACCATCTTCACTCCACACACTATACTGAAACCATCTTCACTCCACACACTATACTATAACCATCTTCACTCCACACACTATAATGTAACCATCTTTACAACACACACTATACTGTTACCATCTTCACAACACACACTATACTGTTACCATCTTCACAACACACACTATACTGTAACCATCTTCACAACATACACTATAATGTAACCATCTTCAATACACACACTATACTGTAACCAACTTCACAACACACACTATAATGTAACCATCTTCACTACACACACTATACTGTAACCATCTTCACAACACACATTATAATGTAACCATCTTTACTACACACACTATACTGTAACCATCTTCACAACACACACACTATAATGTAACCATCTTCACTACACACACAGTATACTGTAACCATCTTCACAACACACACTATAATGTAACCATCTTCACTACACACACTATACTGAAACCATCTTCACAACACACACTATAATGTAACCATCTTCACTACATACACATTACTGTAACCATCTTCACTACATACACAATACTGTAACCGTCTTCACACAATACTGTAACCATCTTCACTACACACACACACACACACACACACACACTATACTGTAACTATCTTCACAGTAACCATCTTCACTACACACTATCATCACTACACACACTATACTGTAACTCTCTTCACTACACACTATCTTCATAGTAACCATCTTCACTACACTCTATCATCACTACACACTATCTTCATTACACACTATTTTTTACTGTAACCATCTTCACTACACACTATCTTCACTGTAACCATCTTCACTACACACAAAAACTTCACTACAATCATTTTCAGTACACACAATATCTTCTCTGTAATCATTTTCAGTACACACAATATCTTCACTGTAATCATCTTCATTATACAATAGTTTCATCACTGTAACTTTACAACACAGTCGTCAATGGTGTCGATCTTCACTACATATGACTATCATCACTAACCATAGTTACTATGCACTATCGCACTATCTTCACCACAGTAATCGTCTTAACTAATAAAAACCCTCATCATTGTAACCGTATTTACTTCACACAACCTGAAACAATGTAACTATCTACACTGTAACGACCAGCCTCGTAACTGTAGCCATCTTCCCTAAATACTTAAATTCTCATCACCACCACCACACAACACCCACCACCATCAGTACACATCACCACTACACAACACCTACCGTCACTACAGAACACCACCACACAACAACTATCCTGACTACACATCACCACCACACAACACCTAACGTCACTACACATCACCACCACACAACACCAATCATCACTACACATCACCACCACACAATACTTACCATCACTACACATCACCACCAAACAACACCCACCATCACTACACATCACCACCACACAACACCTACCGTAACTACACATCACCACCACACATCTACCGTCACTACACATCACCACCACACAACACCTACAATCACTACACATCATCATCTGAGAGTCGAAATTATCCAAACACTAAACACCACAAGCTTATGTGAACAGGGCATCATTAGCACCACGTGGGAGGTTACCAAACAAAAGAACGTCATTTAAAAATCTAAACTAAGATGATTCCAAATCCACACATACTAGATATGTGAGACCATTACCTGAGTATGCAGCGACATCAAGGAACCCACACCTCATGAAGCATTAAAAAAACTTGGAAAAATGGTCTAAAGTTTGACACATGATTAATTCCATAATTAAGAGGCCTCAGCTTCGAGGCGAAGAAAGGTTGACGAGAGAGAAAGAAGAAAGAGAGAGAGAGAGCGAGAGAGAGAGAGAGAGAGAGAGAGAGAGAGAGAGAGAGAGAGAGAGAGAGAGAGAGAGAGAGAGAGAGAGAGAGAGAGAGAGAGAGAGAGAGAGAGAGAGAGAGAGAGAGTATGTTGTGAGTACATCACTACAGGGCACCGCACTTATTAGACCAGTCGAACTTTTAGCATGACTATAATTCTTGCATCTGGTATATTATTACTAGAAGTATTCTTTAGGTTCTTGATAGTGTGAAGCGGCCTGGTCAGTATGGAGAAGGAAAAGGTCTCCGGCGACGATGGCTGCCACCAGAAAAAAAACCAAGTCTGTCCTCTTCTCAGAAAATATCACCAGTCAGGTGCACGTCCTTGGGGACTGGGCATACGAGAGTTGGGTGTTTTGAAAAGAGAGAATGAACTGGATTGCCGCCGGCGCATTCCGCCGCCGCTTTGGCAGAAGGTGCCGTGCGACCGAAGACTTGCTGAAGGCCGTCAAGGTCTTTGACCTCCTGCACAGGGAGAAAATATTTGCCCAGAGATTTATGGATTCTTCACTCACACGATGATTTCTTAATTGATTATCTAAATATAATGTTTTTTGTTTTAATAAACATATTCCTATAATTGTTTTTATTTCGTTAACAAACGGTGTGTGTGTGTGTGTGTACTCACCTAGTTGTACTCACCTAGTTGTGCTTGCGGGGGTTGAGCTCTGGCTCTTTGGTCCCGCCTCTCAACCGTCAATCAACAGGTGTACAGATTCCTGAGCCTATTGGGCTCTATCATATCTACACTTGAAACTGTGTATGGAGTCAGCCTCCACCACATCACTTCCTAAGGCATTCCATTTGTCAACCACTCTGACACTAAAAAAGTTCTTTCTAATATCTGTGTGGCTCATTTGCGCTCTCAGTTTCCACCTGTGTCCCTTGTGCGTGTGCCCCTTGTGTTAAATAGCCTGTCTTTATCTACCCTATCAATTCCCTCAAGAATCTTGGATGTGGTGATCATATCCCCCCCTAACTCTTCTGTCTTCCAGCGAAGTGAGGTTTAATTCCCGTAGTCTCTCCTCGTAGCTCATACCTCTCAGCTCGGGTACTAGTCTGGTGGCAAATCTTTGAACCTTTTCCAGTTTACTCTTATCCCTGACTAGATATGGACTCCATGCTGGGGCTGCATACTCCAGGATTGGCCTGACATATGTGGTATACAAAGTTCTGAATGATTCTTTACACAAATTTCTGAATGCCGTTCGTATGTTGGCCAGCCTGGCATATGCCGCTGATGTTATCTTCTTTTGATGTTGTGTGTGTGTGTGTGTGTTTGTGTGTGTGTGTGTGTGTGTGTGTGTGTGTGTGTGTGTGTGTGTGTGTGTGTGTGTGTGTGTGTGTGTGTGTGTGTGTGTGGAAAAAAATTAGTTAGTAACAGTTGATTGAAAGTTTGCGGGCCGCAAGAGCAGAGCTGAACCCCCGCAAGCACAACTAGGAAAATACACGCAGTACATCCTCACTGCAACCATCTTCACTACACACACTATTCTGTAACCATCTTCACTCCACACTCTATATTGTAACCAACTTCACTCCACACACAATACTATAACCATCTTAACTCCACACACTGTAATGTAAGCATCTTTACAACACACACTATACTGTTACCATCTTCACAACACACACTATACTGTTACCATCTTCACAACACACACTATACTGTAACCATCTTCACAACACACACTATAATGTAACCATCTTCACTACACACACTATACTGTAACCATCTACATAACACACATTATAATGTAACCATCTTTACTACACACACTATACTGTAACCATCTTCACAACATACACACTAAAATGTAACCATCTTCACTACACACACTATACTGTAATCATCTTCACAACACACACTATAATGTAACCATCTTCACTACACACACTATACTGAAACCATCTTCACAACACACACTATAATGTAACCATCTTCACTACATACACATTACTGTAACCATCTTCACTACATACACAATACTGTAACCGTCTTCACACAATACTGTAACCATCTTCACTACACACACACACACACTATACTGTAACTATCTTCACAGTAACCATCTTCACTACACACTATCATCACTACACACACTATACTGTAACTCTCTTCACTACACACTATCTTCATAGTAACCATCTTCACTACACTCTATCATCACTACACACTATCTTCATTACACACTATCTTCATAGTAACCATCTTCACTACACTCTATCATCACTACACACTATCTTCATTACACACTACTTTTTACTGTAACCATCTTCACTACACACTATCTTCACTGTAACCATCTTTACTGCACACAAAAACTTCACTATGATCATTTTCAGTACACGCAATATCTTCACTGTAATCATTTTCAGTGCACACAATATCTTCACTGTAATCATCTTCATTATACAAAAGTTTCATCACTGTAACTTTACAACACAGTCGTCAATGGTGTCGATCTTCACTACAAATGACTATCATCACTAACCATAGTTACTACGCACTATCGCACTATCTTCACCACAGTAATCGTCTTAACTAATAAAAACCTTCATCATTGTAACCGTATTTACTTCACACAACCTGAAACAATGTAACCATCTACACTGTAACGACCAGCCTCGTAACTGTAGCCATCTTCCCTAAATACTTAAATTCTCATCACCACCACCACACAACACCCACCACCATCAGTACACATCACCACTACACAACACCTACCGTCACTACAGAACACCACCACACAACAACTATCCTGACTACACATCACCACCACACAACACCTACCGTCACTACACATCACCACCATACAACACCAATCATCACTACACATCACCACCACACAATACCTACCATCACTACACATCACCACCAAACAACACCCACCATCACTACACATCACCAGCACACAACACCTACCGTCACTACACATCACCACTACACATCTACCGTCACTATACATCACCACCACACAACACCTGCAATCACTACACATCATCATCTGAGAGTCGAAATTATCCAAACACTAAACACCACAAGCTTATGAGAACAGGACATCATTAACACGACATGGGAAGTCATCAAACAAAAGAACGTCATTTAAAAATCTAAACTAAGATGATTCCAATTCCACACATACTACATATGTGAGACCATTACCTGAGTATGCAGCGACAGCAGGAAACCCAGACCTTATGAAACAATAAAAAAAATTTGGAAAAATGGTCTAAAGTTTGACACATGATTGATTCCGTAATTCAGAGGTCTCAGCTTCGAGGCGAAAGAGAGAGAGAGAGAGAGAGAGAGAGAGAGAGAGAGAGAGAGAGAGAGAGAGAGAGAGAGAGAGAGAGAGAGAGAGAGAGAGAGAGAGAGAGAGAGAGAGAGAGAGAGAGAGAGATAGATATATATAGAGAAAGAGAGAGAGAGAGAGAGAGAGAGAGAGAGAGAGAGAGAGATAGAGATAGAGATAGAGATAGAGAGAGAGAGAGAGAGAGAGAGAGAGAGAGAGAGAGAGAGAGAGAGAGAGAGAGAGAGAGAGAGAGAGAGAGAAAGAGTGTATGATGTGAGTACATGATGTGAGTACATCACTGCAGGGCACCGCACTTATTAGACCAGTCGAACTATTAGCATGACTATAATTCTTGCATCTGGTATATTATTACTAGAAGTATTCGTTAGGTTCTTGATAGTGTGAAGCGGCCTGGTCAGTATGGAGAAGGAAAAGGTCTCCGGCGACGATGGCTGCCACCAGAAGAAAACCAAGTCTGTCCGCTTCTCAGAAAATATCATCAGTCAGGTGCACGTCTTCGAGGACTGGGCATACGAGAGTTGGGTGTTTAGGAAAGAGGGAAAGAACTGGATTGCCGTTGGCGCATTCCGCCGCCACTTTGGCAGAAGGTGCCGCGCGACCGAAGACTTGCTGAAGGCCGACAAGGTCTTTGACCTCCTGCACAGGGAGAAAATATTTGCCCAGAGATTTATGGATTGTTCACTCAAACGATGATTTCTTAATTGATTATCTGAATATAATGTTTTTTGTTTTAATAAACATATTCCATTTCGTTAACAAACGGTGTGTGTGTGTGTGTGTACTCACCTAGTTGTACTCACCTAGTTGTGCTTGCGGGGGTTGAGCTCTGGCTCTTTGGTCCCGCCTCTCAACCGTCAATCAACAGGTGTACAGATTCCTGAGCCTATTGGGCTCTATCATATCTGCACTTGAAACTGTGTATGGAGTCAGCCTCCACCACATCACTTCCTAAGGCATTCCATTTGTCAACCACTCTGACACTAAAAAAGTTCTTTCTAATATCTGTGTGGCTCAGTTGCGCTCTCAGTTTCCACCTGTGTCCCTTGTGCGTGTGCCCCTTGTGTTAAACAGCCTGTCTTTATCTACCATATCAGTTCCCTCGAGAATCTTGAATGTGGTGATCATGTCCCCCCTAACTCTTCTGTCTTCCAGCGAAGTGAGGTTTAATTCCCGTAGTCTCTCCTCGTAGCTCATACCTCTCAGCTCGGGTACTAGTCTGGTGGCAAATCTTTGAACCTTTTCCAGTTTACTCTTATCCCTGACTAGATATGGACTCCATGCTGGGGCTGCATACTCCAGGATTGGCCTGACATATGTGGTATACAAAGTTCTGAATGATTCTTTACACAAATTTCTGAATGCCGTTCGTATGTTGGAAACCTGGCGCATGCCGTTGATGTTATCTTCTTTTGATGTTGTGTGTGTGTGTGTGTGTGTGTGTGTGTGTGTGTGTGTGTGTGTGTGTGTGTGTGTGTGTGTGTGTGTGTGTGTGTGTGTGTGTGTGTGTGTGTGTGGAAAAAAATTAGTTAGTAACAAGTGATTGAAAGTTTGCGGGCCGCAAGAGCAGAGCTGAACCCCCGCAAGCACAACTAGGTAAATACACACATTATATCCTCACTGCAACCATCTTCACTACACACACTATTCTGTAACCATCTTCACTCCACACACTATACTGTAACCATCTTCACTCCACACACTATACTATGACCATCTTAACTCCACACACTATAATGTAACCATCTTTACAACACACACTATACTGTTACCATCTTCACAACACACACTATACTGTTACCATTTCACAACACACACTATACTGTAACCATCTTCACAACACACACTATAATGTAACCATCTTCAATACACACTATACTGTAACCATCTTCACAACACATACTATAATGTATCCATCTTCACTACACACACTATACTGTAACCATCTTCATAACACACATTATAATGTAACCATCTTTACTACACACACTATACTGTAACCATCTTCACAACACACACACTATAATGTAACCATCTTCACTACACACACTATACTGTAACCATCTTCACAACACACACTATAATGTAACCATCTTCACTACACACACTATACTGAAACCATCTTCACAACACACACTATAATGTAACCATCTTCACTACATACACATTACTGTATCCATCTTCACTACATACACAATACTGTAACCGTCTTCACTCAATGCTGTAACCATCTACACTACACACACACACACACACACTATACTGTAACTCTCTTCACTACACACTATCTTCATAGTGTTGGGGTTTATCGGTTCTCTCTCTACTCGGTGAGCAACCTTAACTGTACCTAATCCTGGCAAGGTCGCCAATGTTGGGGTTTATACTCTATTCTTACTCTGGAGTGACCACCCGTTATCTCAAGGTCACTCACCATAGCCCAGCGGGTCTTCACTCTAATCCTCTCGGCGCCACTGCACGCCAGGAGAGTATCCCAGTCAATCCCAACCGGCCTCCTGATTGAGAAGGAGTGGGAACACACTTCTTGTTTACTTAACCGTTGTGTGGCCCGCCCCAACCATAGGGCTTTACTACTAACCACAAGGTCGCCAACTGGTGTTTTCGGTGTCCAGTAACACCTCAGTGGACTGGTTGAATTAGTGGTAGCCTTGGTAAGGTCCACACTCAAAAGATCAGGAATCAGGCAGGTACTTACTTTTATCACTCTTTGCTTTCCAGTATAATATAGCCACAAGATCAATGGAGTGGATGATATAAACACAAAAGTAATTTTGTATTTTACTTAAAATGCATGAAAGATGTCACAAGGTCAATCAATAAATAAATCAGCTGATCTTGGCTGTAGCCGGTCGTTCCCACGAATATTATGCACTCACTAAGTGGCAACACCTCCCCCTCTCGTCAATGTCAAGAACAGCTGAGCGCCTGGCTCCGCGCGAAAGTTTATTGCTTGTTTTTCTAGATTCACGCTCGCTGTTTCTTTAAGTTCTCCAATATTACTAGAAACTCGCACACTCGAGATTGGCAACAAGAGCACGTATTACTTAGTTACACTATACTCGGGCTCAAACAGTCGTTTCTACAATCAATGCGACAATGACTCACTGTAATGGTTTTACCTGCCCTTCATTCAATGATATATTATGAAGTATTTAACACTGGAGTTTCAGTACTTTCTCTCGTGGGCGATAACACAATAATTCACTGTACTCACAAATGATTAATCACTGCATGAACACATATATAATGTATATAAATCAGACATCAATAAATGGTAAATAAATAGTTTCTGGGCACATAGCCTAACTTCCAAATACTGGCATAATATTATATATAATTTATCACTATATGTTCTCATCAAAGTCTCTAGAAAGATATACAAAACACAATAAATTTATCACTTGTTCCGGGTGCCTGTACACACCAATAATAAACATGGATATTATAAGTACTCTTGATAGTACTATCCTGCACACTGGTGCTTTATTGTGACATGGGTGAGACTTGCTCACGACATATAAAATCCTCAGGCTAGATAATATAGCCGAATAATATAGCTAACTAAAGGGGAATGGGAGGGAAACTAGAAACACCTACTTCAACCTATCCTCCGATGAGAGTTGAGTTGTAGCTCCTGGTCCTCGTGTCGGGAACGCCCCCACACACACGTTGTCGTGTCCTAATGGAACCACTCGTCGTCCCACCGTTTAGCGCGTCGTCTCCGTGCCTTCTTCCCTGCAGGTCCGTGCTCCTTCTCGACTTTTGGTAGGGTTGGAGTCGGTCTCCTGGCCGTCGTCTTCTCCCAGCAACGGCTGCCGCCTACGTCTCAGCTGCAGTCGTCCGGAATCCCAAATAGTCCTCTTCTTCCTCTGCTACCCAGTGGCTCTGTCAGCCACTACGCCATCACGACTGGGTGAACTGCTTCAGACGTCGCCTACGTCACTGCACCGACTTCACTTCTTCTTGCACAGTACCTGACTGGAGCACTTGTTGCTCAATAACCGTCAATTCCCTCTCTGGTTCAACACATGAACTAGGGAAGACCTCACAGACTTCAGGTGACGCGTAAATCCACGGGAGCGGGAAACAACTGTCAAACTGACAGGACCAATCGTCGCACGTCCAACCTCTTTGACGTGTCGTGTCTGACTGCTGGCGCCAGCGCAGCGCGCTGCCCGGACCCCCTTCCTTTCGTGACGTCACTTTCGCCACGGGAAGTTCTCATTGGCTCCCGGTGCCACATTGCTGTCGGTGACCAATCCTGTGTCACTGACGTCACACCGTTTTGGCGGGGAATCAGGAGAGCCAGCGCCATCTTGGCTTGCTAAAGGGCCTATACCACAGGCCAAAATATTACTGTTTCACAAATTTCTCGGCTCCCCGAGAACACTCCACTCTCTCCCATATATCAAATTGATGCCTGCTACGTAGAGAAACGCTTGGGAAAAGTAGACATGACTCTTACTGCAGGCGTGGGAGAAATATAAGGGAGGGAACACCGTCACATACCCCTCCCCTTAAAATAAGAGTCATGTCTGGTTAGTGTATGCGGGATAAGGCATCTGCTACTACGTTGTCCTTCCCCTTGATGTGCTTGACCTTGATCTTTGTCAGACTCTCAGTGTTGGTGAGACGGGTGCCGTCCGCCCTGGACCACTTTCCTTCCTCCTCTGGGAGTTCTCGGTCCCCCTGTACACACAGAACCGTCTTCCGCTGGGGTTCTCGGGACACCGTTCCGTCCTGCCTGGCGGCTTTTCCTTCCACAGTGAAGAAAGGTCTCAGGCGGTCTACGTGACACACCTGTTTCTTTCGGGGTCTGTCCGGCTTCCCAATCTCGTACGACACTGGACCCAACCGTCGCAGCACTGGTATGGTCCCTCGAACCGCGACTCGGTCACCCTACCTTTACCTGGAAGCAAAACCATCACTTGGGATCCGACCTGAAATCCCTCTGCGCAGTCTCTGTCGTACCACTCCGACATCTTACGCTGCGCCTCCTTCAGGTGTTTCCCAGCCAGTTCCTTCGCTAGGGTGAGACGTTCTTTGAACTTCTGGACATATTCATTCACCGTTCCCACGGTCGCTCCTGGTGTCCATCGTTCCCTCAGCATGGATAGCATGGCATATATAATATAAATAATGGAAAGTAAGCCTTCTCAGGACCCACACGTCCTCCTTTGGCCTCACTAATCAATTCGGGGAACTCCTCCTGCTGCAACTCTCCGAGACGAGTGCGGTCTACCCCTAGAGAACTGGTGAGGGTCACCTGCAACTCACCATTCGGGCTACCTTCGCCCTCCGCTCGTTCTCCGGGTCCTACGAAGAGGTGATCTATTCCCAGGCTGTCGGACGTCTCCTCAGCCCCATCAGATCCACAACCTCCTGTTCTTCGCGCTGTCTCGGCATCACAGCACAAACTGGGAACGCCACCGGTGCGATTCCCTTCTCGCCCCCACAGGCGTCTAACTCTCCGCCTGTCTCCTTGTATTGTTCTAGGCACTCTTCGCCTTTCACGAGATTCGGAAGGACATATCCTCCACACGCGTCATTCCCCAAGATGACCTGTGCCTCCATCTTGGGCATTGATGTACAGAC
Organism: Procambarus clarkii; assembly: GCF_040958095.1. NCBI lineage: Eukaryota > Metazoa > Arthropoda > Malacostraca > Decapoda > Cambaridae > Procambarus > Procambarus clarkii. The sequence goes on along the minus strand of NC_091202.1, from coordinate 15,941,303 downwards.
TCCCACCACTAGGGTCTGGCAGCCATAATCGGAATCCAAAGTTACCTGGTGTAGGGGCATCCTCACTGGGCCTCCCACAGTGGTCACACTTGCCACCCCCACACTGGTACTTTCGTAACCCTCGGGGAACAGGGTTCACTCACCAGGGTAAAATCAGCCCCAGTGTCTCTTAGCATCTTCACTGGGATGGGGTCTGCGTCCCCCATCCTTACGGTTCCTTGACACACGAATGGGTGAACTTTCTTCTCCCCATCAGCACGGGTTCATCCCGCACTCTCTCGGCCCTCTGGTCCTCGAACATCACTAAAGCAACGTGTCCCCGCTGCTTAGGGCGTCTGCATTCCCGCGCGACGTGTCCGATTATTCCGCAGTTGTAGCAGCGGACCCTCGGCGGAGACCATCCGCCACCGCTCGCCTTAGCACTGCCTTCAGAGGCCGTCGCTCCCTGTGTCTTTCTCGCCCCACTTGTCGTTTCCTTCGTTGCAGCAACAGCTCCCGAGCTCTCAGCTTGGTTCTTCTCTATCGGCTCTACAGCACCTTTTGTTCCTCTGTCGTCCCATCTCGAGAGGTGGGACTTGGGAGAACTCGCTTCTGTCCTCCATCCATCCGTCCTCCTATAATTCCTACTGCTTCCGGAGTACACGGGTGATCGGTGCTGTCCCTCTCGGCTTGGGCGTAGTGCTTCCTCTAACATGTCGGCTCGGTCGGCTGCGGCCCTCAGATCCTTTATGTCCGCCTCCTTTACCCTCACCCTGATCTCAGGAGAGAGCACGGACATAAACTTTTCCATGACCATTAGCTCCTTGACCTCTTCGACCGACCTCGCTCCTTCAGAGTCCAGCCACTTAAGGAACTTTCTTTCCATGTCCCTCGCCGTCTCCGCATAAGACTTTCCTGGTGAACGGGTACATTCCCTAAACCTCTTTCTGTAACACTCCGGCGTGAGTTTGAAGGAATGGAGCACAGCTCGTTTTACCGCATCGTAGTTAGTGCATTCTTGGAAGTCGAGCATATTGTAGGCTTCACGAGCTTCACCTGTGAGCCTACCCTTGAACCAGCTCCGCCCACTCCGCCCTCGGCATCCTCTTCAGAGCAGCAACTCTCTCAAAGTGGTCGGAAGAAACTTTCGGCTTCACTAGTCACATAGACCGGCAGGTCTCGTTCCCTCACTCGTCGGTCTTCCTGTTGCGGCGGAGCAGGTGCACCTAGTCCTAGTTCAGCTCGCTTCAGCTCTACCTCCTTGTTGGCTTCTATTTCCAGTTGTCTCAGCCTAACCTCTCGCTCGTGTTCTTCCCCGCGTAGCTGTGCTTCTCGCTCTTTGTTCTTCCCTGCGTAGCTGTGCTTCTCGCTCTTGTTCTTCCCTGCGTAGCTGTGCTTCTCGCTCTTCTTTGCGCTGCTGTGCTTCTTCTCTCCTCAGCTGCGCTTCTGCTTCTCGCTCTTCTTTACGCTGCTGTGTTTCTCGCTCTTCTTTGCGCTGCTGTGCTTCTTCTCTCCTCAGCTGCGCTTCTGCTTCTCGCTCTTCACGCTTCAGTGTGCTTCCAGCTGTAACTTCATTATTTCCAGCTTAACGCTGTGCCTGCTGCCGCTGGATCCCCTGCCGCTTCCACCAATACTCAGGCGTTCTCCCACAACTGGGCAGGTGTTTGGGGCCGTTCCTCCCCCAAAGCTTCGTCCCGTGCCCGGAGCTGTGGCCTTATCTCTAATCTTCTTTCTGCCACTCTGGCAGATCTCAGCTTTATTCCAAAATGATCCGCTATAGCCTGTAACTGTGCCTTGGTGCACTCTTCCAGCACCTGTTCATCTCTAGAGTCAATAAACCTTGCTACTTTATCATCCTCCATCTTGTGCTATGAGTGATAACCTGCACCTGATCTTTAATACCACTGCAAACTTTATTTCGATCGAAATCCTGGCAAGGTCGCCAATGTTGGGGTTTACTCTTACTCTCTCTACTCGGTGAGCAACCTTAACTGTACCTAATCCTGGCAAGGTCGCCAATGTTGGGGTTTATACTCTATTCTTGCTCTTACTCTGGGTGAGCAACGGTATCTCAAGGTCACTCACCGTAGCCCTGCGGGTCTTCACTCTAATCCTCTCGGCGCCACTGCACGCCAGGAGAGTATCCCAGTCAATCCCAACCGGCCTTCAGATTGAGAAGGAGTGGGAACACACTTCTTGTTTACTTAACTGTTGTGTGGCCTACCCCAACTATAGGGCTTTACTATTAACCACAAGGTTGCCAACTGGTGTTTTCGGTGTCCAGTAACACCTCAGTGGACTGGTGGAATTAGTGGTAGCCTTGGCAAGGTCACACTCAAAAGATCAGGAATCAGGCAGGTACTTACTCTTATCACTCTTTGATTTCCAGTATAATATAGCCACAAGATAAATGGAGGGGATGATATAAACACAAAAGTAATTTTGTATTTTACTTAAAATGCATGAAAGATGTCACAAGGTCAATCAATAAATAAATCAGCTGATCCTGGCTGTAGCCGGTAGTTCCCACGAATATTATGCACTCACTAAGTGGCAACACCTCCCCCTCTCGTCAATGTCAAGAACAGCTGATTGCCTGGCTCCGCGCGAAAGTTTTTTGCTTGTTTTCTAGATTCACGCGCGCTGTTTCTTTAAGTTCTCCAATATTACTAGAAACTCGCACACTCGAGATTGGCAACAATAGCACGTATTTCTTAGTTACACTATACTCGGGCTCAAACAGTCGTTTCTACAATCAATGCGACAATGACTTGCTGTAATGGTTTTACCTGCCTGTTACGAACCCGGATCCAGCGTCCGAGCCGGGAGCAGTGACAACTACGCCATCTGTGGGTCAGCTCCCGAAACCCCCGCCAAACGGACGACGACACCTAGTGAGGACAGCGTGTACTGGCCTCGAGGACCAGTTTCCAGTCTGGTTCAACACTCAACACCGCCGCTCCTGACCTCTGGTGAGGTGGTGCTCCGACGACAGCGCCATCTATGGACTGGATACGTCAGGTGTTTGCGCCCGCCACCGTAAGTGAGGAGTATTAGTGTCCCGGTTATTAATGACGTGTCTGCTTACAGAGCCGACCTGGGACCACTGTGTTGAAGGTGGAGTAAGTCTACCCGAGGCAGCCAGTCTCCATACTGTGAAGTTTGATGCAGCTGTTGTGACGTCGTCCCCCCGGAAGAACACTGTGGTGTGTTAAGCCTGCCAGTGGAGTGGCAGTGAAAGGATTTACCCGGGACCGACGGTTGGAGACGATAATCCACTGGGGTATTGAGGACAGAGGGTGATTGGTGATATCACACGAGACTCCTGTCTCGGGCGTACCCCTTTTATCGTTCGTGGAGTGGCCGTACCAGCCTTGGTGGCTCAGTACCTGCCAGCAGACCTGCTGGACGTGTGGTTGACGGCCTCCACGACGGTGCCCCCAGTGGACCTGTGTTGTGGCTGACCTGTGGCCAGGGTAGGCTCGGCGTTCTCAGAGGACACGTCTTGAGGCCACGAAGAAAGCACCGCGGACTCAGCACCTAGCTTCTTAAATCAAGAGTCTTCAGCAGAAGACTAGATTGTGCACGATCCCCTTGTAAAGTGTTAATACCCCTCCCCCTTGTGTACTCTTTTATTCTATATATTTAAACGGTGATGGTGAACATTATATTATATTAAGTTCTTAGCTTTCTTTCCCTACTCCCTTTAAGTTACTTGCGTCACGGATCTCATCCCTTGATAGCCACTACTGGCTTGGGAACGGATACATATATCTTCCTCTAACAACATCAGAGTGAGAACCCCGTTGCGTCCCGAGAGGGCCGTAACATTCAATGATATATTATGAAGTATTTAACACTGGAGTTTTCAGTACTTTCTCTCGTGGGCGATAACACAATAATTCACTGTACCCACAAATGATTAATCACTGCATGAACATAGACATATATAATGTATATAAATCAGACATCAATAAATGGTAAATAAATAGTTTCTGGGCACATAGCCTAACTTCCGAATACTGGCATAATGTTATATATAATTTATCAATATATGTTCACATCAAAATCTCTAGAAAGATATACAAAACACAGTAAATTTATCACTTGTTCTGGGTGCCTGTACACACCAATAATAAACATGAATATTACAAGTACTCTTGATAGTACTGCACTGCACACTGGTGCCTTACTGTGACACGGGTGAGACTTGCTCACGACATATAAAATCCTCAGGCTAGATAATATAGCCGAATAATATAGCTAACTAAAGGGGAATGGGGAGGGAAACTAGAAACACCTACTTCAACCTATCCTCCGATGAGAGTTGAGTTGTAGCTCCTGGTCCTCGTGTCGGGAACGCCCCCACACACACGTTGTCGTGTCCTACCGGAACCACTCGTCGTCCCACCGTTTAGCGCGTCGTCTCCGTGCCTTCTTCCCTGCAGATCCGTGCTCCTTCTCGACTTCTTGTAGGGTTGGAGTCGGTCTCCTGGCCGTCGACTTCTCCCAGCAACGGCTGCCGCCTACGTCTCGGCTGCAGTCGTCCGGATTCCCAACTAGTCCTCTTCTTCCTCTGCTACCCAGTGGCTCTGTCAGCCACTACGCCGTCACGACTGGGTGAACTGCTTCAGACGTCGCCTACGTCACTGCACAGACTTCACTTCTTCTTGCACAGTACCTGACTGGAGCACTTGTTGCTCAATAACCGTCGATTCCCTCTCTGGTTCAACACATGAACTAGGGAAGACCTCACAGAGTACTGGCAGACTTCAGGTGACGCGTAAATCCACGGGAGCGGGAAACAACTGTCAAACTGACAGGACCAATCGTCGCACGTCCAACCTCCTTGACGTGTCGTGTCTGACTGCTGGCGCCAGCGCGGCGCGCTGCCCGGACCCCCTTCCTTCGTGACGTCACTTTCGCCACGGGGAGTTTTCATTGGCTCTCGGTGCCACATTGCTGTCGGTGACCAATCCTGTGTCACTGACGTCACACCGTTTTGGCGGGGAATCAGGAGAGCCAGCGCCATCTTGGCTTCTTAAAGGGCCTATACCACAGACCAAAATATTACTGTTTCACAAATTTCTCGGCTCTCCGAGAACACTCCACTCTCTCCCATATATCAAATTGATGCCTGCTACGTAGAGAACGCTTGGGAAAAGTAGACATGACTCTTACTGCAGGCGTGGGAGAAATATAAGGGGGGGAACACCGTCACAACACACACACACACACACGCACACACACACACACACACACACACACAAACACACACACACACACACACAGAAGACCCAGACAGGAATATGATAGAAACATCTTGGCCACCATCAATATAATAGAGAGAGCAGCTTCTGTGGCTAGCAGGAACGGATCCAGGCTACTAATCATGGGAGACTTCAACCATAGAAAGATAGATTGGGGGAACAGAGACCCACATGGAGGCCCAGACACATGGAGAGCTAAGCTGCTGGATGTGGCAACAAGAACCTTTCTAAGTCAACACGTCAAAGGACCGACAAGAACGAGAGGAGGGGATGAACCAGCCTTGCTTGATCTGATATTTACCCAAAATGAGTCGGATATAAGGGAAGTTAAGTTGGAAGCCCCCTTGGGAATGAGTGATCATAGTGTATTGAGCTTTGAGTACCTGGTTGAGCTAGGAATTATCACCCCCAAAAAAGAACTGGGAAACAAAGGGCTGGCTTACCGAAAGGGAAACAATGGCGAGATGAATAAATTCCTATGGGATATACATTGGGACACAGAACTCGGAACCAAGTCCGTACAAGACATGATGGACTATGTCACCCAAAAATGTCAGGAGGCTATAAGCAGGTTTGTGCCAGCCCAACAGGAAAAAACAGAGAAGCAAAGGAAGAATCCGTGGTTTAATAGGGAATATATGAAAGCAAAGGAGCTGAACAAAAGGGAATGGAGGAACTTCCGTAATAACAGAACACCAGAAAGTAGAGAGAGATACTAGAGAACCAGGAACGAGTATGTTAGTGTGAGAAGAGCAGCTGAGAAAGGTATAAAAATGATATAGCTAATAAAGCCAAGACCGAACCAAAGCTACTACACAGTCACATCAGGAGGAAGACAACAGTGAAGGAACAGGTGATGAAACTTAGGGTGGGCGAGGACAGGTACACAGAGAATGACAAAGAGGTGTGTGAAGAACTCAACAAAAGGTTCCAGGAGGTCTTTGCAATAGAACAGGGAGAAGTCACGGCGCTAGGAGAGGTGGCAGCAAACCAGGTGACCTTGGAAAGGTTCGAAATTACAAGAGATGAGGTCAAGAAGCACCTATTGGCGCTGGATGTGAGAAAAGCTGTTGGGCCGGATGGAATCTCACCATGGGTATTGAAAGAGTGTGCAGGAGCACTTTGCTTGCCACTCTCCATAGTGTATAGTAGGTCACTGGAAACGGGAGACCTACCAGAAGTATGGAAGACTGCTAATGTAGTACCAATATTTAAAAAGGGTGACAGACAAGAGGCACTGAACTACAGGCCAGTGTCCTTAACTTGTATACCATGCAAGGTGATGGAGAAGATTGTGAGAAAAAACCTAGTAACACATCTGGAGAGAAGAGACTTCGTGACAACCCATCAACATGGGTTCAGGGAGGGTAAATCTTGCCTTACAGGCTTGATAGAATTCTATGATCAGGTGACAAAGATTAAGCAAGAAAGAGAAGGATGGGCGGACTGCATTTTTTTGGACTGTCGGAAAGCCTGTGACACAGTACCCCATAAAAGGTTGATGCACAAGCTGGAGAAACAGGCAGGAGTAACTAGTAGGGCGCTCCAGTGAATAAGGGAGTACCTAAGCCATAGGAAGCAGAGAGTTATAGTGAGGGGTGAGACCTCAGAATGGCGTGAAGTCACCAGTGGAGTCCCACAGGGCTCTGTGCTTGGACCTATCCTGTTTCTGATATACGTAAATGATCTCCCAGAGGGTATAGACTCATTTCTCTCAATGTTTGCTGACGACGCCAAAATTATGAGAAGGATTAAGACAGAGGAGGACAGCTTGAGGCTTCAAGAAGACCTGGACAAGCTGCAGGAATGGTCGAACAAATGGATGCTAGAGTTTAACCCAAGCAAATGTAATGTAATGAAGATAGGGGTAGGAAGCAGGAGACCAGATACAAGGTATCACTTGGGAGATGAAATACTTCAAGAGTCAGAGAGAGAGAAAGACCTGGGGGTTGATATCACGCCAGACCTGTCCCCTGAAGCTCATATCAAGAGGATAACATCAGCAGCATATGCCAGGTTGGTTAACATAAGAACGGCCTTTAGAAACTTGTGTAAGGAATCTTTCAGAACATTATATACCACATATGTCAGACCAATCCTGGAGTATGCGGCTCCAGCATGGAGTCCATATCTAGTCAAGCATAAGACTAAACTGGAAAAGGTTCAAAGGTTTGCCACCAGACTAGTACCCGAGCTGAGAGGTATGAGCTACGAGGAGAGACTACGGGAATTAAACCTCACTTCGCTGGAAGACAGAAGAGTTAGGGGGGACATGATCACCACATTCAAGATTCTGAAGGGAATTGATAGGGTAGATAAAGACAGTCTATTTAACACAAGGGGAACACGCACAAGGGGACACAGGTGGAAACTGAGTGCCCAAACGAGCCACAGAGATATTAGAAAGAACTTTTTTAGTGTCAGAGTGGTTGACAAATGGAATGCATTAGGGGGTGATGTGGTGGAGGCTGACTCCATACACAGTTTCAAGTGTAGATATGACAGAGCCCGATAGGCTCAGGAATCTGTACACCTGTTGATTGACGGTTGAAAGGCGGGACCAAAGAGCCAGAGCTCAACCCCCGCAAACACAACTAGGTGAGTACACACACACCACACACACACACACACACACACACACACACACACAGAAAGAAATTAGGAAGAAAAACAGTCCAAGATATGATGGACCTAGTCATACAGAAATGCCAGGAGGCCGAAGAGAGATTTATACCAACTGTAAAGGGAAAAAATAAGAAGGAATATAATAACCCATGGTTTAATAGACAGTGTCAGGAAGCAAAAATGGCCAGCAGGCGGGAGAAGAGGAAGCACAGAAGACAAAGGACAGAGGACAACAGGATCAGATACAACAGAGCTAGGAACGATTACATTAATATAAGACGAACATCGGAAAGGGACTATGAGAACGATATTGCAATCAAAGCGAAAAAACAACCTAAGTTACTACACAGTCATATAAGAAGAAAAATGTCGGTGAACGACCAAGTGACAAGACTAAGGAAGACAGAGGGGACATATACTGAAAGTGACAAGGAAATCTGCGAGGCACTGAATGCCAGTTTCCATGGAGTGTTCACTACCGAGCCTGAGCAGCTCCCATTGTTGGAAGGGGTTACCCTAGATGAAAGACTATCAGATATAGAGGTGACAGCAGAGGAGGTAATGAAACAGTTGACAACTCTAGATGCAACTAAAGCAGTTGGACCAGACAAAGTATCACCATGGATACTAAAAGAAGCAGCACAGGCCCTCAGCATGCCTCTGGCAATGATCTTTAATGAGTCACTTATGTCAGGAAAATTGCCAGTTGCTGCGTATTGCTGGAAGAAGGCAAATGTCGTGCCGATCTTCAAGAAATGTGATAGGGAGGAGGCACTTAACTATAGACCTGTATCACTGACAAGCATCCCCTGTAAAATTCTGGAAAGAATAATTAGGCTATGACTGGTTGCACACCTGGAGAACATTAGGTTTGTGAACAAACATCAACATGGGTTCTGGACAGGGAAATCGTGCCTAACAAACCTTCTGGAATTCTATGATAAAATAACTAGGATAAGACAGGACAGAGATGGTTGGTCAGACTGCATATTTCTGGACTGCCAAAAAGCCTTTGATACAGTACCGCACATGAGACTGCTGTTCAAGCTCGAAAGGCAGGCGGGGGTGGGGGGAAAGGTCCTAGCATGGATAAGGAACTACCTAACAGGAAGGAGCCAAAGAGTTATGGTAAGGGGCGAGAAGTCGGACTGGCGAACAGTAACAAGTGGAGTACCACAAGGATCGGTGCTGGGACCAATTCTATTTCTTGTATATGTTAACGACATGTTTACAGGCGTAGAGTTCTACATGTCGATGTTTGCGGATGATGCAAAGTTGATGAGAAGAGTTGTGACAGATGAGGATTGCAGGATCCTCCAAGAGGACCTGAACAGGCTGCAGAGATGGTCAGAGAAATGGCTACTGGAATTCAACACGAGCAAATGTAAAGTTATGGAAATGGGACAAGGAGATAGGAGACCAAAGGGACAGTACACAATAAAGGGGAACAGCCTACCTGTGACGACGCATGAAAGAGACCTGGGGGTGGACTTAACACCTAATCTATCTCCTGAGGCACATATAAATAGGATAACGACAGCAGCGTACTCTACACTGGCAAAAGTTAGAACATCATTCAGAAACCTAAGTAAGGAGGCATTTAGGGCGCTTTACACTGCCTACGTGAGGCCAGTCTTAGAGTATGCCGCCTCAACATGGAGTCCCCATCTGAAGAAGCATATAATGAAACTGGAAAAGGTTCAGAGGTTTGGAACGAGGACTCGTCCCAGAGCTACGAGGGATGGGGTATGAGGAGCGCCTGAGGGAACTGTGCCTTACGACACTAGAAAGAAGAAGGGAGAGGGGGGACATGATAGGAACGTATAAGATACTCAGAGGGATTGACAGAGTGGGACATAGACGAAATGTTCACACGGAATAGTAACAGAACGAGGGGACATGGATGGAAGCTTGAAACTCAGATGAGTCACAGAGATGTTAGGAAGTTTTCTTTTTAGCGTGAGAGTAGTGGGAAAATGGAATGCACTTCAGGAACACAGTTGTGGAAGCAAATACTATTCATAATTTTAAAACCAGGTATGATATGGAAATGGGACAGGAGTCATTGCTGTAAACAACCGATGCTCGAAAGGCGGGATCCAAGAGTCAATGCTCGATCCTGCAGACACAACTAGGTGAGTACAACTACGTGAGTACACACACACACACACACACACACACACACACACACATACGCACACACACACACACACACACACACACACACACACACACACACACACACACACACACACACACACACACACACACACACACACACACACACACACACACACACACACACACACACACTCCCCCCTTGTGAAGTGTCAGCACACCCTCTCAACAAAGATCAAGACTCACTTTGATTAACCTTACCATATTACCTCCCTCCCTTCTAGGCTGCCTGACCCTCGCCTCATTTATCAGTTCTTGTGCCATCCGCGGTGTCATCCTCCCCTGATTAAACTGTTCGTTGGGTCCTTACGTTTTGATTATTACCCACTCTCCCTACGGCCCTGTGTTGTCCCTACTTGCATCACAGGGTCGTCATATTGCTCGCGTTGGCATCCTTCAGTGTCTCAGGCACTCCTCCCTGCCCCCACATGCTGCTGTGATACATCCTCTGTATGTTGTGTTGTCTTGGGGGGAGTATTTAATAATTCTACACAACTTGATTGCTTGTTTCCGCTTCTTCTTTCCTCGCACACAAACACACACAAACACACACACACACACACACACCACACACACACACACAACACACACACACACACACACACACACACACACACACACACACACACACACACACACACACACACACACACACACACACACACACACACACACACACACACACACACACACACACACACACACACACACACACACACACACACACACACACACACTTGGATGTGCGAGTCAAGGGTCAAGGGAGGTGGTCACGTTGCGCCGCGCTCGGCAATAAGGCTTTATATCTCGGGACATCAGAGGGATACACGGGAAATTCGGTGTTCAGTGATAATACAAAGTGCAACACACCATTTTGAAACTAGAAAACTTATGGATAGTGTCCGATAGTGCATATTAGACAAGATCAGGGGTACAACATCTGTGCCAGGACAAGCACGTGGGCCACTGCATGGTCAGAGTGTACACAACTAGATGTGATAGTGAAGATCATAACAAATAGTGAATAGGATAGTGAAGAAGTGATTCTAAACGTGTGGCATTGAACTATATCAGTGCTAAGAGGAATAAGGAGCAGAATACTGGGGATATATAGCGACAAGTTGGAGGGACCTACGCCTGGCAGCGGCGTGGATGGAGACAGCAGGCCTACACACCACTGTCAACAGTACTGCTAACACCTGTTTGTGCTGCGGGATGCTTTGAATTGGCGGTGAGGTAAGGCCTCTCACAAAGTCAGTCAGTCAATTGGTGTACAGTGTTATTGCTTTTTAATAGTTAGTCTTGGATATAAGTTAAACAAACTGAAACGAATTATCAAGGGGGAATGTGCGGGCTCATGTGGAACTACTTTTCTGACACAAAAGTGTTGAAAAACACTCCGCCCTACCTACACGGAGACAACTCTATCTACCCCCCTTCTCTCACCCCCACCCCCTCCCACAGACCAACAACAGTAAACAGGCCTCCCTACCATATGGTCAACATATAACCTCACCACTCTAATCCCCCCACACACCCTCGCCATCCCTCCCTCTCTCCTCCTCCCCCTCTCCCCCCCACTTCAGTTCACACTCAGACACACCTCTCTCTCCCCCCCCTCTCTCTCTCTCTCTCTCTCTCTCTCTCCTCTCTCTCTCCTTCTCTTCTTCTCTCTCTCTCTCTCTCCTCTCCTCTCTCGTCTCTCTCTCCTCTCCTCTCTCTCTCTCCCCTACATCTCTCTCTCTCTTTCTATCTCTCCCCTACATCTCTCTGCTCTCTCTATCTCTCCCCTACATCTCTCTCTCTCTCTCTCTCTCTCTCTCTCTCTCTCTCTCTCTCTCTCTCTCTCTCTCTCTCTCTCTCTCTCTCTCTCTCTCTATCTCTCTCTCAGGCAAGACATGGAAGGGACACGAACTCGGGCTGACATACGCAGGATGTCAATCGCGGCTGGAACAAACACAGAGGATGAGGGGGGGGGTGAACAGGAAGACTGGATGAAGGAAGTACTCCAGCATATGCGGAATGACTTCAGTGAAGGACTGAGGGTAATGAGGGAGACAGTAGCCAACCTGCAAGATGATCTAAGGGCAGCAAAGGAGGAGATAAGATGCCTAAAGGAGACTCTTCCACAATACCAGACACAAACCGTGCCTCAGGGAGACAGGAATGCTAATGTGGAGGGGACCTCCACACCTCAGCTCTCATTTGCTGAAATACTTAAAACGAGCCCTGAAGCTAGGTCTGCAGTTAAGGAAGTTGCCATGGAAGTGGCCTCCTCTCAGGAAGCAGCTAGATGTACTAGCCAGCTGATAGAGAGAAATAAAGCAGGAGTAGTAGCAGGCATTAAAGAGCAAACAGGGACCAGACCAAAGGAGCGGAGAGACAAGGGCAAAAACATGGTTAAAGAGATCCTTAAAGAGGTAGGGATGGAGGGAGCTGAACAAAATGTTGAAAAGGTTTTCAGGCTTGGAAAGTACAACAAGGACAGAGACCGAATGATAAAGGTGGTTTTCATGAGCAAAATCGCGAAAGAAGAACTGTTAGAAAGGAAATGCTGTCTAGCAAATGTAGAGAAGTTCAAAAGAGTATTCCTGCAGAGGGATATGACAAGGGAAGAGAGAATACAGGCAGCAGACGCAAGGAAGGAGCGCAGAGAGAGAGAAAGGAATCGGGGAGACACACCCCGGATCCCTACAATCCAAGAGGGGAATTGGGAACCCTCCTCAAACAGTGCACTAGCCACAGGGAGTGCGGCACCACCCCCACCTTCTACCCAATAGACACCCTACCTACCCCAACCCCTGTCAGCCCCCCACTAAGCACTCCCCCCACCCACCCCTTTCCTCCCACTCACCCCCCTCCTCCCACTCCCCCCTCCCCCAGGACCTCCCTCCTCCCCCTCCCCCCAGGACCTCCCTTCTCCCCCATCCCCCAAGCCCTCCCTTCTCCCACATGCCCTCCCGTCTCTCCCACCCACAAGCACTCCATTCTCCCCGTTCCCCTAAGCCCCCCAATCTCCCCCACCCCACCTAACCCTTCACCTCCCTACCACTCCCCAAAACCCTCCCCTCTTCCTCAACCACCTCAGCCTTCCCTTTCCCCCCACGCCCCCCAAGCCCTCCCCACTTTACTGCCCCCCAAACCCCCCTTTCTCCCCCACCCCCCGAACCCTCCCCCCTCACCCACTCCTCCTACCCTCCCCCTCCCCCCCTCACCCATTCCCCCTACCCTCCCCCTCCCCCCCCAAGCCCTTCCTCCTCCACCAGGCTCCCCGTACCAGATCCTCCCAGCTCCGGCTCACCCTAGACCCCACAGGTCTCCCCCAGAGGAGAAGCAGAAGAGAGTCAGTTTCAGGGCAATGTACTCGAACATAGATGGGATCACAAGCAAGGAAAGTGAACTAAGGGAAAGAGCACAAGAAATGAACCCAGATGTAATCGGACTCACTGAAACAAAACTCTCTGGAATCATAACGAATGCCGTGTTTCCCCAGGAGTACACAGTAATAAGGAAAGAGAGGGAAGGTAGGGGAGGAGGCGGAGTGGCCCTACTCATGAGAAAGGAATGGAGTTTTAAGGAGATGGATATCCCGGGCTGTGAGGGTTTCAGAGACTACATAGCAGGCACCATGACAATGGGAGGTCCAAGGATAGTAGTAGCAGTAATATATAACCCTCCACCAAATGACAGAAGACCCAGTCAAGAGTACGAAAACAACAACATGGCAGTTAACACTATAATTGAGAGGGCAGTCTCTGCTGCCTGTAGAAATAGATCCCACCTGCTCATCATGGGGGACTTCAATCGTGGCAGGATTGATTGGGAGAACAAGGAACCGCATGGAGGCGAGGATACGTGGAGAGCCAAACTACTGGAGGTGGTGACTAGAAACTTCTTAACCCAGCATGTCAGAGAACCTACAAGGATGAGAGGAAATGACGAACCAGCGAAACTCGACCTGGTCTTCACCCTGAACGACTCTGACATAAGAAAAATCGGTTTTGAGGCCCCACTAGGAATGAGCGACCACAGTGTATTGGTGTTTGAGTTCCTGATTGAAGAAGGGCTATTGAACTCGAGGAGGGATACCGAAACCAAAAGGTTAGCATGCCGAAAGGGAATCTATGAGGAGATAAGAAAATTCCTAACAGATATAGCATGGGAAACAGAGCTCAGGGAAAAGACGGCCCAAGATATGATGGACTACATCACGCAAAAATGCAAGGCCGCAGCAAACAAGTTTGTCCAGTCCAAAGGGAAAACAGTGAAATGAAGATGAGAAACCCATGGTTTAATCAGAGATGTAGGCTAGCTAAGCAGCAAAGTAAAAGGGCATGGAGAAACTATAGGAATAACAGGACACTGGAAAGCAGAGAAAGATACCAGAATGCCAGGAATGAATATGTCAGGATGAGAAGAGAGGCAGAAAGACAATACGAAAATGACATCGCAAGCAAGGCAAAGACTCAGCCTAAATTGCTGCATAGCCACATCAGGAGAAAAACAACAGTAAAGGAACAGGTTATGAAATTAAGGATAGGGGCAGAAGGAAGAAGACAAACGACAAGGAAGTGTGTGAGGAACAGAATAAGAAATTTCAAGAGGTCTTCACCTTAGAGCAAGGAGAAAACCCAGAGATAAGAGAGGGAATAGCTAACCAGGAACCACTGGAAGAGTTTGAGATTACCAGCGGGGAAGTAAGGAAGTGATTACTAGAGTTGGATGTGCCAAAGGCTATAGGCCCAGATGGAATCTTTCCTTGGATACTAAAGGAAGGAGCAGAAGAACTGTGCCTCCCACTCTCCATAGTGTATAACAAATCACTGGCAACAAGGGAACTGCCAGAAATTTGGAAAGCAGCTAACGTAGTCCCGACATACAAGAAAGGGATAGACAGGAGGCACTGAATTACAGGCCAGTGTCCCTAACTTGCATACCATGCAAGATGATGGAGAAGATTGTGCGAAGAAAGCTAGTGGAGCACCTGGAGCGAAAGAACTTTGTAACACAGCATCAACATGGATTCAGGGATGGCAGGTCCTGCCTCAAAGGGTTACTTGAATTCTACGACCAGGCAACAAAAATAAGGCAAGAAAGAGAAGGGTGGGCAGACTGCATATTTTTGGATTCTCAGAAAGCCTTTGATACAGTGCCACACAAGAGGCTAGTGAAAAAACTGGAGATGCAGGCTGGAGTGAAAGGGAAGGTACTCCATTGGATACAGGAGTACCTAAGTAACAGAAGACAACGAGTCAGTGTGAGGGGTGAGGTCTCAGATTGGCGAGACGTTACGAGTGGAGTACCGCAGGGGTCGGTCCTTGGACCTATGCTGTTTCTGATATATGTAAATGATCTCCCAGAGGGTATAGGATCGTTTCTCTCAATGTTTGCCGATGATGCAAAAATTATGAGTAGGATTGAAACTGAGGACGATAGTAAGAGGCTACAAGATGACCTAGACAGACTGAGTGAATGGTCCAACAAATGATTGTTGAAGTTCAACCCAAGTAAATGCAAAGGAATGAAAATAGGCAGTGGAAATAGGAGGCCAGATACAGGATACAGAATAGGAGATGAAGTACTTAATGAAACGAACAGAGAGAAAGATCTAGGAGTTGATATCACACCAAACGTGTCTCCTGAAGCCCACATAAAAAGAATAACGTCTGCTGCATATGCGAGGCTGGCTAACATCAAAACAGCGTTCAGTAACCTGTGTAAGGAATCATTCAGAATCTTGTACACCACATGTGTAAGACCAATCCTGGAGTATGCGGCCCCAGCATGGAGCCCGTACCTTGTCAAGCACAAGACGAAGCTGGAAAAAGTCCAAAGGTATGCCACTAGACTAGTCCCAGAACTAAGAGGCATGAGTTACGAGGAAAGGTTGCGGGAAATGCATCTTACGACACTGGAAGACAGAAGAGTAAGGGGAGACATGATCACAACCTACAAAATCCTCAGAGGAATCGACCGGGTAAACAAGGATAAACTATTCAACACTGGTGGGACGCGAACAAGGAGACACAGGTGGAAACTGAGTACCCACATGAGCCACAGAGACGTTAGAAGGATTTTTTCAGTGTCAGAGTAGTTAACGGATGGAATGCATTAGGCAGTGAAAGAGCCAATGCTCAACCCCCGCAAGCACAATTAGGTGAGTACAAATAGGTGAGTACACACACACACACACACACACCCACACACACACACACACACACACACACACACACACACACACACACACACACACACACACACACACACACACACACACACACAGATTCCTTGTGTATGGAATCTTTCAGAAAACCTGTATACCACTTATGTAAGACCAATCCAGGAGTATGCAGCTCCAGCCTGGAGTCCATACCTAGTTAAACACAAAACAAAGCTAGAGAAGATTCAGCGGTATGCCACATGGCTCGTCCCGGAACTGAGAGGAATGAGCTACGAGGAAAGGCTAAAGGAGCTGAACCTCACATCCCTGGAAAACAGAAGAGTAAGGGGAGACATGATAACCACCTACAAAATTCTCAGAGGAATTGACAGGGTGGACAAAGAGAAACTCTTCAGCACGGGTGGGACATGAACAAGGGAACTCAGGTGGAAACTTAGTACCCAGATGAACCACAGAGACGTTAGAAAGAATTTTTTCAGTGTCAGAGTAGTTAATAAATGGAATACACTAGGAAGTGATGTGGTGGAGGCTGACTCCATACACAGTTTCAAATGTAGATATGATAGAGCCCAGTAGGCTCAGGAACCTGTATACCAGTTGATTGACAGTTGAGAGGCGGGACCAAAGAGCCAAAGCTCAACCCCCGCACGCACAATTAGGTGAGTACACACACACACACACACACACACACACACACACACACACACACACACACACACACACACACACACACACACACACACACACACACACACACACACACACACACACACGTCGCCCAGCCATGTAGTTAAGTGTGGACATCGGGACTGTGCATTATTTAGTTCAACTTCATCAAAGGTGCGTGTGGGTGACATGAACCATCACCATCCCACAGTGAGGACCTGAGTGACCTCGCCCTATGAAATGTATTCATCATTGTGGGGACATAATTCTCACGTCTCTAATAATACACGGACACTCGGGAGCAGATTCGTCAACGAAGAGACGTCTACGTCGGACCCACTTACGTCGAGGTCGAACCCACTGACGTCGAGTTCGAACTCAGTGTAGATAAAACAGAATTAGCAGTGAACAGGGGACCAGGGAGGGAATGGCAATGGAAAGCGACAAGCCATTACGACTATATAGCACTTGGAAGGGGTCGGGATAAGGATTTGGGATGGGACGGAGGGAAGGAATGGTGCCCTACTACTTGGACGGTCGGGGATCGAACGCCGAAATGCATGAAGCCAGACCGTCGCACTACCGTCCAGCCCACGTGTGCAGGAGTTTACCTTCTCTGCTCACATAAGATCAATTTTCTGGACGAATTATCCCTCAGAATAAAGTGACCAGCTAAGATATTCTGCGGCCGTTGCGAGTCATTTTTTTAATGCCCAAAATTCTCAAGTATCCGTAAAATCAGTGACGTCTGATTGACAATGGGAATTGTAGACTTGGGAATGACTGGCACCCAGGAATGTGCGCGGTGCGGAGATGTTAACTTGGTGAATTGCGGTGCAATCTGCCTCAATCACTATGTCGGAAGATCCTAAGTGGAGGCAGAGATAATTCCAGTGTTTATTTCTAAATGTCAGAAGAGAATGGACCTTTTAGAGATCGTGAAGGTCCAGCCTCGCATATGCTAAACTGCTACTTAAATGATTATCGTTTATTTAAAAAATGTTTTGTTGCTGTGAGATGGAATCGAACTATCGTTCCGGGTCACCCCAGACCCGGCACGCCTTACCCACTAGACAACGATAATGACTTAGATAATAAGTCTATTACCACTGACCACATTTCCCAAAGCATGCATTTGGGAAAGCCACCAATGTCACAAAAATATTTCTCACGGATATATGAAGCTATTGTGAATGCATCCTGCACGGAGTGATCTTGTGAGCACTTCTCCAGTTGGGTAGGTTATCTATGAGAGAGGATTCACATATTATTATTATTATTAAGGATTATTATAGACTTTTCTATAGAGAGGATTATTTATGTATAAAGTTATTCAGACTTTGGTCATAGTACAGCCCACGACTATACCTTCTTGATATATTTGCGGTATATACATAACCCATAAGGATCTTCACTGAAGTGAAGAACTCCAGTGTTCAACCACTTGCACCATCGGGGATCGAACGCAGACCATGTAACCTACAAGGCCTTCGCTACAAACTCCTTGACTAGACAAAAACATCCTTCTTCTGTTAGAAGAGAAAATACTACAAGCAACAGCTTAAACTCTGATTCTCAACTCCGTGTAATCCAAAAAAAAAAAAAGCGATGACCAAGAGAAAAATTAATACAAAAATCAGATAAATATGATATATTTTTCAGCAGGATTTGCCCTCGCTGAGAAGCCATTAGTGTTCGAATTGAAATTTTATCTTAGTTCAGTTTCTTTCATTTTGAGGCGGAAAAAAAACACACAAACGTGAACACTTTGTATTTAATATCTGACTTTCTCGTTAATATTCCAGACGCAGAATTGAATAAGAAAGTAATCTGATAGTCGATGGACTCAGTCTAGTAGTCTATACATATATATAGACGATGGACTCAGTCTATATATATATATATATATATATATATATATATATATATATATATATATATATATATATATATATATATATATGTATATATTATACATATATATATATATACATATATATATATATATATATATATATATATATATATATATATATATATATATATATATATATATATATATATATAGGGGGGTACCACCACTGGTGCAATTATAGGGACCCACAGCCTCAGAGAAGGGAACACAGAGCATTCAGGGAAAAACTTGTCATTTAACTCTGAATACGTAAGAGTGTTCGCTTCTCCTACCACCCCCCTTTTTTATGATGTACACTTTATTATGCTAGGTTATACAGTTACATATCTGATTTTATGCAAAAAATTAACATTAAGAGGACACAAAAAAAAAGTTTGCTTCCTAGAGGCTGTAGATTTCCTCAAACTCCTCCGACGCCAGGCAGGAACCGAGAATGCAGCGAGCATTCCCCCTCTGGATCGCGACACTGAGGCGCTGAAAGAGAAAACTTGCTGCTCTAGGGTCTCTTGTGGTGTCAATGAGCTTGGAACCAAGATCCTTAAGAAACCTTCTTGCACTCTCTCCCCATGGGCCTAGGGTCTCAGACCGTATTGGAACGAAGTTGTACCGATGATCTAATTGCCTGTACTTGGCTGACTTGTCTCTTTCTCTCCGTGTCGCCGCGGCTCCTGCTGTGCCGGCAGAGAGGTTGATGTATGTGTATATATATAGATGTATAATATATATATATATATATATATATATATATATATATATATATATATATATATATATATATATATATATATATAAATATATATAAATATATATATATATATATATATATA